>NC_068932.1:25757575-26060606 GCF_023091745.1 Budorcas taxicolor
CAAAAGGCTGTGGGAAATAGCTCTTAAATGAAATATCCTGCCTTAAGGGTACTAAGATTACCCACCTTAAATGTTTCCCTGGTGGCTCAGAAAGTAAAGAATCCACCTGAAATGCAAGAGACCTGGGTTTGATCCCAGATCACAAAGATCCTCTGGAAAGGCAAATGGCTACCCACTCCAGTATCTTGCCTGGAGGGCTATAGCCCAAGGCGTTGCAAAGAGCTGGACACGAGTGAGCAACTAAGTAAGCAAGTGGCATACACAAAACCCCAGATGTTCCAAGTCCCAACATAGAGGCAATAATTTGAAAGAGGCCCAAGTCAGAGCCATTGGCTTAACTTGGAGAGCCTCTCAAAGAGACAAGAGGAGATTGGGACTCCCCCTAGGGACACAGATGGCTGGTGGCAGCCGTTTGGGGGGACCCATTTATCACAGGGTCACTCTTTTGGAAATCTTCCTTTAGCTTATTAGTGCCGAGAGCTTACTCATCTACTGGTGGGCCAGCACCAGCCATGGAACACCCTGGGCTCTGCAGTCAGTTGTGCCAGGACTGGCTCTTGTCCACCAGTGGACTAGCAGCCACCACTTGAGGCAGAGTCTGGCAGCCAACTGGACTGGGGGCCAGCCCAGCCAGCCAGTATGACCACAGTAGTCAGTCCTGCCACATCAGAAGCTCCCATTACAACTCACGGTGGGGCGGGGGGGGGGGGGGGGGGAGGGTGGGGGTGGGGTGGTGGGGAGGGCACCTCTGGAGCATGCAGTTCTGGTGACCAGAGTAGAGTACACTGTTGAGTCCCACAGGACATCTCCACATAAGGCCTGTGTTCAATAAATTAGTCTCCTTCTTAATGTTCTTTGCATAATAGGACTCCTTAGTAGCTACCATACTTACAGACTTTGAGAATGAATGTGTAAAGATGTAGAAAACACATAAATGCAACTTTTGTGGGTTTCTGGGTGTGTCTAAATTGAGGACCTAGGATGATTATGTTATTAACAGTGAAGTGAACTCAGGAGGCAAGCTTGGATTGGGAGGGACTATCTTGGTTCTAAGTCCTATGGCCAAAATGTGAATATGAACTGTCTTTCCCAAGGCCACTGCCAGGAAACACATGCTCTGGGCCTGATAATATTGGGTATCTGCTTTCAGTATTTTGACTGAGAATAATAAGCAAGGTTAAATTTCTCATGCAGCTATGATACTTAAACATTAGAGTCCTTGAACGGCATGGGCCCCTTCCAAGACCCTCAGAAGAGTACTGACCACATAGTTACAAGATCATTTACTTCTTTTTATAAAATTTATAAACATAAGATACTTGAACTGATAAGTGAAGACCACTGTATTTCTCCACTCTGATTCCCTTCTCTCATATCCACTTTCTTCTCTCACCAGTTAGTTTGGAATGACCAAATGACAATGAGCCTTTGGGGGATCTAATTAAGCTAAGAAAGTTGAAATGAAAGTAAGTTTAATTTTAGTTTAGTGGGATACATCTATGAGGATTGCAGTTACCTGTCTTTAACTATCTCTTTGGTGGTCATTCTAGTCTAGGAATAGCCCTACCATCTGCTATGCCAATAACTCTATTGCTGTGAAATGACTGTGGATAGCCAGAGGCCATATAGTAATGTAAGAGTGCTTTTGCTATTTGGCCATGGAAACACATATATAGTAAAAGAGAATCAGGACTTGAAATACACAGGTCAGAAACTAGTCTGTGGAACATTCTTCTGATCTTTATACATTTTAAAGTATAAGTGATAAATTCATCTTTCAAATGTTCTCATTTATGAAACATAAACTCAAAAAATGTAGACAATATGCAATTATAAATACGTCTTCCTTGTTACTTTTATTGGAGTCACATGAAATAAAAAATCAAAATTTTGTGTCTATTAGGACACGAATAGTATGAAAGCCAAGTATATTTATATATATTCACAAGTTTTATCCATTCTAACATATAAGACCTTTACTAAGTAATCTGATATATCTTGTCTTGAAGAGAATTCTGGTGGTTTAGGAAGAGGGGCACATGACATCACTAGCAACATGGGGGAAATGTCTGGAAAAAAAAAAACAAACACATGCATCTTTACAAAATTTCCGCATATATTCATCAGTAAGTCAATGTGCGTAGCATAAGGATCATTTGGTTATGCAATTATGTGGTTCAGCACTATGTAATGACAATTTTGAATACATTTGCATTGCTTTTGTGTGCACCTTATAAAGATTAAAAAAGAAGTTTTCAGAATAATTAAATGAATGAATAAGCTCTTGAAGTGTTTGACTGTTCAGTTAATAAAGAGTGAAACATAAAAATACATTTGAAAAAAGCTTACATTTCTTGCTAATTTTAAACAATTATTGATGAAAAGTTAAGATAAAACGTATAATACATTATGTCAACCAGATGTCACTGACAAATTGATTAGAGTGATCATTTTAAAGATTATTTAATATTAGTCACTCATAAGAAAATTTGAAGTGACCTAAAATCTCATAGGTCATATATGAAAGAAGCTTGATAGTAATTATAAAAATGGACATGGGTTTTAAATCTGAAAACACCTTTTTAAGTCTATCAATGATAATATAAAAGTAGGTTGATCAATCATGATAAAGGAAAGAGGAAATTATCTCTCTATTCTTCCTGGAGAAATGATATTATAAAACAATGACCATACAAGAAAAGGTATTGGAAATGCAGCCAAAGTAGAGAAAACTTATTATGCATGCACGAGACAGTCGATTAATGAAAATATTAACGGCTTCAAGGAATACTCCCAGTTAAATGTCAGCTTTGAAAAAGTTGATTGCTATTATTCTGATTTATTTTCTCAACAATCACATTTGTATCAAATATAGTTCAAACTCCATAATCATTCTTTTAAGAAGGGATCCCCAAAGTATTTATTTTAATACTCCTAAAAATTAAATATACAGTATGGCAATGTGTTACTCTTCAACAGATATCCTGGGGAAATTCTCATACAAAGAGAGGCAGAGTGCCAGTCACGTGTGCTAGGGGCCTCACAGCTTCTTGTAAAGCTGATCACGGACACACTCAATCCTGGATCGAATACAAAGCTCTGATCAGATTCTTCATTCCGTATGCTTGTGCTTCATATGTCATCTCAGTCTTTAAAATTTCTATACTTTCATTTGTTTGTAATGTTAGGCTTTTCTTATAAACTCCTTCAATACGCTCACTGCTTTTCCTCTTATCAGACATGATGGTGTTAATAAGATTTATTCTTAAAAGAACCTAAAACTAAGCATAAATTCAGCAAACACCCAATAAATTAACAATAAATTGACTGAAACTAAAATGATTGCATGACATCCAATGCCTCCCATTAATCATAGGCAAAGAGGACACCCTTTAAGCAAAACTTGAACAAATTTTTAATAAATATTAAAAAGTTAAAAAATATGACAAGGAGCTTTTCATTATTTAGATCATGTAAATGAAGCATCTGTACATAAATTCACTCAACCACTGTGGTATCTGCTTTAGGTTATCTGAACCTCTGTTTACTTTCATCATTGACTATGTTCATTTTTTTCCTGTAATAAATACATGCCAGAGAATATCTGGAAGGGTAGAAGGAAATTATTTTGGATTAATGGGGGGTCAATATAATTAGATATCATAGAAGAAGCATTAGCTCCTACAACTTAGTATACATATACATGTATATGTGACATTTCCTCATTTCTCCTTTTAAAAGAAGACTCCTAGATTCTTCTCAAAACCATTTGAAAGAGTTAAACATTAGGTTGTCTTTCATCCTTTTAGAATTTTGTGCAAATACATTTAGTGACAGTTCTTAACTCCTGAGATTGTCAACCCTCTTCATGTAATAATAGGTAGTTGTAGGGAGGGTGATATGCAGGAAGGAGGAAGATGCTATTTTCAAATTTGAAACAGGAGTGCATTCAGATTTAGCATCGCATTAAAGGGATAAGGATACTGGAAATACCTGAAATGGATACAGGGGGTTGACAGTCAAACCAAATTTTATTTAATTTGCCTCTAATTTTACAAAAGGACTTTTCTTGGACTCTACTTCCCCAAATCTTTTTTGCTTGCTTAGTCACATCATCCAAGTCTCTGAACTTTTCTCTACCACCTCCAACTGCAGGACCTCTTCTCTAAGTTTCTTTCACTATATTTTACTTAGGAATGTCCCTTTCTGAAATTTTGTGTTGTTATTGATGTATAGTTAATTTACAATATTATGTTAGTTTCAGGTATACAACATAGTGATGCAGGTATGTACATATTTTTCAGATTATATTCAATTATATATTGAATATAATTCCTTATGGTATATGGTAAATCTTGTTGCTTTTCTAACAGTAGTTCATATCTGTTCATCTCATCCTGTTTATTTTTCCCTCCCTCTCTTTCCCCTTTGGTAACAAGAAGTTCATTTTCTATGTCTGTGAGTCTTTTTCTATTTTATATATCAATTAGTTTGCATTCTTTTTTAGATTCCACATATAAGTAATATCATACTGTATTTGTCCTTCTCTGACTGACTTCTCTCATTATTATGGTCCATCCATATTACTGCAAATGGCAATGTTTAGATTTTTATGGCTGAATAATATTCTGGTGTGTATGTGTATGTATATGTATGTATATAGAGTGTGTATGCGGAGAAGGCAATGGCACCCCACTCCAGTACTCTTGCCTGGAAAACCCCATGGATGGAGGAGCCTGGTAGGCTGCAGTCCATGGGGTCACTAAAAGTCGGACACGACTGAGCGACTTCACTTTCACTTTTCACTTTCATGCATTGGAGAAGGAAATGGCAACCTACTCCACTGTTCTTGCCTGGAGAATCCCAGGGACGGGCGAGACTGGTGGGCTGCCACCTACGGGGCTGCACAGAGTCGGACATGACTGAAGCGACGTAGCAGCAGCAGAGTGTGTATGCACGTATATGTATACACACACACACACACACACACACACACACACCCCATATGTGTATATACACACACACATACACATCTTCTGAGGCCAATCATCTGTTGGTAGCCACTTGGGTTGTTTCCATATCTTGGCTATTACAATAAAAATCTTCAAAAAATGTGTTTATTGCCTATCTCCCTCACTAAAATATAAACTCTCTGAGGACCAGTTTTTTCCTTTTGTTACTCTACTGAGTCCCAGGATTGTGCCCAGAACATAGTAGATGGGTTGGAAATGTTTTTAGTTCTCACAAATTCTTAAAGTTTAACAACATGCTGTTTTAGACACATAGATATGCTAAAGACTCAATATATGTGTTAAATGCTATAGTTCAAAAACATTATCATTTATTGTAGACAGAGGCCAAAAATGCTAAAAATATAAAATCAATATTTTACATACATACGCATTCTATACTCCTTCAACATAAATGCATATTTAATCACTGTCCTAGTTTTAAGTGTGTTTTTCCTAGCATCACTAATCTTCAGGGAAATGCTAATCAAAATCGCAGTGAGATGTCACCTTACATACTGCAGAATGGCTATTATCAAAAAGACAAAAGACAACAAGTATTGGCAAGAATGTAGAGGAAAAGGAACCCTTTTGCATTTTTGGTAAGAATGTCAATTGGTAGAGCAAATAGGAAAAACAGTGTGGATGTTCCTCAAAAAATTATAAATAGAATTACCATGTGACCCAGGAATCTCACTTCTAGGTCCCTATGTGAATGAAACGAAATCACTATCTTATAAAAATATCTGCACAGTCCTCTTCATGCAGCGTTATTCACACTAGCCAAGGCATGGTCACAACTTACGTGTCTCTCTGTAGATAAATGAAAAAAATACATGTGATACATCAAAGCTTTTGCAACAAGAGGATCAACCTTGAAGGCCTTGTACTAAGCAAAATAAGTCAGACAGAGAAAGAAAAGCATTATGTGATCTTCCAAAGCCAAAGTCTTAGAAATAGACTAGAACAGTGATTGCCAGAGGCTGAGAATGGTGAAAATAGGGAGATGTTAGGCGAAGGGTAGAAACTTCAATTTCTAAGGCAAATAACTCCTGGGAATCTAACGTACAGTATGGTGATTATAATTGGCAATGCCATATTTTCTACTTGAAAGTTTCTAGGAATGTAGATCTCAAATGCTATCATCATACACACACAGACATATGCGTGGGTGTGTACTCCGTTTCTCAGTTGTGTCTGACTCTTTGTGACCCCATGGACTGTAGCTCACCAGGCTCCTCTGTACATGGGATTCTCAGGCAAGAATACTAGAGCAGGTTGCCATTTCCTCTTTCAGGGGATCTTCCCAACTCAGGGATGGAACCCACATCTGTGTCTCCTGCATTGGCAGTTGCCACTGAGCCATCTGGGAAGCCCTCATAAGCACACGCGTGCACACATGCACACACACACACACACACACGCACAAATGGTAATTATTTGAGGTGATAGAGATTTTAACCAACTTCCTGTTGGTAATAATTTTGAAATATATATGTATATAAAATCATCTATTTCTACACCTGGAATTAGAACAAGGTTATATGGCATTTATATCTCAATAAGCTGGAAGGGAAAGGATATATTGGCTTGAATTTATGGGTTTAAAAAATAAGACTTTTATATGTTCTATAATAGGAATGAGTTTAAGTGACTTTGCATTGTGTTTTTTATTTTTTAAAGAGAGAATTTAATCCTTATCCTTCTGAGATAAAAGCTACATGTAGCAGCCCCTTACTGATACTCACTTGTACTTGATCCCATATTATGTTATCAATTTAATAAAAATCAGTATTTTGCCAAAATGCTGATACACATTTTTTTTCTATTAAACACAGCTGGATCCTGTAAAATGATTAATATTAATACAGAAAATTAAAACATGAATGAAGTGGAGAAAAGGGAAGCAAATGAAATAAGTGCTGAGAACACAGCATTTACTCAGCTACTAGATTAACTTTTCTTATACCTAGAGGAAAAGAGAAAGAGAAATTTTAGGCAGTCACTGGGGAGTCACCTGACATGGCAGAAAGTGAATTGGAGTAACTACTCAGAGGTTCTAATAGTCCCAGCTATAGCATTAAATAGCTGTGAGATTATTAGCAAGTTTCTTTGGCATTTGGCCTTCAATCTCTCCATTGGAATACTTCTTTCAACTCTGTAGATCTCAAACCTACAAATTATATTTGATTGCTCCATTGTTTTCTTTCTGTCCTACATCAGCCGAGGATTTCCCCTTGGCTTTAATTCCAACACATATTCCTTTTACCAACTCCTCTGCTGTCAACTTAGTCCAAGCCATCGCTGTCTCTCACCTAGACTTCAAAAATAGTATCACGAATGGTTTCCTGCTTCAAATATCACTATTGTCTATAGTTTTTGTCCACATAGAAGCTGGTATACTTAAAAAAAGTGAACCTCTCCAATGTATTTCAATTATAATTGGAATAAAAGCCATGTTCCTTACTTTGCATTCAAAGCCTTTTATGCCTTAGCATCTGTCTGCCTCTGACTCTACCATAACACTTCCATTACTGACAATAACAGATTCACACAGGTCATCTTTCTAACCTCCAAACACACTGGGAATATCCTATCACAAGTACTTTGTTGGCCCATCTGCTAAGAACACTCTTTCCCAGGACTTCAGCTTTTTATTATGTCACTATTACCACCAGGTCACTTTGTCAGGCAGATTTTCCCTGATCACACAATCTTATGTTGCCACTGTTTTACTTCCCATTATATTCTAACCCATAATCTCATTTGAGGCCCCTCATGGCACTTACCAGTATCAGATAATAATCTATGTGTATACAGGTTTATTTTATTCTCCTCAACAAAACAAGAAACTCACTGAGGACAAGAAATTTGCTGTTCACTATTGGCCTCAGTGTCCAGAATGATTGCCACATGACAGACACTGAGTGAAAATGTTCTTGAATGAATAGTCAATGAATCAGTAAAGAAGACTGGTAACAAGTCTTGACTTAGCAAGAGATGAAAATAGATTTCCTTCTAACACTCAGAGACTTTTCTATTATCTAGCAAAATATAACATGTCTTGACAGGATAGTCAAGATTCTTTTCAGTTCAATTCAATCATTCAGTCGTGTCTGACTCTTTGTGAGCCCAAGGACCGCAGCACGCCAGGCCTCCCTGTCCATCACCAACTCCTGGAACTTACCCAAACTCATGTCCATTGAGTCGGTGATGCCATCTAACCATCTCATCCTCTGTCGTCCCCTTCTCCTCCTGCCTTCAATCTTTCCCAGCATCAGGGTCTTTTCAAAGGAGTCAGCTCTTCACATCAACTGGCCAAAATATTGGAGTTTCAGCTTCAACATCAGTCCTTCCAATGAACATTCAGGACTGATCTCCTTTAGAATGGACTGTTGGATCTCCTTGCAGTCCAAGGGACTCTCAAGAGTCTTCTCCAACACCACAGTTCAAAAGCATCAATTCTTTGGAGCTCAGCTTTCTGTATAGTCCAACTTGCACATTCATATATGACCACTGGAAAAATCATAGCTTTGACTACATTGGACTTTGGTGGCAAAGTAATGTCTCTGCTTTTTAATATGCTATCTAGGTTGGTCATAACTTTCCTTCCAAGGAGTAAGCGTCTTTTAATTTTGTGGCTGCAGTCACCATCTGCAGTGATTTTGGAGCCCCCCAAAATAAAGTATGTCACTGTTTCCACTGTTTCCTGTCTATTCGCCATGAAGTGATAGGACCCGATGCCATGATCTTAGTTTTCTAAATGTTGAGCTTTAAGCCAACTCTTTCACTCTCTTCTTTCACTTTCATCGAGAGGTTCTTTAGTTCTTCTTTGCTTTCTGCCATAAGGGTGGTGTCATCTGCATATCTGAGGTTATTGATATTTCTCCCAGGAATTTTGATTCCAGCTTGTGCTTCATCCAGCCAGCATTTCTCATGATGTATTCTGCATATAAGTTAACTAAGCAGGGTGACAATATACAGCCCTGACATACTCCTTTCCTTATTTGGAACCAGTTTCTCATGAGGTACTTTGCATATATAAATATGCAGTTAAATAAGCAGAGGTGACAATATACAGCCTTGATTAACTTCTTTTCTTATTTGGAACCAGTCTGTTGTTTCATATCCAGTTCTAACTGTTGCTTCCTGACCTGCATACAGGTTCCACAGGAGGCATAGTCAGGTGGTCTGGTATTTCCATCTCTTTCAGAATTTTCCACAGTTTATTGTGATCCACACAGTCAAAGACTTTGGCATAGTCATTAAAGCAGAAATACATGTTTTTCTGAAACTCTTGCTTTTGTGATGATCCAGCGGATGTTGGCAATTTGATCTCCAGTCCTCTGCCTTTTCTAAAACCAGATTGAAAATTTGGAAGTTCATGGTTCACGTATTGCTGAAGCCTGGCTTGGAGAATTTTGAGCATTACTTTTCTAGCATGTGAGATGAGTGAAACTGTGCAGTCATTTGAGCATTCTTTGGCATTGCTTTTCTTTGGGATTTAAATGAAAACTGACCTTTTCCAGTCCTGTGGCCACTGCTGAGTTTTCCAAATATGCTGGCATATTGAGTGCAGCACTTACACAGCATCATCTTTTAGGATTTGAAATAGCTCAACTGGAATTCCATCATCTCCACTAGCTTTGTTCGTAGTGATGCTTCTCAAAGCCCACTTGACTTCATATTCCAGGATGTCTGGCTCTAGGTGAGTGATCACACCATTGTGATCTTCTGGATCATGAAGATCTTTTTTGTACAGTTCTTTTGTGTATTCTTGCCACTTCTTCTCAATATCTTCTGCTTCTGTTAGGTCCATACCATTTCTGTCCTTTATTGAGCCCATTTTGCATGAAAAAACCCTGATGCTGGGAAAGATTGAAGGTAGGAGGGGAAGGGGATGACAGAGGATGAGATGGTTGGATGGCATCACTGACTCAATAAGGATGAGTTTGAGTAAACTCTGGGAGTTGATGATGGACAGGGAGGCCTGGCGTGCTGTGGTCCATGGGGTAGCGAAGAGTCAGACATGACTGAGCGACTGAACTGAACTGAACTTCTAAAAATGTTCCCTTGGTATCTCTAATTTTCTTGAAGAGGTCTCTAGCCATTCCCATTCTATCGTTTTCCTCTATTTCTTTGCACTGATCACTGGGGAAGGCTTTCTTATCTCTCCTTGCTATTCTTTGGAACTCTGCATTCAAATGGGTACCTTTCCTTTGCTTTTCACTTTTCTTCTTTTCATAGCTATTTGTAAGGCCTCCTTAGACAGCCATTTTGCTTTTTTGCATTTATTTTTCTTGGGGATGGTCTTGATCCCTGTCTCCTGTGTGATGTCATGAACCTCCATCCATAGTTCATCAGGCACTCCATTAGATATAATCCCTTTTATCTATTTGTCACTTCCACTGTATAATCGTAAGAGATTTGATTTAGGTCATACCTGAATGGTCTAGTGGTTTTCCCTACTTTTTTCAATTTAAGTCTGAATTTGGCAATAAGGAGTTCATGATCTGAGCCACAGTCAGCTCTTGGTCTTGTTTTTGCTGACTGTATGGAGCTTCTCCCCCTTTGGCTGCAAAGAATACAGTCAGTAATTTCGGTGTTGGCCATCTGATGATGTCCATGTGTAGAGTCTTCTCTTGTGTTGTTGGAAGACAGTGTTTGCTATGACCAGTGCGGTCTCTTGGCAAAACTCTATTAGCATTTGCCCTACTTCATTCTGCACTCCAAGGCCAAATTTGCCTGTTACTCCAGGTGTTTCTTGACTTCCTACTTTTGCATTCCAGTCCCCTATAATGAAAAGGGCATCTTTTGGGGGTGTTAATTCTAGAAGGTCTTGTAGATCTTCGTAGAACCGTTCAACTTCAGCTTTTTCAGCATTACTGATTGGGGCATAGACTTGGATTACTGTGATATTGAATGGTTTGCCTTGGAAGCAAACAGAGATCATTCTGTCATTTTTGAGATTGCATCCAAGTACTGCATTTTTGGCTCTTTTGTTGACTATGATGGCTACTCCATTTCTTCTAAGGGATTCTTGCCCACAGTAGTAGATGTAATGGTCATCTGAGTTAAATTCACCCATTCCAGTCCATTTTAGTTTGCTGATTCCTAGAATGTCTACGTTCACTCTTGCCATCTCCTGTTTGACCACTTCTGATTTGCCTAGATTCATGGACCTAACATTCCAGGTTCCTATGCAATATTGCTCTTACAGCATCGGATGTTGCTTCTATCACCAGTCATATCCACAACTGGGTGTTGCTTTTGCTTTGGCTCATCTCTTCATTCTATCTGGAGTTATTCTCCACTCTTCTCCAGTAGCATATTGGGCACCTACCAACTGGGGAGTTCCTCTTTCAGTATCCTATCATTTTGCCTTTTCATACTGTTCATGGGGTTCTCAAGGCAAGAATACTGAAGTGGTTTGCCATTCCCTTTTCCAGTGAACTACAATTTGTCAGAAGATTCTTTTATAAAATAATTAATCCATAATTTATTCCTGAAAATATATCTTTTGAATTGTTTCCTTACATTACAATTTAGATTTTCTTTGTCCCTGTATCACTGCAAGTGTAAAATTATAAAGTTCTAATTACAGTAAGTATTTACAAGTAATCACCTAGATTTTGGGGAGCTCACTCCTTTTTCTCATACTTCTTGCCATTTTCTACAGCATTCAGTGCAATTTTTCCCATTTCTGCTCTTCAGTGACTCACAGTATCCTTCTACCTTAAATTTAATTTAAGGTGGTTACTATTAAAAGAAGATAGAATTTGTTAGTAAGTTCAGGACAGTCTAATAATTGATCTGCTTTCACTTGAAAACTGAGTCTCTCCTTTTATGCAATGAAACGGGTGAGAATTAGGCACAGATTACAAAAAAGGACAAAGTGACCTAGAGTAGAGAGATGGATTATGATCCTAGATATAACAACTTTCAGACCGGCGACTAGAATAAGCTTTAAGACCCAGGGCAAAAGAAATCTCTTTAGATTTCCATCTTTTGGCCTAACTCTAACTTGGGTCTTTGAACAATATGTACTGGTCTTTCTACAGCTCAGGCTAGGCTGTGCTTGGGTATAGAACTTGTGCCTATATTTACAAAAACTGTGAGGATTATTTCTGTATTGAGTATCTACTGGTTTAAGATAAAGGAACTTAGACTTCATTGTGCACTAATGGTCTTCTTATTCTATTTATCCCTGATGCTGCTAAGTCACTTCAGTTGTGTCCGACTCTATGCTACCCCATAGATGGCAGCCCACCAGGCTCTGCCGTCCCTGACATTCTCCAGGCAAGAACACTGGAGTGAGTTGCCATTTCCTTCTCCAATGCATGGAAGTGAAAAGTGAAAGTGAAGTCGCTCAGTCGTGTCTGACTCTTCGTGACCCCATGGACTGCAGCCTACCAGGCTCCTCTGTCCATGGGCAAGAGTACTGGAGTGGGTTGCCATTGCCTTCTCTGCTATTTATCCCTAGAAAAGGGGAATAATTTCAATGTGAAAGCTGTGTATGAAAGGGGCCACCGTGTCTTACTCAAAGAACTGTCAAAATCTAGCCTGCCATGACTAAAACCTACTCGAAAATGAAAACCAAATTGACCGTCTTCTCACTTCCTTACATGGTTTGATAAAATGACAATGTATACTTATGACCAAATTATTTCAGAAATAGTCCTTTGCTAGAGACAGATACTTGAATTTTGTTAGAACAGAGTCCATTAAGGACAAATTTCAGTGAGCTTTCAAGTTATAAGCACCATTTTTCTCACAACAAATATGGAATCTTTCATAAAGATGTTAAGGTATATTGAGTAAATAATGCCTGTTTTACTATGATTTTAACTACATATTCATTTGACAAATAGGAGGATTATACAGGGGCTGAATAACTACATTTTGGTAACAGCTTTCAAAGACATCATTCTTCCAGGAAAAAAATGCATTAAGACAAATGATCCCTTAATATTTAAGTGCTTATCATAAATATTTAAATTCAATGATATTTGGCAAATGAAATCTTTAAGTTAAATAAACTTTAAAATAAATTGAGTGTGCACAGAATGGGTAAGAGTGAGTGGCCTGAATATGTCACGTTCTTATTTTTATATCATTTTTATGTTAAAATATTGATACAATCTTCTAAAATATGTGTCCCCTATGCAGTTAGAGCTAGCCTAGACAAAGCAGTTTTCTACCCTAATTAAAATTAAGAAGGAGTTGATGAACTAAAGAATTCAGAAAGGTGCTAAATGCTGATTTAACTGTAACATCCTTAAACATCTCATATGGTAAACTTATACTTGGAATTATGGAGTTCCCTAATGTAACTGGTATCATATTTGTAGTCATTACTAATTTTCTTATGGAGTTTGGGTGAAAAGTTTAGCTTTCTGCATCTGCTAAAAACTGCACAGTGCTTAGAATGACTCAGTTTCATCTGGATTCACAAATTCCAATTTATTCCTAAGTGACTTTGCTGTGCACAGTCTGCAAATATAAGCATATGAATTCATAGGCACAGTTGAAAAATGTTGGGATAGACTAGCAAGCATATGCACAAACACAAAAACAATCAGGGTCATCTTACTGTGGCCAAAGGTGGCATGCATGAACAAGGGCTACATAAATTTATTAGTGGTTACACATCTCTACAGACACTTAACAAGTAAAATGTCTTGACTGTTTTCTAAACCGTTATTGTATTGCTAGTAGTCTTTGGCAACTAGTCAACTACAGCAATTTCATGAATTAATGCCCCATGTATGCAATATTTCTATCTAGCTTCAGAACTAATAATGAGAAGCATGCCTGATCACAAAACATTGGTTTAAAAACTTTAACGATGGTCATGATTTATTAATGCACTTGTCTACATCTGCTAGAGGGAGCTTTCTGCATGCCTCAATGGAAATCTTGATTTTTTGAATGTGAACTGAGGAGAAAACAGGCATGTAAGTTATTGCTTTCTTATATGTCATCCTTATAATGTCTTAGGGGAGCTATGGCTTTGCTATTCCCAGGTGAATTTGGCCTTTCCATATAACTTAATTAGTGACCAAAGCAAATACTCCTGATGTGATTTACTTGGGATAAATCCAAGGCTTGTATTTTATATGTACAACAGTCTTTACAAATTTATGTAAGGCGTTATCATTGATGAAGGGATACTGGCTTTATTTATGCATCTCCCAATTGCCTGCATAGTGAGCAACAACTGTGACTCAAGGCTCAGCCAAGACTAATTACATTTCCAAATTCACTTGATTTTCTCTTCTTTTTTCACTGTAGTAAAAAATGAATAAAAGGGCACACACCATAGAGATTGTTAATAAGTAACTTCATTAGGTGATATAATCATGAGGTTGTTGCATTTGCAACATATTGACACAGAGAAAACAGAGAATTGACTCTATTTCCCCACAAATGACGATACAAAATTCCATAGCAATTTTTGGTATGTCTATGCAGGAACCATAAAAGGTACCAGAAACCTCCTTGGAACTATTGGGCATAACTGCAACAAAATTTAACAAGACACTTGGACATTTTAATCCAGAAAGAACAGATGTTCACTCAACTAGTAACAACTCAGGAACTGGTTCCTGAGTTCCATTTACAAATAAGACTATTTAATTATTTTAAGAATTTCCAAAAATACTGAGTGGTGTGAAAAATTGATCACAGAAGAAAATTTTTTATTCTTAACATGTGATTTAGTTGTTATTGAGGCACCTGGAACTTCCATTTCTAACGTGAATACCATATAATTAATTGTCTTAGAAGCATATGTCATGAAAATATTTCACCTTGTCACTTTGAAAATTCAAAAATTGACAATAATTATTTCCAAGAAAACATGAGGGCTTTGCCAATTATTTTTGTGGTTGATAATATAATGCATTACCTAGATCTCCTTTTAGTACTGAGGGACTCAGCTTCTGCTGCCAGTTCATTACAGAGACTTCTTCTGATGAAGGAGCTGTCTTACGCAAGATCCTGCTCCATTACTAAGTAGCCCACAATCAATGACTGCATGGCACGGGAGTATAAAAGTGTACTCCTTGTGTCCCACTCTGAATAACTCTGAAGGATAGGCCTTAGAACTCCTTTCAGGATTTGCTGAATCCTCCTTTAATACTTCACCACTTGAACGAAGGCAAAACACTCAAAGACCTTATAAAGATGGGAAGAAGCTCTAAAATAATAATTGCATAGAAATCAAGATGGTGAATTAGGAAGATCTTCTGCTCACTTTCTCCCACACACACTTCAATATGACAACTATTTACAGACTAATTATCTCTGAGAACCTGAAGACTAAGCAGTAAAGATTTTCTACAACAAAAGATACAAGAAGGAACCACAATAAAATGAGTAGAAGGGGCAGACATGTGGTCTACTCAGGACCCGATCCCCAGCACAGGTGGGAAACATTACCCACAGAGATCCCCCCCTAGGAGAGAGGAGACTGATCTGCACATTGGACTTGCCAACCTGAGTGTTCTGTACCAAGAAGATTTAATTCCCAAAACATATGGCTTTGGAAACCAGTGGAAGTTAACTTTTGTGAGAGTCAGAGGACTGTCAGAAACCAAGACTCTACTCTTAAATATGCCTTCAAAAGGTCTCTTGCTCTAAGTCCCAGCACAGAGATGGTAGCTTGAAAGGAACTGGGGTCAGGCCAACTTACTTGTGTTAGAGAGCCTCCAAGAGTCAGCTCTCCAGGAACTGGCAGAATCCACTTTTGTGATCTCATTCTACTGTGCTGACACTAGTACTGGTGGATGCCATTTTGGAACCTTCCCTCTAACCTGTTAGTGCCAGGGGCATGCTCCATCAAACTTCATGCTCATAGCCATCTCACCACCAGGCCTCTTGGTCAGCCATGCCAGAGGTCTGCTCCCACCAGCGCACCCACAGAAATTGCATAAGGTATGGTCTCACAGTCAGCCAGATTTGAAGTCAGCCCTGGATCCCAGAGCACCCACAGCACTCAGCCTTGCCAAAATAAAAAGTTCATGCAGCCTACATAGGAAATATCCCTGAAACATCTGACTCTGATGTCCAAGGGGAGTGTGCTGCTTGGCCCCAAAGCACTTCTCCTCTATAAGGCTAATTCTCCAAAATTTGGAGATGTAATAGACCTATCTAATACAAAGAAATAAACACAGAAAATTTGTCAAAATGAAGGTATAGAGAAATATATTCCAAATAAGACAAAAACCTTAGGGAAAAAGCAACTAAAAGAAACAAAGATAAGCAATTTTCCTGATAATGATATCAAGGTAATCATCATAAAAATGTTCAGAGAACTTAGGAGATGAATGGATGAACACTGTAAAGACTTCAAGAAAGAGTTAGAAAACATACAAAGAATCAATCAGTGCCAAAGAATACAGTAACTAAAATGAAAATACACTAGAGGAATTCAACAGTAGATTAGATGATATAGGAGAATGGATCCATAATCTAAAAGATAGAATAGTGGGAATCACCAAAGATGAATTAAAAAAAAAAAGGAATAAAAAATTAGGATAAAAGAGGATAGTTGAAAAAATCTATGGTACAACACCATGTGCACTAACATTTGCATTTAGGAGTCCCTGAAGGAAAGAAGAGAGAAAGGAGTGGGTAAATTATTTGAAAAAATATAGCTAAAAATTTTCCTGGTCTGGGGAAGAAAATAGACATCCTAGTCTAGAAAAGACAGAGATTCCCCCAAAAGACAAATCAAAAGAAGTTCACATAAAAACACATTAAAATTAAAATGTCAAAATTTAGAGATATGAAGAGACTCTTAAAAGCAGCAAGAGAAAAACAATGAGTTACATACACGGGAACATCCATAACACTGCCAACTCACTTTTCAGCAGAAACTTTGCAAGCTAGGATGGAGTGGTATTCTAAGTGCTAAAAGAAAAAAAAAAAAAATCTGTAAACAAGAATACTCTTGTCTGATAAAGATATCATTCAGACATAAAGGATAGGTAAAAAGCTTTGCAGACAAGCAAAAGCTGAAGGAGTTCATCACCACTAAGTCAGTCTTAAGGAAATGTTAAATGGCATCTCTAAGTGAAAAAGAAAAAGTCATAATCAGAAGCAAGGAAATTATGAAAGAAAAAAAATTACCAGTAAAAGTAAACATATATTAAAGGTAATGGATCAACCACTTATAAAGTTAATAAGAAGATTAAAATACAAAGGTAGCAAAATAATTTGCATCCATAATATGTAGTTAATGGGCTCACAAAATCTAAAAAAAAAAAAAAGATGTAAAATGTGATGCCAAAACCATAAAATTGTACAGGGAGTAAAAATGTAGGGGTTTTAAAATGTCTTTGAACTTAAGCAATCAAGTTAAAATATATAACTATATACTTAGTTTGTTATGTATGAACTTCATGGACATCACAAACTAAGAACAGATGCACAAAATATAAAGAGAAATGAATCTAACATATCGTTAAAGGAATTCATCAAACTACAGTGGAAGAAATCAAAGAAGACAGAAACAGAACTGCAAAAGCAACTAGAAAACAGTTAATAAAATGGCAATAAATACATATCTGTCAATAGTTGCTTTAAGCATAAAATGATTCAAACAAAAGAGATAGGATAGCTTGCTGGATTGGAAAAACAAAAAACAGCAATAGATCATATCCCTGGCGGGTCAGATGGTAAAGAATCTACCTGCAATGGAGGAGACCTGGGTTCAATCACTGGGTTGGGAAGATCCCCTGGAGGATGACATGGCAACCCACTGTAGTATATGTGCCTGGAGAATCCCCATGGACAGGCTACAGTTCATGGTGTTGCAAAGAGTCAGACACAACTGAGTGACTAAGCACAGCACAGAGACTCAATTCAGATGTAAAGACACACAAAAACTGAAAGTGAAGGAATAAAAAAATATTCTCCATGCAAGTGGAAATAAGAAAGTTGAAAATATGCTTTAAAACAAAGACTGTAACAAGTGACAAAAGGCATTGCATAACCATAAAAGGATCAATCAAGAAGCAGGATATAAAACTTGTAAATACAACATGTGTCTGTGTTAGTTGCTCAGTTGTGTCTGACTCTTTGTGACCCCAGGGACTATGTCCCACTACGCTCCTCTGTCCATGGAATTCTCCAGGCAAGAATACTGGAGTGGGTAGCCATTTCATTCTCCAAAACACAACATAGAATACGTAAATATATAAAGCATATATAGGCAGACGTTAAAGGAGAAATCAATGGCAATACAGTGATAATAGGGGCCTTAAAAGAACCAATTGCCTCAATGGATATATTGTCCAGACAGAAAATAAAAAAGAAATAGTAGCCTTAAATGACATATTAGTTCAGACAGACTTTAAAAATAACTATAAATCATTTCATACGTAAACAACAGAATTACACTCTTCAAATGAACACAGGTTTATCTCCAAAATAGACCACATGCTAGGCCACAAAACAATTCTCAATCAATTTTTAAAAGACTGACATAATATCAATCATCTTTTCCAATCACAATAGTATAAGATGAGAAATCAATTACAAGAAATGAAGTGGGAAAAAGACACAAATAGAGGCTAAACAATATGCTACTAAATAATCAGTGGTTCAATGAAAAAAAATCAAAGAAGAAATCAGAAATTACCCGAGACAAATGAAAACAGAAACACAGTATATAAAATCCAAAGGATGGAGCAAAAGCAGTAGTAAGAAGGAAGTTTATAACAAATGCAGGACTGCCTCAAACAACAAGAAATGTCTCATACAGGAGAACGTTATATCTGAAAGAACTAGGAAAATGAGTAAAACAAAGGCCACAGCTAATTAAAAAAAAACACAATAAGTTAGTGTAGTGTAGCACTCTGTCGTTTTCAACTGTTTTCAACCCCATCGACTGTAGCCTACCAGTCTCCTCTATCCATGGAATCTTCCAGGCCAGAATACTGGAGCAGGTTGCCATTTCCTTCTCCATGGGATCTTCCCAACCCAGGGATCAAGACTGCATTTCTTGTGTCTCCTGTATTGGCAGGTGGATTCTTTACCATTAGCCCCACCTGGGAAGACCAATAAAGTTCAAAATGGAAATAAAACAAATGGAGACCAAAAAGGCAAGAGAAAAGGTCAATGAAACTAAGAGCTGGTTCTTTGAAAAAATAAAAAGTGATGAACCTTTAGCTAGACTCATCAAAATAAAAATAGAGCCCAAATAAACAAAATCTGAAATGAATGATGAGTTGTAACTAACAGACGAGGGATGGAGAGGGAGCCAAAAAGAGTGTGTGTTTTATCAGCCAAATACCAGTGTGGGCAATGGGAATTTACTCTTACTAAGGACCTATAGAAGACAGTGTAGAAGATGCATCCAGAGTAGATTTAGTCATTTTTCAAAGGCTTCTACTAGAGGTTTTAATCCCAACTTCCAGCCTGCCGTGTTTATATATGAGTGTGTGTTTAGGGAGTTGGGTGTTGACCAGCTCTGAAGGTCAGAGAAAGACCTTATAGAAAGGACAGATATAGAGCCAGGTGGTTATGGGTGGAATCCCAAGAACTTTTGCCCAATCCTAATACCCAGATGATCAGTTTTTAGGCATATATCTTTACAAATGCAAACATATGTGGACTAAAAGTCATGTGCAAATATATTTATAGCAGCAGTATTTTAATAGCCCCAAACTGAGAAAAATCCAAATTTCTGTAATAGTAGCATAGATACATAAATTGTAGTATTTTATAATAGAATATAAACAAGGAGAATGAATGAACTACTGCCTTATTCAACAATATGGATGAAATCTACAAACATCACATTGAGGGGAAAATAACAGAGAAGAATATATATGTATACATGTATATGAAGGCAAACTCAGGCAAAACTCATTTGTGATACTAGAGCTCAGGATAGCAGTTGTTGCCTTAAAAAGGATGATGTGTGTAATGGTCAGGGGCACCAGGACACCATTTCACAGTGTGTGGAATGTTCTGTTGCTTAATGAGGGAAGTGACTGTACGAATTTCCAATCTTTGTAAAAATTCATTGAATTTTCCATTTACTATTTGTGGCCTTTCAGTATGTGTGTTAGCCTCCAATAAAAAGTTTACCTCAATAAATATAAATCTTAACCCAAGAACTAATGGCAACATTGATTTCATATTTCTTCAGAGAGATTCTAACTCCTTTCAGAAAGTTAATGCTGGGGACTTTAATTCCATTTTCAGCAGTTCTGTTACAGGGTGCTAGAGGATTCAGCACCTCTGTCTGTGATTAGAGGAGAATACTCTGGAGAAATGACTAGGACATGCCAAATGTTAAATCTTCATTATCATATGTTCTCTTTTACAAGTTCCTAGCTTCAAGTCTATTTTTATATTTCCGTTAACAGTTCCATAGTTCTGAGCAATTGGCTGGTTTTTGTGAAATTCATCTCATTATGAGACCAAAAGAAAATGTCTTTATTTCTTCTGATCAGTTCAGTTTTTAGGAATCCTTTGTGCACCCACCCCACTCCCCGACTCACCACACACACACACACACACACACACTTTTTAAACATTAAACCTTTCTCCAAATACTGGTCTACCCAATTATGGCTGCACTTCTCTCTGTTCTTACAGAAACATAATATATGTTTTGTCCACTATCTAATAAATGGATATGTCCTTCATTATCCTCCTTACAGCAACCCTAGACAGGATAAGGAGACTCATCTGGGTGCAAATAAAAATGGAGACAGAGCTTAAGTATTTTTAGAAATGTAGTCAAAGCCAATAGGAGCTGCTTTAGAAATGCAAATGAGAATTGCATTGCCAGAAGGCAGATGTTGTAAGAAAAAAAGTATGGGTGTGTAGCATGTTACCCTGCCAGAGGTCACATTTGTGATTTTTCTCTTTTCTCAGAGAGGGGTCGTGGAAAATCTTTTTAGACTACTGAAAGTGTCCTTTCATCACACTCTTCAAGTCTTTGAGTTTTTAGAGTTGCTTAGTAGTTACATATATAATTTTCAGTCATCCTATGGTCAAGTACAGATTTCCACATTCCTTCCATAACAAAATGGGCTTCCCTGGTGGCTCAGCTGCTAAAGAATCCACCTGCAATGTGGGAGACCTGGGTTCAGTCCCTGTTATGGGAAGATCCCCTGAAGGGAATGGCTACCTGTTCCAATATTCTGGCCTGAAGAATTCTATGGACTGTATAGTCCATAGGGGTAGCAAAAAGTCGGACACAACTGAGTGACTTTCACTTCACTCCATAACAGAATACAATAAGGATTAGCAAGAATATACATATAAAAAGGGAGTAAGGAAAGTAAGATCAACCCATTGATGAGAGAAGATCAGTCAGAATAAATAGTTTGTGTGTATAGTGATAGAAAAACCAGGGCTGCTGGTCTATAAGAATTCTTTGTCTTTAGCTGCTATGAAGAAAATCAAGCACTGAAAATAATGGACAGTCAGCAAGGAAGTCAATATGAAACTGCTTGTTATTTAATCCTGCACAAAGGTACTCAAAGGTCATGAATGTCTGTGAAATTAATGTAGCTTTGTGGTTTGTATTCCAGTATAAGCTAATGATTGACATTGTTAAACATGAAATCATCTTGTTTGTTCTAAATGCTGGAAATTGAGATAAAAGTGAGAAAGTAAATTTCATTGGAGAGACTCGGAGAAATAAGAGGGAGAGGTGGGGAGAAAATTGACTTCAGGGAGTGACTTTTCATGGAGATTGGTTGGATTTTTTCCACTTATGATTTTATCTATTGAGGGATATTTAAATATACAACACTATC
The DNA here is from genome assembly GCF_023091745.1 of Budorcas taxicolor. Classification (NCBI taxonomy): domain Eukaryota; kingdom Metazoa; phylum Chordata; class Mammalia; order Artiodactyla; family Bovidae; genus Budorcas; species Budorcas taxicolor. Next base: position 25,779,372 of record NC_068932.1, read on the forward strand.
TCTTCTTTTATTCTGATGCAGGCTCACTTTAAATTTTTCTTTTAAAGGAAAAAGGAGAGGTAAAATGGGAGCTTTGCAAGAGAGATGAGATGTGGACATTTCCCAAAAACATCCATAAGGTTAGAATAATTTGTGGTAGTGTTAGGGGAAGCACACTGATTGAAACCACCCACCCTGGCCAGGCACCATAGTGACCATCTGCATGAGTTGTTTTATGACAGGAGATCCTGATAAGGAATACGGAACTAATAAGCCACCACCAACTGGAAGATTTCGGGAAAGGTCAAAAGGAGACACCACGTGTCTGTCCAGTTCCCAGAATCCCTCTCGCTAGTATCCATCTTGGCTGGGTGATGCATGCGCCTCCAGTAAAGACTCTGAATTGGAATGATTGGCCAAAGGCCACCTGGAATCTAATCCTCTCACCATAAAACCCTAGACTGCGAGCAGAGCAGTTTTCCATGGTTCCCTTACCCTACTGCTCTTCAGCCGGGTGCCTTTTCCCAATAAAATCTCTTGCTTTGTCAGCACATGTGTCTCCTTGGACAATTCATTTCTGAGTGTTAGACAAGAGCCCAGTTTCGGGCCCTGGAAGGGGTCTCCCTTCCTGCAACAATAGTAGTCCAATAAATGGTATCTTTTAGTTCCTCCCCTGGGCAGTGCTGGGTGTTACCATCTGTCAACTGAGAAAAACCAGAAAACAAAAATACACAGCATAGAAGTTGAGAGTTCTATTTTTTGAAGACCTTACTTAGGACCAAAACCTGGAAGACAGCCCCTCATATAGTTCTGAGGAATTGTTCCAAAGGGGTAAGAGAAGAACCAGGTTATATAGGAGTTTATGCTGAAAAAAAACATGTAAGACAAACCTCAAAATATTACTGTTAATCACAGAAAAACTGGACATCTTCAAGTTAATAACTTGAATGCTTTCCTATATATGGAAAATACAAGAGTCTGGGCTCATTGAAATTGTTGCTTTGACATGCATCTTAACAATCTAGGGCTAGGAATCCTGTTCTTCTCAATTCTAAATTCACCTCAGGGTGCACCTTTGGGGATGGGATGGCTTGAGGGTGGACAAAATTTGTTGTTTGCTAGAATGGCAGGCAACATTCTTTGTTCACACATCTCAGGTGGTGGAAATAAGAAACCAAGACAACCATAAGGGTTGGTCCTCTCAGTTTGATTAAATTTTAAATGGGTTTCTTCCTGACTCTAGGCCCCCACCTCCCTGTTCTTAGAGCAGTTACTTTAGAAACTTGGAAATGTAAATTCTCTCTTTGCTCCTTTGAGATGTAAATCTTCTACCAACTTAGAATGTCAATGTCGTTTTCAAGGGCCTGGGAGCCATCCCTTTGAAATGTAATTATCAAGAAAGATAGCACCCCTATTTTCCAGTCTCTGTGAGAGGGTTGGAGCCTAACTTTGATAAGTGCCAATTAGCAAGTATAGCTGGCTTAATCACATAGACCAACCTCCCTCTAATATCCTCCAGCACTTTTCCACAAGCTCATCTCAATGCTTAAAAATTGGATTTGAGTTCAATCTCCTTTACCTATTGCAATAGTCTCCCTTCCTTTTTGAGTGGTCAGATGCAGTTTGTCTTTTACAGCACCTTAGCAATCACTGCTGTTAGAATGAGTGCATCTAAAGAAAGCAGAGATTTTACAAATTATGCAGTTGCAGTTTATGCTGGTATTGGAAATCTCCTCCCCCACAATGTTTGTACAATGCAGGGCAATGGCACTATGCAATAGTTAGTAACTCCCAGAGCTTCGGAGTGGGAATTCCCTAAAGTTTTGGCCAGAGAGCTGTCTAGAATTTATACTGCTGACTTCAGAAAAATGTACTAAAGAAAGGAGGAGCTGTGTATAACCGAAGTAGGTCGAGAGCAAATTTGGCAAAGGCTTTTTGATTCAATAAATGAAGCCAATTTCAAGAGTTGATTCCTTCTAGAAATTCACATATCTTCCCTACTACTTGCATCAGTATTAACAGCCCATCTTCTAATCAATCGCTTATTTCATGTACATGGAAAGAAGCTGGTTCTTCAGTCTTACTTGGTCTTCCCGTATAACTCAGAGTCCAGCCTTAATCTTTCTCTTTTTTTCACACTAAGAATCCTCAGAAACACTTTTCTATCTATCAAAGAGTAAAAAAAAAAAGAAAAAAAAATGAGCACACAGAAGGTGTCTATTTCACAGTACGTTGGAAATGATCTACAGGTAATGAATATTTATTGAATAAATGAATGAATTCCATATTTGAATATTCTCAAATTGGTTTTATTCCTTTATTATTGGCTAACATAAATGTCAATTCCTTAAATTTCCAATTACTAAAAGCATTTCACTTTAAAAAATGTACTTGTTGGGATTTAAATGAACTGTTACTGCATATTCAAATAGGAAGTTGTCTTTTCAGTAGAGGGTAGGAATCTATTCCATCTCACTCATTTTCTACTCTTCCTTCCATATCTTATTTAAAAACACTGAGAAGAAAGGTCTTTTAAGATTGGTGATGCAACTTTCATCTATAAAAGAGAGAGTTAATGGGCTCATAAGAGATTAAATTGAGTTTAGAGTCTATCACCAATGAGCCTGTAACAACAACAAAAGCATTTAAAAGACTGTTTACTACCTAGTTGTTTTTCTCTCTGGTCATTGAGAATGCTATTATTATGTACAAAAATGTATATATATCACACAAAAATTCTCACAGCCTTAAGGTATGCTGTATTGTATTTTTGTAGCAGTTGGATTTTGTTGGCTCAGTTCACTTGCTCAGCATGTCCAACTCTTTGCAACCCCATGAATTGCAGCACACCAGGCCTCCCTGTCCATCACCAACTCCCAGAGTTCACTCAAACTCATATCCATACAGTTGGTGATGCCATCCAGCCATCTCATCCTCTGTCATCCCATTCTGCTCCTGCCTCCAAGCCCTCCCAACATCAGTCTTTTCCAATGAGTCAACTCTTTGCATGAGGTGGCTAAAGTACTGGAATTTCAGCGTTAGCATCATTCCTTCCAAAGAAATCCCAGGGTTGATCTCCTTTAGGATGGACTGGTTGGATCTCCTTGTAGTCCAAGGGAATCTCAAGAGTCTTCTCCAACACCACAGTTCAAAAGCATCAGTTCTTCAGCACTCAGCTTTCTTCACAGTCCAACTCTCACATCCATACATGATCACTGGAAAAACCATAGCCTTGACTAGATGGACCTTTGTTTGGAAAGTAATGTCTCTGCTTTTGAATATACTATCTAGGTTGGTCATAACTTTCCTTCCAAGGAGTAAACATCTTTTAATTTCATGGCTGCAGTCACCATCTGCAGAGCCCCCAAAAATAAATTCTGACACTGTTTCTACTGTTTCCCCATCTATTTCCCATGAAGTGATGGGACCAGATGCCATGATCTTTGTTTTCTGAATATTGAGCTTTAAGCCAGCTTTTTTACTCTCCTCTTTCACTTTCATCAAGAGGCTTTTTAGTTCCTCTTCACTTTCTGTCATTAGGGTGGTGTCATCTGCATATCTGAGGTTATTGATATTTCTCCCTGCAATGTTGATTCCAGCTTGTGCTTCTTCCAGCCCAGCACTTCTCATGCTGTACTCTGCATAGAAGTTAAATAAGCAAGGTGACAATATAAAGCCTTGATGTACTCCTTTTTCTATTTGGAACCCTCTGTTGTTCCATGTCCAGTTCTAACTGCTGCTTCCTGACCTACATATAGGTTTATCAAGAGGCAGGTCAGGTGGTCAGGTATTCCCATTTCTCTCAGAATTTTCCACAGTTTATTGTGATCCACACAGTCAAAGGCTTTGGCATAGTCAGTAAAGCAGAAATAGATGTTCTGGAACTCTCTTGCTTTTTCCATGATCCAGCAGATGTTGGCAATTTGATCTCTGGTTCCTCTGCCTTTTCTAAAACCAGCTTGAACATCAGGAAGTTCACGGTTCACGTATTGCTGAAGCCTGGCTTGGAGAATTTTGAGTATTACTTTACCAGCTTGTGAGATGAGTGCAATTGTGTGGTAGTTTGAGCATTCTTTGGCATTGCCTTTCTTTGGGATTGGAATGAAAACTGACCTTTTCCAGTCCTGTGGCCACGGCTGAGTTTTCCAAATCTGCTGGTATATTGAGTGCAGCACTTTCACAGCATCATCTTTCAGGATTTGAAATAGCTCAACTGGAATTCTATCACCTCCACTAGCTGTGATCATAGTGATGCTTTCTAAGGCCCACTTGACTTCACATTCCAGGATGTCTGGCTCTAGGTGAGTGATCACACCATCGTGGTAACCTGAGTCATGAAGATCTTTTCTGTACAGTTCTTCTGTGTATTCTTGCCACCTCTTCTTAATATCTTTTGCTTCTGTTAGGTCCATACAATTTCTGTCCTTTATCAAGCCCATTTTTGCATGAAATATTCCCTTGGTATCTCTAATTTTCTTGAAGAGATCTCTAGTCTTTCCCATTCTGCTGTTTTCCTCTATTTCTTTGCATTGATTGCTGAGGAAGGCTTTCTTATCTCTTCTTGCTATTCTTGAGAACTCTGCATTCAGATGCTTGTATCTTTCCTTTTCTCCTTTGCTTTTTGCTTCTCTTCTTTTCACAGCTATTTATAAGGCTTTCCCAGACAGCCATTTTGCTTTTTTGCATTTCTTTTCCAAGGGATGGTCTTTATTCCTGTCTCCTGTACAATGTCACGAACCTCCATCCATAGTTCATCAGGCACTCTATCTATCAGATCTAGTCTCTTAAATCTATTTCTCACTTCCACTGTATAATCATAAGGGATTTGATTTAGGTCATACCTGAATGATCTAGTGGTTTTCCCTACTTTCCTCAATTTAAGTCTGAATTTGGTAATAAGGAGTTCATGACCTGAGCCACAGTCAGCTCCCGGTCTTGTTTTTGCTGACTGTATAGAGCTTCTCCACTTTTGGCTGCAAAGAATATAATCATTCTCATTTTGGTGTTGCCCATGTGGTGATGTCCATGTGTAGAGTCTTCTCCTGTGTTGTTGGAAGAGGGTGTTTGCTATGACTAGTGCATTCTCTTGACAAAACTCTATTAGTCTCTGCCCTGCTTCATTCTATACTCCAAGGCCAAATTTGCCTGTTACTCCAGATGTTTCTTGACTTCCTACTTTTGCATTCCAGTCCCCTATAATGAAAAGGGCATCTTTTGAGGGAGTTAATTCTAGAAGGTCTTGTAGATCTTCATAGAACCGTTCAACTTCAGCTTCTTCAGCGTTACTCGTTGGGGCATAGACTTGGATTACTGTGATATTGAATGGTTTGCCTTGGAAATGAACAGAGATCATTCTGTCGTTTTTGAGATTGCATCCAAGTACTGCATTTCGGACTCTTTTGTTGACCATGATGGCTACTCCATTTCTTCTAAGTGATTTCTGCCCACAGTAGTAGATATAATGGTCATCTGAGTTAAATTCACCCATTCCAGTCCATTTCAGTTCGCTGATTCCTAGAATGTCGACGTTCACTCTTGCATCTCCTGTGTGACCACTTCCAATTTTGTCTTGATTCATGGACCTAACATTCCAGGTTCCTATTCAATATTGCTCTTTACAGCATTGGACCTTGCTTCTATCAGCAGTCATGTCCACAGCTGGGTAATGTTTTTGCTTTGGCTCCATCCCTTCATTCTTTCTGGAGTTATTTCTCCACTGATCTCCAGTAGCATATTGGGCACCTACCAACCTGGGGAGTTCCTCTTTCAGTATCTTATCATTTTGCCTTTTTATACTGTTCATGGGGTTCTCAAGGCAAGAATACCGAAGTGGTTTGCCATTCCCTTCTCCAGTGGACCACATTCTGTCAGACCTCTCCACTATGACCCACCCATCTTGGGTGGCCCCACAGGACATGGCTTAGTTTCATTGAATTAGACTAGGCCGTGGTCCATGTGATTAGGTTGACTAGTTTTCTGTAATTATGTTTTCAGTGTGTTTGCCCTCTGATGCCCCTCGTGACACTTACTGTCTTACTTGGGTTTCTTTTACCTTGGACGTGAGGTATCTCTTCATGGCTGCTCCAGCAAAGTGCAGCTGTGGCTCCTTACCTTCAACGAGGGGTATCTCCTCACCGCTGCCCCTCCTGACCTTGAACATGGAGTGGCTTCTCTTGGCTTCCTGTGCCTGTGCAGCCACCACTCCTTGGACTGTGTGGCTGGGTGTATCAGACAACTCCACTACATTGATTAAATAATAGCAGTATTTTTCACTCATATAGAGATAGATAATCTAGTGTTACTTCAGTAGCTCAATTATCTCATCAAAAACTCAGACTCTTTCAATCTGTCTTCTCTGCCTTTCTTGGTATGCAGACCTCCGTCCTGTTACCTCTTCCTGGTGACTGAAGATGTACTTCTCTTGGCAATATAGGCAGAAAGAAAGAGAAAGGGAAATGAGAGAGATCCAGGCCAGTCATATCTATCCATTTTAATAAATTAGAAAAACCTGTCCTGAATGCCCCACCCAGAGTCTCCCACTGACCATCATTGTCCATTCTGACAACAGTGAAAGGCAAAGTAACAGGGGAGCAACAATTCTGGATTAAAGCATCATGGTTTGTTCCCTGGGTCAGTGATGGAGTCCTACCATCCTGAGATCAAAAGATCTCAGTAACCACCTGAATAAACCTGGATTTTGTTAGAAGAGAAAAATGAAAGTGAGCAAGTTTGGGTCTTGTTTAAGCAGTAGATACTATATATTATGACTTTTCTTTTAAAAACCAACATCAACTGGGAACTTACTTTGTATAAGGTATTATTAACTCTACCTGAATTAATTTGTCTAATGTGCAAAACATTAGACAAATTTATATCTATGAAATAGATACTTGTATCATTTCCACTTTACGTATGAAGAAAATGAGCTGTAAAAGCTCCAGTAACTTGTCCAAGGTCTTACACCTAGAAAAGAACAGAGCTTGGACTTGAACCCTAGCACTTCAGCTTAGTGCCCACCAGTTCTCCATGTCAACTAGTCTTACTCTAAATGTATTTGTGGCTTAATAAAACATGTATAAAGTCTAGGCTAATTTTGTGTTACATGATTTTATTGAAGACTATTTACGGCTTCCCTGGTGGCTCAGTAGTAAAGTATCTGCCTGCCATTGCAGGGGACACAATTTCAATCTCTGGTCCAGGAAGATCCCACAGGCCATGGGACAACTAAGCCCCAGCACCACAACTATTGAGCCTGTGCTCTAGAGCCCATGAGCCACAACTACTGAAATCCATGCAACCCTAGAGACTGTGTTCTGCAACAAGAGAAGCCACTGCATGAAAAGCCTGCACACACTACTAAGAGTAGCCCTATTCCACTCAACTGGAGAAGGTCACATGCAGAAATGAAGACCCAGCACAACCAAATATAAATAACTAAATCTTAAAAAAAAAAAAAAAAGAGTGCTATTTATAACAGAGAACCCAGCATCTTGCCAATATAATTTTGATTTCTGTAGCACCTGATGGAAATTTTAAAATGTCATTATGTATGAAGTGTTCCTTCTTGTTAGTTTCAAGTGTTGAAAAATTCCAGATCTAATATATATCTCTTGGCTAAATTGAATTCTACAAATCTTTATGGACTGCCCACAAAGAAATCATAAGTTTGGAGCTTGATGATAAAAATACTTTGGTCAGAGAGAGAGGTTCATGAACACATAATTACAATTATGACATGATAAATGTTATCAGAAAGAAATGTACAATTACACTAAGGTCGACAGATTTGCCTAAGGCCAAATGTGGGAGTCAGGGAATGCTATAAGAGAAGGTAACTGAATTAAGCTTTGAAGGAACAAATGTATGAAACCCACTGGAATCAGTAAAGATGATCAAGTTTTATAGATACAGAATCTTAAAAAAAATGAAAGCTGTAGTAAGTTTAGATACCTTTTAAAGCATGGGCCTATTCAGTTCACAATCAAAGAAAATTGATGTAAATGTCATGATGTACAATGAATCTTTTGATTTGCAGGAAAATTATCCAAACATGAATCACTATCAGCATCAGAACTTCAGTGCTAAAAGCTACTCCCCTAGAGCTTTAACATTCCAAGCTTTGAATGCAAAATGTATATATAGTTGGATGATCAAATTTTATTTAGCTTGGGAAAAGAGTTGGAGAATAAATGCATTATAAGCTCATGCAAATACAATTGATTTTAGAAATATGTTGAATTTTGGAAACACCATTATTTTATGTGATCTTCAAAAATTATTGCAATGGATAGATAGCTAGATATGTGAAAAAGCATATATAACAAATTGTCAGTTGTGGAAGTACATGATGGATATATGAATGTTCATTATATAATTTTTTCAAATATTCCTCATGTTCGAAAACTGTCATAATGGAATCTTGAAAAGATAAAGCAGTGCAATATGTCTCCTCAGGAAAGCTGTGGGTTACCAGATATATAATTTAGCTATATAGCCCTTGCATTGAGGCAAAGCTAAATGTTTTTCTGGCTCTAGGACTATAGGTCAAGCCACTTGGCTCAGGTTTAAATTGATCAGATAATCCAATCTCTTAGTCATAGTTATTGGCTATGCAGTCAAGGACATGCATACAAAGATGGGGTATTAAAATTTGAGTGAAGTTTGTTGAAGTCCTCTGAGGAAGGAAGCTTCCTCAATCTTTTGAGAAACTTCTGGAACCATCTGTCTCTCTTGGGTCATGAAAGAAGTCCTGCTTAGAATTGTTGAATGTCATTTTTTAATGGCCAGGGTGAAGTTGGCAGAAGAGTAGGTTCTTAGAGCTGCTGAATCAAATCTCTGGTATGTTTTCTGTCCAGTTAAACATACATATGAATCCCTCTTTTATTTATTCCAGTGTACATTCTGTTAAATGGATATAGTTACAGATTTCACATGTAAACACAGTGCTCGAAATAAGGAGGCAGAATAATGATGTTCACATTTTACAGGGATATAGACATGTGTGCATATATGTGTATATTCTAATGTGTTCAAATGCAGAAGTCTTCAACTGTAAGAAGTATCCATACAGAAAATGGGTAACTCCAAGTATATATCATAAGTTAATTTGATTATCAATGACCACTTTTTAAGCTTAGAGCATTACATTTAGGCCTAATTTTTTGGAAATTTCCAGAATTATCTTTCTGATGGCTCTTGCTTTATTGAAAACAAAATAGATAGTATCCATTTATTTCAGAAAACTACTGAAAAATGTCACACAAAACCACACATTCACACACACGTTTATATGTACACACTCATACATACATACATACACATGTGTTTGTGTGTGTGTGTATTACTATACTTGGGTTTCTATATAGAACACCATAGACTGGGTGGCTGAAATAGCAGACGTTCATTTTCTCACAATTCTGGAAACTGAAAGTCCCCAGTTGGGTGTCAGGAAGCTTGGTTTCTGGTGAGACCTCTCTCTCTGATTTGCAGGTGGCTGCCTCCACATTGTGTTTTCAGATGTCCCTTCTGCTGTGTGTGAGGAGAAAGAGCTCTCTGGTGTCTCTTCCTCTAAGGATACCAGTCCTTGTGGGATTAGGGTCCCACCCTTTTCACATCATTTGGCCTTAAATACCTCTTAAAGGTCTTAAACTCAAATACAGTCACGTAGACTGTTCGGACTTAAGCATATGAATTTCGAGGAAAACAGTTCATACACTATACACATATGCATGCACATAAACATTTCTATTGCCATCATCAGCCATGATAAACGTGCGACTTTTGAACTGAAACATTATAAGAGATGAGTGAACCTAGTGTTACTTACTCCTCCACGTGCCCGCTTCCTATACTCCAAGCTCCAAATGGCTAAAAGGAAAATAGTTCAGAAACACCTACGAGGCAGTAAAGAATAAGGTTGCCTGATTTAGCTAGAAAAAAATAGAGGATGCCAATTGTATTTTATTCTTAGACAAACAAGTATTGCATAAACTATATTAAAAGACTATCGCTCATCTAAAAATCAAACTTAACAGGGAATCCTGTGTATTATATGGACAGAAGATTTTTTTTTTTGGTCATTGTTCTTGATGGAAGGACTGTAGCATTACTTTTACACTCAAAAAAGAAGTGCAGTTTTTGATTCTGCTCAGTTCTTTAAGTCTTACATACTGACAAATTCTGGGGGATCCTCTTGCTGACTATATGTCATTAAGTTCCTATTTGATGTTTAAGTTCAGGAATGTCAAATGATGTTCTTGGTATGGTGTCAAATGGGTGGCTGAGTGACAGGATGCAAACACCATACAAGATAAGACACAGGTTCTAGTTTTAATAAGTATATACTTCTGCAAACATCTTGAGAGCAATACATGCTTAGTAGAGACCTCCATTAGTGCTCAACAACTATTTAGCACTGCACTGGCAGTTGATGTCTTTGTACTGTTGATTTTCAATAAAGATTGTGATGTAGTTGATTGTGTCCCCCCCAAAAAGCCATGTCAGGGTCCCAGTTCTCGGTGTCTCAGAATGTGGCTTTGCTTGGAAATAGCATCTTTGCAGATACAATTAGTTGAGATGAGATCATACTGGACTATAACGGTCCCCTACTCCAATGTGACTGGTGTCCTTATAAAAAGATTGCCATGCAGAGACAGACATACACTGAGAAAGCACCATGTAACAACCGAGGCAAAGATTGTAGTTATGCAGCTGCAAGACAAGGAGCATCAAAAATTGCTGGTAAACCCCCAGATACTGGGAATATGCAAGGAAGTGTCTCTTCATATGTCTGAGGGAGCATGACCATGCTATAACCTTGAGTTTGGACTTCTAGCCTCCAGAATTATAAAGCCATACATTTCTGTTGTTTATAACAGATTGTTATAATCACTTGTCATCAGAATAGCAGCATATCCAAGGTTTAAGATGTATCTGGGAGCCTACTTCCATATGTTGGGAGAGAATCATCAATTGGGAGAAAAAGTCTAACCCTATAGAAAAGAGGACACTTAAATATGGACAACTCAGAACTTCTTTTTCTTTCTTTTTTAAGGAAAAAAAAAGCAATTTAGAGAAGAAAAAAATTTTTTTTCATTTTCTTTATAGTACTTCTTATTTCATTTTACTGCAACAATTTCAATGAGAAGTGCGAAAGGCTTTTTATTGTCATATCAGATTTACATGGTAAAATTTAATGTACTTCTTGTCAGTTTTAAACACTGGAAATATCAATAAAATGTCAAATTATATTTGACTTTAAACCCAAGTGGTTATAAAAATGCAATACAAATTTACAATCATTTAGTCTTCTCCTTTTCCCACAATAAAACACCCTGTTTTATTCTTTATGGGAAACTAAACTTATTTTGCTCAAAGCTGGTAATTTATTAGAGCTTACATCAGATCTGAAGTGTGTTTCTCTTAGAAATCAATGGCAGGCCTGGAACTAGGACCAAACTTTTTAATTATGGCTTTGAAGTAATGTAATTGTGGTTTTTAATGTGTCATACATCTGCTTGAAGGATTATATGAGTTTGTTCAAAGTTCTGGAACCAATAATTTTTTGGACGGTGAGCTAGCAAAGGAATACCAGTGATGCTAATTGCAGTGTACAGGATAATATCTCTTAATGCATTTTGTGACCTATCTCACACAAGGAACATCTTGCCCAGGGTGTTAGCAGGAACTACATCAAAGGGACTTGGTTGGCTTTCTGTTCCATCATTTCCTCCCTTTCTTTTTCCAGATTCCTGGCTTTGAAACAACTCATCCTCCCTTCAGTGAAAGATTCACTGGCATGCAGCTGATGTTGTTCAATGTTATTGAGGATTTGCGGTCAAGCCTGTTTTATAGATTTGGGTATGTAGGCAAGGGCTATGTCAGTGATCGGGAAGTGTTGTTATTTGCTTTCAAACCAGCACAGCTAATTACTGGAAATTAATTGTAGGACAGGAAATCCAACAGAAGTTGGAGAATGCTAGAGAGAGCAAAGAAGGAGAAACCCTTCTTTGAGTTTCTGTCCTGGCGCTTTTTCTTGGATTCCCCCCTAAAAAACGTTTATTTACTAGTTCAAGATACTCAGATCTCTGTCTGGATCATAAATTTCTCAGAATTAAAATCAAACTCAAGGCTGTTCCTTTCCCATGCTTTCTTCCCCTGTACACATATATGTGTCTCTTTCTTTTATTTCAATTTTATAATTATGTGGCATCATGTACGTCCCTCTAAAGTCTGTTCAGTTCAGTTCAGTTCAGTTCAGCCGCTCAGTCGGTTATAGCAAGGTTATTGCGACCCAGTGGACTGCAGCATGCCAGGCCTCCCTGTCCATCACCAAAGCTAAAGTCTGTTAGCTTTCTCTAAAAAACTCTCTCTTATCTTAGTGCTTCACAAAGTTAAGGTATACTTTGTGTATAACTTAGGTTGGTCTTGTATTAAAGTAAACATCAGACTTAAAAAATTTGTAAAATTGTTCCTCTGGTTGTGGTGCTTGATTGGAATCAGCTCTTTGACTTTCTGCAAACTTCTGTTTCCTTGTTTGTTTCTCTGCCTCTTGCATTTCTCCCCAGTGATGGCTCCACTCTCCTCGGCCATCTGAGCCCACTCTTCCAATTTCTTTACTTCAATCAATGCCTTGACTTCAAGTTGCATAAAGAAAAGAGACACTATCAAATGACAGCTTCCCCCTACCACGTATGCTTAGAAATTGTATTATGGTAAGCATCATTTTTCAGATGAGGGAGAGCTAGTCTTTGATTATCCTTTTTCTCATGTTTTTCGTTTCTTCCTTTAAATGACTCATCAGCACTTATATTTTTGTACCCAGCACATAAAGATTTTGGTGGTGGGAAGAATTATGCCTTCCCCAATATCTGTATCTTAATTCTTGAAACTTGTGAATATATTAGGTTCTATGGCTATGAGTTTACCTAGCAGATGGAATTGACATTACTAAGTAGCCTACTTTGCAATGGGGAGATTATCCTGGACTATCCAGCAGGCCTAGCACAGTCACAAGGATCATTGAAAAAGAACATAGAAGGCAGAAGGGGTAAGGGTGATACGCTGTGAAAATGACTCAGTATGTGTTTGCTAGCTTTGAAGATGAAGGGAAGGGACTCTGAGCCAAGGGATATGGGCAACCTCTAAAATCAGGAAAGATAAAGAACAGATCATACTCAGAATCTACAAGAAGGAAAGCAGCCCTGTGTTCATCTTAATTTTGGCCTGATGAGACCCGAGTCAGATACCTTACATACAGAACCTAATACATTTGGGCTAAGATGTACTAGTTTGTTAGTTTAAGTTTATGACATTAATTAGTTGATTAAGTATGTGGTAATTTTTCATGGCTGCAAACAGAAATCAGCTATCAAACCAATAAGACCAACTAAATGAAATAAATAAACTCAAATACAGGCAAATGAATGAATGTTCACAAATACCATGTATTGTTTACTCTGCCCTGCCTCAGTCTCTCCCTCAATTGTCTCTTAATCTCAACCTTTCTCATTCCTTCTCTTTTTATAACTAAAGTACTCAAAACAACTGTATGAACACACCCACCCTGTCTTCTCGCTCTCATGCCTGTCTTCCACCTACTCTAAACATGACTTCTGCCCTCAATGGCACAGAGGCAGCCATTGCTAAAATTGCCAATGACACCCAAGTTACCAAGTTCAGGAGACCTTTATTCCTCATCACCATTTAATGCCTTTGCTTCAAATCCCTTATTGAAATAGTGCTTTCTCTCAACTTCCATGACACCAAAACCTTTAGATTTTCATTCTCTTGGACTTTCTCCATGCCTTTTCTGGCTTTCCTCACCTCATCTGATTTGTGTGTATGTGGCAACACCTGTGTGCTCAAACCTAAACCTTTATCATGAGCCCATCATAAACCCAATACCACCATAGCTATCTTGGTCAAAGAAAACGTAGTATATGACTTGATTACACAGAGGATAAATAAAAACAGACGAGCCAAATGGAGGAGGTCAAGGCAACCCAGAAACTAGTAACAGTGAGAAGCTGCAGTCATTCTTCCAAGATCCTAATGTATAAAACACATTGCCTGCCTTCTACCTAGTCTTTATATTTTCCTTGAAAATAATTTTTAAATGTGACAAATTTTCTGGATTCTCACAATGATTATTCTGGTACAAACCACCATCATCTGTTATAGAACCACAGAAATGGATCACCTTTTTCTATTCTTTTGCCAAAGAACTACTTTCTAAATGCAAACCTGATAGGTATACCCTGTTTCCAAATTATAAATTATATTTACATTTAGGCTACAAGAAAAAAAAAATCTTAACCTAAAAGGTACTGGTATGATCTGGTGTAATTCCCCACTTGGCTCTCAAACTACTATTCATCCATCATAACTGACTTTCTCCAAGGAATCTTCTTTTTCTTGCCAGCTCCTCATTTTTCTTTCCCTGGAATGATGTTCTCATTGCTTCTGTTGCCTCACTCATTCTCTCCTTGGAGTGAAAGATGTGTTTATGTGACTGGTAAATTTGAGAGAAAAACCTGGACTTGTGTAGTGTGACTCAGCCATTCTTTTTGCCTTTGTCTTTTGGGATTTACCCTTTAGTAGAGGCCACAGACCTGTTTGGCTCTGTCCATCGAAACACTGAGCTGTAACCATAGTACTGAGGCCTGTTTGTTTAGGATTTTTCTATTATTTAACATGACTTAATTTTTTTTTTTTTCATCTTTCCAACTCTTAACCTCCCTCAATTGCACTTACTCTCAGGCACAGAAGGGAGAGGTTTTTATCTAGGGTGCCCACTAAAGGCACAATGTCCAGTTTAGTTACACCTCTCTCTCACAAGGGTCTCTGTAGCACTCCTCTCTCCCCTTCTCCCTCTGCTGGGGCATTTGTCCCAATGGCCATATATCATTATTTGAGTGTTATCTGTGAATGGTCTCTTGCCCTGCAAAAAACTGTACTCTGTGAAGCAGAAGCTGTATCTTTATCACCATTGTATTTCTAGTGTCTATCATGGAGCCTGACAGAGAATGAGCAGTCTGAAATGACCGTAGATAGAATCCATGGAAAAACTTACTCCTTTATACAAGAATGGCCAGGGAGGTGTCAGAAGGCAGCCACTACAGGCAGGCAGTATCCCAAGAGGAACCCTGATGCTTCAAGGCACAGAATAAAATTCATTTCCCAGCCTTTTACAGAAAAAGAATATATATAAAGACATTATTTTCTAAGAATAGTGATGTGGATTTTATTCATAATATGACAGCAAACTCTCTCAAGTGTATGAGAACAGAAAAAAAAAAAAAAGCCGACAAAATCTGAGTGAGTGAAGTATCTCAGACTGAAAGTGTGGTTTCTGGGCTTTAGTCTGGATTTTCTTTTACTGTATATCTCAGTATTTGATTTACCACTTGTGATATTTAGGAGAGATGTATTCAATCAATGGGCATTTTTAAGCATCTCTGATATATAGTAAACTTTTAATTTTAGAGTCCTCATGGAGTTAGTTTATGGGCTTCCCTGGTGGCTTAGATGGTTAAGAATCTGCCTGCAGTGTGGGAGACCTGGGTTCAATCCCTGGGTTGGGAAGATCCCCTGGGGAAGGAAATGGCTACCCACTCCAATATTTTTGCTTGGAAAATTCCATAGACAGAGGAGCCTGGTGGGCTACAGTCCATGTGGTTTCAAAGAGTCAGACACGACTGAGCAACTAACAGTTTCACATGCAGTTTATGATCATAGCAAATACCTAATAGCAGGCAGTATGCTTTAAATGTTCTGGGCTTTGTTGTTGTAAATGTTTATTTCTTTTATAAATTACTCTGGCTGGGCTTTCCTAGAGTTTTCTAGCATCTATTTTTAAGGTTCAGTGTATGCTTTTAGCCACCTAAAACACTAGGGGCAACATACAAGAAAAATGAGTTCTTCCTTTGGGGACTCTAGCAATGCTATTAGAACCTGCCGATTCTCATGGGAGAATTCTTCACTGGAAAATAGCGCATACATCAGTATTATAATACAATGAGACTGGGCTCAAGTCACAGTTCTGCTCCTCAATTGCTATTTGACCTTGGTTAAGCCTCTCAAACTTTTCAGTCTCTGTTTTCACAACTTTTAGTGAAGGAAATAAAAATGACATGGAGCATTTTTCTGACTTTTTTCCTTAAATAATTTTTTTAAAATTTTGCAATAATTTTAGATTTATAGAAAAATTATAAAGAAAGTATGGAGTCCTATATATTTCTACAGATGGTTCTCCTGTTGTTAACATCTCATATTACTATGGTACATTTGTCACAATAAGTTGGTTAATTACCATTATTAATTACTATTATACATTATATGCTTTATGCATATATACATACATTACTAGTAACTAAAATCTATACATCATTAGTAGTTTCTTAGTTTCTACCTAAAACTCCATTTCTGATCCAGGATCCTATCCAGGACACAGCATTACCTTTAGTCGTCAAGTAGTTCCTCTTGACTGTGATATTTTCACAAATTTTTCATGCATTTTCTGTTTTGTTTGTTTGTTTGTTTACTGTTTTTATGGATTATGGTGAATACTATTGTCTTCCTGTTATCTGTTCTCTCCTTCCTTTAAAAAGGTGGTAGTTTAGAGTAAGGGCTCTTTGTTCTGTATCTTCCTCATTTATGAGATGGGGATAATAGTAGCAACCTCGCAGGATTGTTAAGAGTATTTGGTTCAGTTCAGTCACTCAGTGATGTCCGGCTCTTTGTGACCCCATGAACTGCAGCACGCCAGGCCTCCCTGTCCATCACCAGCTCCTGGAGCTCACCCAAACTCATGTCCATTGAGTTGGTGATGTCATCCAACTATCTCATCTTCTGTCGTCCCCTTCTCCTCCTGCCTTCAAACTTTCCCAAATTTCAGGGTCTTTTCCAATGAGTCAGCTCTTCACATCAGGTGGCCAAAAGATTGGAGTTTCAGCTTCAACATCAGTCCTTCCAATGAACGTCCAGGACTGATTTCCTTTAGGATCAACTGCTTAAATCTCCTTGCAGTCCAAGGGACTCTCAAGAGTCTTCTTCAACACCACAGTTCAAAAGCATCAGTTCTTCTGCACTCAGCTTTCTTTATAGCCCAACTCTCACATCCATACACGACTACTGGAAAAACCATAGCCTTGACTAGATGGACCTTTGTTGACAAAGGAATGTCTCTGCTTTTGAATATGCTGTCTAGGTTGGTCATAACTTGCCTTCCAAGTAGTAAGCGTCTTTTAATTTCATGGCTGCAGCCACCATCTGCAGTGATTTTGGAGCCCAAAAAAATACAGTCTGCCACTGTTTCCACTGTTTCCCCATCTATTTGCCATGAAGTGATGGGACCAGATGCCATGATCTTCGTTTTCTGAATGTTGAGCTTTAAGCCAACTTTTTCACTCTCCTCTTTCACGTTCATCAAGAGGCTCTTTAGTTCTTCTTCACTTTCTGCCATAAGGGTGGTATCATCTGCATATCTGAGGTTATTGATATTTCTCCCAGCAATCTTGACTCTAGTCTGTGCCTCATCCAGCCCAGCATTTCTCATGATGTACTCTGCATGTATGTTAAATAAGCAGGGTGACAATATAAAGCCTTGACGTACTCCTTTTCCTATTTGAACCAGTCTGTTGTTCCATGTCCAGTTCTAACTGTTGCTTCCTGACCTGCATACATGTTTCTCAAGAGGCAGGTCAGGTGGTCTGGTATTCCCATCTTATTCAGAATTTTCCACAGTTTATTGTGATCCATACAGTCAAAGGCTTTGGCATAGTCAATAAAGCAGAAATAGATGTTTTTTTTCTGGAACTCTCTTGCTTTTTTGTTGATCCAGCGAATGTTGGCAATTTGATCTCTGGTTCCTCTGCCTTTTGTAAAACCAGCTTGAACATCTGGAACTTCACTATTAATCAAGGTCATATTTCTAAAGCACCTCAGCAGTGCCTGGAACACAGTCAGAAGTCTATTGTGAAGAATGGGATGTTGGAGGGATAAATACCTTTCCGATTTGTACTCAGGTGCAGTTGTGTGAAAAGGGAATTGGTGAATCAAATATGTCAAACAGGAGTTACTCTAGCGGATACCAGTCTCACAAACTTGAAATCAAGGTGTCACTCAGAGCTATGATCCTTGTACAAGATCCTTGTCCAAGCCTGTTACTTATTAGCAGAATTCATTTTTTAAATTGTTGTAGGAGCTGAGCCCTCACCAGGGACATCCACTTTCCCCTAGAATGTGAACCTTTCCACAACAGGGCAACTCACTCCTTCAAAATGAGCAAATGAATTTCTGATTCTTAAATATCCCCCTTCAGGAAGAGCCCAGGTCTTTTGAAGTATTCACCTGATTAGGCCAGCCCCACTTGGAATAATCACCTCTGATAAACTCAAAATCAATTGATTTGAGACCCTAATATCATTTGAAAAATCCCTTTACTATTGCCATACAATGTAACTTAATCATAGGAGTAAATCTCATCCTTTCTGTTCTGCTTGCCCTTGAAGGGCAGAGACTATACATGGCAAATATATCAGGGAACAAGCATCACTGGGTTCATCTTAGAATTCTGCCTACTGCGGTGTGCTCTTCAGCCCTTGGAGAGCATCACTGCAAGTTGAATAGAGATCCATCTGGCTCTGGCTGTAATGTAAAGGACTTACTGGGCAGTGCGTCAAGCAGGTATAAAAGTTGGAAGGATAATGCCATAGTGAAGAATGCTGATGGCTGACAAAGGTGGTGGCAGAGTTGGTGAAGAAAAGTTCACAGTTTTTAGATATGTTTGGAGAAAAAAAAAATATTCAGGCTTGATGACGGAGAGGTGGTACATGAAGGTTGAAAGAAAGGGTGAGTAATTGATGCTGTTTTATTATTTATTACTGTGTAACGAAGTTTCACCAAATGTGTCAGTTTTAAAAAACAAACGTTTGTTGTTTTGATCTTTGTATGGCTTAGGGATATTTATATAACTTAGCTTGGTTGCTATTAAGATGTCGGCTGAGGTTTCAGACATCTGAAGACTTGACCTATACAGGAAGATCTTTGCTCAGGGTAGCTCACTCACATTCCCATTGGCAGGAAGCTTTCTATTTCTCAGTATATGGACTTTGCTTCAGGGTTGCTTATGTCTCCTCACAACATGACAGCTGCTTTTTCCCGACAAGTTATCTAAGAGAGAAAGCAAATTAGGAGCCATATTTTCTAAACTATTCTCAGATTTCATATGCTGTCACTTTTGCCATATTCTATTCATTAGCAATGAGTCACTGAGTCCAGCATGTACTCAAAGGGATTGGAATTTGGTTCACTATTTGAAGAGAGGAATGTCAAAGATGTGAGTATCCACACCTTTGTGTAAGAGTTTAGAGAAGAGACAGGTGGATATGAGCTGATATGGCCATGAGAGATTTCAATTTGAGCTAGGCATTGACTAAAGAGTAGGATTTTCATAGGGAGATACAGAATAGTTATCCAAGTAGAGAAACCAGAGCAAACAAAAGCATGGACATAGAACAGAGAGAGATCCCACTGAAGCCAGACATTTGATTTGAGGATCATAGGAGAGTGGACAATATACGTTGGAAGTCACTTCATAGAGGGCCTTAGGCAACTTCATGCTAAATAGTTTGCATTGACAGTTTGTGATAGTTTTCAAAGGAAAATAAAATTGTTGACAGCACTTTGCCCCAGCACAAACTTGTCACAGCCAAGTGATATTTCTGCTCCAGATCCAAGGCTAGTTCCTCAAACTCAGTGATACTCAGGAACCTAGCATTTTGTGCATTGAAGGGACTGATTGTGAGTCAAATTATTCATCAGGTTTGGAAGGATTTATTGAGGAATCCTGAAGGAAAAAATCTCCTGTCACCAAAGCAAGATTTAAACCGCTTAAGCGCACATAAGTCAAGCAGAAATTATGGTAATTGGACTTAAACCTGCTTCCCTTTCTGCATCCTGTAAATAAAAGCAGACAGTTTAAACAAAGGAGTAAGATGTAAATACAAGAGTGAGATCAAAGCAAATCTGGAATTTAATTCTGCACAGATAAAACAAAATCCAAGATATACGACCAGCACTTTGTAAAACATTTTGCAGCAGTAAAAACTTAAAACCATAAAATATGATTTGTCAGCATGTCTATACAGAGTTTGCAAAACAATTTAGAATTCACCCTTTTTTGGTATTTCCCAATTATCTTGTATTTAATGAAGTCATTTACTAATTCTTCATTGAAATATGCACAATGACTATTGTATTTGCATACAAATGGACTACCCTCATTCCTAAAGTTTTCTTTATCACTGAAATCACCCATAGTCATGACCTTTATGTGTTATTTTCTTTAGTAATACTGTAATTCTTTTTGAAAGCCAATGAACTAAATGAAGTGAATGGACATTTTTAGGTGTGGAATTAGATGATGATATGATTGCTTATGGAATCACTGTTGCTGCTGCTAAGTTGCTTCAGTCGTGTCCAACTCTGTGCGATTCCATAGATGGCAGCCCACCAGGCTCCCCCGTCCCTGGGATTCTCCAGGCAAGAACACTAGAGTGGGTTGCCATTTCCTTCTCCAATGCATGAAAGTGAAGAGTGAAAGTGAAGTCGCTCAGTCGTGTCCGACTCTCAGCGACCCCATGGACTGCAGTCCACCAGGCTCCTCCATCCATGGGATTTTCCAGGCAAGAGTACTGGAGTGGGGTGCCATTGCCTTTTCCAACGGAATCACTAAACCTTATCAATTTACTCTAATAATGAATAATTTGAAAGTAGGTCTTCAAGTAAATAGAGCTAAGAATAAAGACTTTTTGAATAAGGTAGTAAGAATGATGGGAAAGTTTAAGGCAATATTAGGGCAAAAGAAAAAGGCAAAATCAAGAAATGGGTCAGGAAAATAAATTGTGTAAGGACAGGATGCTAACACAAACATTACTAGTTTATCATTTTTAATCAAGACAGTGACAGATGTGCAGAACTAGTGTTTGCCAAGTCTCCTCCTAGATAAGTTCTGGCCTAAGTTTCTGTTCCTAAATAGAAATTTCTCTTTAGATCACAAGTCCCTACATGAATAGCCTACATTCTCAATGCAAGTTGTCTTGGCTCCAATGGGGTGAAAATTGGGGTGAAATGCCATACTTGTTTTATGTTTAAAACATGGATATACATTCAGCACCTAAACAGATATACAGCTTATCTATGGTATTTAAATTTTATGAAGGGGGCAATTAGGTTTTTTTAAAAGTATCGAAAGGGTTCTATACATGTTTGTTGAAGAGTGTCATGAAAAAAAAGTTGACAAATATTGTTCTATATCGCACTTCCCTAAGTCTCATGTAGAGATCCACTAGAGTTTAAGCTCCTTGAGCATACAGATTTTTAAAAATTAATTAATTTATTTTAATTGGAAGCTAATTACTTTACAATATTGTGGTGGCTTTTGCCATACATTGACATGAATCAGCCATGGGTGTACATGTGTCCCCGATCCCAAACCCCCCTTCCAGCTCTCTCCCCATCCCATCCCTCTGGGTTGTCCCACTGCACCGGCTTTGAGTGCCCTGTTTCATGCATCAAACTTGGACTGACAATCTATTTCACACAGGTAGTATACATGTTTCAATTCTATTTTCTCAAATCATCCTGCCCTTGCCTTCTTCCCACATAGTCAAAAAGTCTGGTCTTTATATCTGTGTCTCTTTTGTTGTCTCGCATATAAGGTCGTCTTTACCATCTTTCTAAATTCCGCATATATGCTTTAATATACTGTATTGGTGTTTTTCTTCCTGACTTACTTCACTCTGAATAATAGGCTCCAGTTTCATCCACCTCATTAGAATTGATTCAAATATGTTCAGGAAAATAAGTTGTGTCGGGACAATTTTATAACAGCTCAGTAACAGTCCATTGTGTATATGTACCACAACTTTCTTATCCATTCGTCTGCAGATGGACATCTAGGTTGCTTCCATGTCCTAGCTATTATAAACAGTGCTGCGATGAACATTGGGGGTACACATGTCTCTTTCAGTTCTGGTTTCCTCAGTGTGTATGTCCAGCAGTGGGATTGCTGAGTCATGAGCATATGAATTTTTAAACATCTCACTGCTACATCCTCAGTGCCTAGAACCATACTTGACACACAGGAGGTATTTATTAAATCTGTATTAAATAAATGATTCTTCTTACTAACAACAGAGATACTCAGAGTGATGATAGCAATACCTGATATCAATTGCTTTTATGATCAAAAAAGAGCAATCTAATACTTGGTCCAGGCCCTGGCTACATGTCCATTTCCATCAGTGACTAGCACCTCCTTTAAGTAACTTGAGTCCTCCAGCCCTTGCCCCACACCAGGCATCTTTTATATTCTCTGTCCTCCCTCCTCCAACAAGACCTTTGTATATAATGTTCTTTCTACTCTATATTGTCTCACTTGCAGCATAATCAACTCCAACTCACCCTTCATGACACTCTTGACAGACTCAAATGCTTTCATAGATCCCTATATATATATATATATATATATATATATATATTTTTTTTTTTTTTTCCCCCACAACATTTAACTTAGGGACACAGTTGCATGCCCCTGTGTAATGTATCAATCATGCCTGTTTTCTTGCCAGACTGTAAGGTCCATCATGTCTGTTTGAGCTTATTGTTTTATCCTCTGCACATAGCACTTTCCCTAGTACAATGCTCAATAAATATTTCCAAATAGCAAAACATTATTAAGTCTTCTGCAAATCCCAGAATTAAATAGACACAAGTGTCTCAGGTGTGTGATCAGGATAAAACAAGAACCATACTAACTTCAGTTAACTTAAGAAGCAGATATTTTATATCAATTAGTCCCTCATGAGCCACTTGGATATGAGAATGATTTAACCAGTGGATAATAATTGAGATACTACCTTCTGCCCAGCATTATACTAGAACCTATATTTAATCAGCTTCTTAGTGTCTATACATATCAGAAACCTGGTTTGGTATTTGTTAGAGTGTGAAGTTCAGCTTAAGAGAATGCTGCTGAGGGTTGGGGCTTCCCTGGTGGTTCAGAGGGTAGAGCGTCTGCCTGCAATGTTGGAGACCCAGCTTCAATCCCTGGGTCAGGAAGATCCCCTGGAGAAGGGAATGGCAACCC
This sequence comes from Budorcas taxicolor, assembly GCF_023091745.1. Taxonomy (NCBI): domain Eukaryota; kingdom Metazoa; phylum Chordata; class Mammalia; order Artiodactyla; family Bovidae; genus Budorcas; species Budorcas taxicolor. Next base: position 25,802,503 of record NC_068932.1, read on the forward strand.
ATTCTAGTATCCTTGCCTGGAGAAATCCCAAGGACAGAGGAGCCTGGTAGACTACAGTCCATGGGGTCGCAAAGAGTCGGACAGGTTGAACTCTCTGATAAGGATTTTCCATTATCGAGAGAAATCAGATGGGAAGGGTTCAAGCAAAACAAACTCTTTGCTCAGTACTTTGTGACTGTAACATTGACAAGCACGTCACATGCATTCTTATTTGTTGTCATTGTTCCGTCACTAAGCCGTGTCTAACTCTTTGCAGCCCTAAGGACTGCAGCACAACAGGCTTCCCTGTCCTTCCTTGTCTCCTGGAGTTTGCTCAAATTTGTATCCATTGATTCAGTAATGCTATCTAACCATCTTGTCCTCTGCTGCTCTCTTTACTTACTGCCTTCAATCTTTCCCACCAGCAGGGTCTTTTCCTATGAGTCAGCTCTTCCCATCAGGTGGCTAAAATATTCAGAGCTTTACCTTCAGCATCAGTCCTGCCAATGAATATTCAGGGTTGATTTTCTTTGGGATTGACTGGTTTGATCTTGCTGTCCAAGGGACTCTCAAGAGTTTTCTCCAGCCCCACATTTCAAAAGCATCTATTCTTTGGCCCTCAGCCTTCTTTATGGTCCAACTCTCACATCCATACATGGCTATTGGAAAAACCATAGCTTTGACTATATGGACTTTTGTTGACAACGTGATGTCTTTGCTTTTAAATATGCTGTCTAGGTTTGTCATAGCTTTCCTTCCAAGAGCAGGAGTCCTTCAATTTCCTGGCTGCATTTGCTGTCTGCAGTGATTCTGGAGCCCAGGAAAATAAAGTGTGTCAATGCTTCTACTTTTTCACCTTCCATTTGCCATGAAGTGATGGGACTAGATGCCATGATTTTAGTTTTTTGAATGTTGAGTTTTTAAGCCAACTTTTTCACTCTCCTCTTTCTTCACCCTCACCAAGAGGGTGAAGTTCCTCTTTAGTTCCTCTTCACTTTCTGCCATTTAAATCCTCATTAAGTCTACAAGATAGGTATTATTTATTATTATCCCATTTTAAAGGTAAAGAACTTTTGGTTTAGAGTGGTGCTTTGACCTATTTATCCTCTCATGGAACAAGGAGGGCTCCTTTTAAGTAATGTCCATAGCTGAAAATAAATACATAAATAAAGTAAAATTTAAAAAAAACAATATGGCATTGTTGTACTTCTATAGAGAACAAATGAGAGACAGTAAACAGAACTTCTACAGCGAGGATTGGTAATCTATTTCTGTAAATGACCAGATAGTAAATATTTAAGGCTTTATGGGCCATATGGTATCTGTTGCAACTACTCAACTTTGCCATTGCAGCTCAAAAGCAGCCACAGACAATTTCTGAACCAATGAACAGGTTGAAATAAAATGATCTGTGAACACTGAGTCTGAATTTCATATAATTTTAATTGTCTCAAAATATTCTTATTTTCATTTTTTTTCCAATCATTCAAAAATGTTGAATTATTTTTAACTCATGGATTATACCAAAATGAGCAGTGGGACTGTTATGACCCATGGGTCATAATTCATGGCCCCCTGCTTTGTACAGAAGTAGCAGTGTTAGTAGTTATAGCTAATACTTATTGTCTCAGTACTATGTCCCAAGGACTATGCTAAGCAGCTTATGTAAAAAAGTACTTAGTATTAGCATATCTTATCAGACAGATGACAATAATATTGGTCCTACTTGCTCAAGATCACATAGCTATGGATGAGGAAAGAATCAGGATACAAACCCAGGTCTTTTATATTTCAAACTCTAAGTTTATCGTATATTTATGAATAAAAACTTATTTATGCAGGTCAGAAATATGACCGAGTCTGAATTTATGTAGCACCTAGTATACATAATAGGAGTTTGAGGATGAATAAATCCATAGCAGTGGGAACAGAACATGGAAGAACTAAGCCTTAAATTTGGCCTTGACAGAACTACCTCTTACATTTTAGTAAGAAGTAGTGAGTAGGGTAGGGATAGCATAAACAAAGTGAAAAATAAATTCAGTTTAGCTTTCATACAAAGCTTGGTTATTTTATGTATAATTTCACGTGCATTCATATAATGTCTGGAGCTTCACAGTGTATTTTTAAAAGATTTTTGAAAGAAAAAAAAAACTGTTCAAATATATCAATGCTGTTTCTTAGTTCTAACAAATGTTAGGCTAGGATGTTAACTTTAGATGAGAACAGAGCGCATCATTCACCACCAAGTACTACAAAGATTAAGTCATTTTTTAAATGTATTTTATTTTTTAAATTTTTATTGAAGTATAATTTACAATGTTGCATTAGCTTCTGCTGTACAACCAAATGAGTTAGCCATGCTTAAGTCTTAGCTCACTACAGTCTCTGATTAGCAGTGCACTCTGAGAGGAAATTAAGATAACAAAATGAGGTGCCCTGTGCTTTGACAAGCAGGATCCTTAGATATTTAGATGCGTATCTTAAGAATATTAATGACCCCATATTCTTACGTCTTTAGTACATAGAAAAGTACTAAAATTACTAATTTGAGATATCTGTTCTTAGTGATTAGCAGTAGTCTTTTTTTATTATTATTATTTTTTTTAGCAGTAGTCTTTACCAAGAAGTATGCTTGACTGCATCTATTCCCTAGCCAAAAATCATACATAAACTGGCTTCTCCCTAATCTCTTTAGGGCAGTTTCCTTCGAGTTAAGTGGTCTCAACAGCTATAGTTTTCAGCAAGACCAAGAATAAAGCTTCTCACAATACATATGTCACGTGCCTTACTTTAAGTTCACAAGGGAAAACTTGGAGAGGGATTTCTAGAAACTCTATATGATCTTTGCAACTTTTTCTGAATCTAAAATTATTAGAAATTAAAAAAATGACAAAATACTCTGGTAGTTTTCAAATGCAACTTTGAGAAGCTTACCAGTTCAGAATATCTCCCAACTCAAAAAATTTATTCGATTTTCTCTGTTTATGTCCTGGGCTTAATCTGAGGCTTTGAGTTTCCCACAGCTAGCCCCGATTTATTTCCAGAGGAGGAAACCTTAGAGTGATTTAGAGATGAGCATTCAGGATGTAATACTCCATCTGCTCCTGCTGTCATTCCAAAACTTTCTGATATCAGATCCATGGCATGGCAGCTTTTTGATGTTGGATCGATGATATAAACAACAATCTTGAATGACAGCTTAATCAAGTTAAAACTCCAGCAATTGTACTTCAGAGGTACAGAAACATCTGCTACAGATCTACTGAGAATCAAAGAATGAACCTGAAAGAACTTAATTTTATAAAAGAGGCTTCCCAGAGGCCTGTTCTCCAAAGGGTTTCTTTTCCATTAGAGAAGATTGATGATAAATCAACAAAAGAAAAGCCTTTCTCTTTGAACCAGGTGAGTTTGATGGTAGTGAGGTATTGGAAGAGAGTTTTGAAATTATCTCCTACAGTTTCTTTGGCACAATAAATATAGTCAAACATTATTTAACCATACCCAGAATCTACTCAACTGCTTTATAATATTGCAGTGTCCATTGAAAGGAAAGCCATTGAGTAGAGATCCTTCAATTCAAGTGAGTAAATGAAATAATTAATTAAACATTTTCATTGGCTATAATATGTTCATATTTTCACGTGAATTCATTTCTCTGGAATTAGAATGTGTCTTAAAATTAGCAGTAGCTTATAATTGCTGCCTGCCTTCTGCCTGAATTGAAATTGTTTTGCTTTTTTCAGAGAGAATTTTCAGTGGCTTCTGTCAGTCCCTTAGGTTGGCCACTACCCACCTAAGAGATGTCTTTAAATTAGATTCAGTCCTTGGAACTACACTGTTAGTCTTTAGACTTGAATGAATATATTCTTGGCTAGAAAAAAATATTCAGAGGAGATTTTCCTTTCCTACATTTGAGACATGCAGGCTTCCTTGTGGTCTCTTTCTGCATGGTAGCTTCCTTCCAGTTACTCTTTTAAGGAGCATAAAGTCCTTTTATATTATGGCTTTAAGCACCATTTCTTACTAATCTCCCCATGTAGGACAGTTTGGGTTTTCTTCCTCAAATATATGGAACACTGGTGCATCTCAAAATCAATGTCTTCTCTTCAGTGAAATACAAAAACCTCTCAAGCTTGAGTATTATTTTTACTAGCTGCTATGGTAAATGTTTCCACGTATTATATCATCAAATGCTCCCTAGAACTATGAGTAGCATTCCTTGCTTTGTAGTTCATCTTTTCTTGAACGTGACAGTGCAGTATTATGTGTGTATGTGCGTTTTTGTTATTATATGTGTGGCTTCTTTTTAAGCAGCAATTTGGTTTCTTTAATTTCAACAGGAATTCATACTCTCAGAGTACTGAGCTAACCATCTAATCAGGAAGTGCATTACTTCAAGCACTTTTGTTATTCATATTCCAGCAGAAAGCAAATGCTTCACTAATGAACAATTTCAGAAAGAAATTTTATTGATTAAATTGCAAACTTGTTAAAGAACATGACAAATATTAGAAGTGGACTTCTGTTGGTGCCATTAAAGGTTTCCACGTGAGTGATTGTTAAAATATAGAAAGTCTCCCTTCTTTTTCACAGCTGGGTATAGAAACCTCATAGATCCTCCTCCATCCCTGGCGCTGGCACCTGAGAATTCAGGCAGAACTGTGCCATTGGTCTGGAGAATTTCCATCTGCCTGACGCCAAATAATAGGAAAACAGTATCTTGCCTCTAAATATTGCCTTATCCATCTTGAATGAACATTTCATGCAAGGTATGGTTGGAACACATAAAAGAAGAGAGACTAGACAATTGCTTCTGTTTCTCTGGAGAACCCTGATTCATGCATGAGGTTTAGATGAAATCGTGGGGGTGGGGCCCTCATGATGGTAGTAATGCCTATATAAGAAGAGATACCAGAGAGCTTTCTTTTTCTCTTTTCTCCTTCTCCCTCCCTCATGGAATGCCTGGGATCCAACCCAGGCTATACCTCATAACGTCTGTATAATGTTAGCTTAAACTTATTTCCTGATCTGTAAATGCACATAGAAAATTCATTGGTCTCATAGGCTCTTGAGCATTAAAGGCTGAAAAATCATATACAGCACTTAAATGAGTGCCATGAAGAATGTAAGTATGTACTTAATAATGATTATTGTCTTTATCACCATCAACATCATCAAAGGAAGCAGATGACATCCATTTTGAGGATAATCTCACTTCTGATGCCATTTTACCATACTGTATTATATAGCTATATACAGGGCCACATTTTATGTTCACAACATGTTAGCATCACTACCCAAGAAGGAAGGAAATGAGAATATCCCACTGACTTATATAAGGTAACCTTTTTCACTACTTTGGACCAACATGGAAATAAAGGTCACTTCTACATTTACTAAGAGGACCTCATGAGTTGAAGTTCTTTTCCCCAATATTTATTGCAATTTTTATTGGCTCTAATAGGAGATAGATTAAACTTACTTGAGGTATGATAATTATAGAAGGCATAACAGGTGTAGATTTTAGAAGCAAAAGCTCTCTATGTCAATCACAACAGGGTCCTGGAAATATCCAGGACAAAATGAGAGCAGAAAAAGCAGTCAAGCTTCAGAATTTGTGCTTGCTAAATATGAAAATAAAAAATAAATCAAAGTCACTTAGGAAGCAAATAATGATACATTCTCCCTCCTCTCACTGTACCATACTGAGAAATATTAATTTTCCTGCCTCTTCCTAAGTGGTGAGTTATCATTTGACTTAGCTCAGGCTCAAAGTTACTGTAGACTCTTGCTTAGAAGAAAAGTTTTGTTGAGTACTTTAGTATAAGTGATATTGTATAGAGATATATTTAACCCACTAAAAGGAACCAACTATTTTTAAGGATTCAAATTTACTAATTAGTTGTGTACAAAGTACTGTTATTTATAATTAGTTTTCAAGTAATTTGGATCCACCATGCTTTTACCCAGAAATATTTGTTTAAAGTTAGTTACTATAGGTTTTTGAAAGTAATAACTTTATTTTTTATGTTTTTGAAAATAGTTAACTTCAAAATTTATTTTATAGTTATTATTTAAGCCTAGTCACATATATACAAAGCAGTGAAGCTGATACTGATACTTCTTATAAACTGGTGAGTTTCAGTAAATATTGATACTTACAGCAGGGAACATTTGAAGACATCTTGAGCTTTGCATTTAAAGACATCTTGAGCTTTGCATTGAATTCTCTGAAACCACCTTATCTGCATTATTATCTGCATTATTCTTCTAATTTTTCTGTTCACTGAGGATTGCTTAATTTGCTTGTGAAAGCCACATTTTACTTAGTAAAAGTTCAATGATTTTGATTTACATTCAGAGTTTTTACTGAATCTTAAAAAAACTTGATCATTACACCTTTATTTATAATACTGAAAATAAGCAGAAATATATGTAGCAATGCATTTTGGAATACTGTATAACCATTAAAATAACCATTACAAATTTATAACAGACTAATGTCTGCAAGATGGCAGACTGGGAGGTCTAAGCCATTCTACTCCCATAAAAATGACACTTGACTATTCACAGATGAACATAGCTCTGAGAATGCTTCAGAATATGATTAAAGATAAAGCACAAAACCTGAGGTTGACCACACAGAACAGTGTGGGAAGCATTTTACCTATGTCTTTAAGAAGAGGTAGAAGATACTGTGTATCATGCTCTTTTTGCTTAAGCCTTGATGGAAACTCTGCTAGTGGAAAGTTCTCTTTGCTTTTCTATGTTAGGAACAAGTTTTTTCTCTCTCACACACACACATACACACACACATTCAATTATAAGTACCATCTCCAAGTGTTTGACAATAGGCCGAAGGCTTTTGCCTGTTGTCAGCACAGGTTTCAAACTCTCCCCAGGGATGCCCTTTACTGAGCAGAGCATGAGGAGTGAAGAATGACTAGCTGTCTTCCTGCCAGAGGGGTGGGGGCAGCAATCCTCAGCTCAAGTACGAAAGAGCCAGATTGCCCTTCTGGGTCTCAATTTTAACTAAATGTTTCTTCTTTAATACCCCTCAAAACTAAACGAATCCAAAACTTCTAGGAATGGTGCCACAGAATGAATGCTACAGAAGGTCCTGACTGTATTTCATAGTATTCATCAACGTGTGTGAAAGAGCTCTTTTATTAGCTCTTCATCATAATACCCAAGGGATAACAAGATAATTTCATGGGAGTGGGAGAAAGCTAGATTTGGCTTTGAGGAAGGCACAGAATGTGAGGTGTTGCTAAGAAAGACATGCGCGGATCTTTCGGTACATGAATGATGTGGCTACAGGGTTGTGTATGTGCGTGCATGCGATCACACGCTTGCACTATCACAAATGTTGGGTAGAATATATTCCCAGGGAGCATCTCTTGACATGGGAGATAGGATGGGATGGGTGTATTCATGAAAAAGAGGAGGTAACGGAAGATGCTTTCTTGGATTGCCTTCTTCATCTGCTGCTGCTGCTGCTAAGTCGCTTCAGTCGTGTCTGACACTGTGCGACCCCATAGACGGCAGCCCACCAGGCTCCCCCGTCCCTGGGATTCTCCAGGCAATAACACTGGAGTGGGTTGCCATTTCCTTCTCCAATGCATGAAAGTGAAAAGTGAAAAATGAAAGTGAAGTCACTCAGTCATGTCTGACTTCGTGACCCCATGGACTGCAGCCTACCAGGCTCCTCCATCCATGGGATTTTCCAGGCAAGAGTACTGGAGTGGGTTGCTGTTGCCTTCTCCGGCCTTCTTCATCTAGTGCTGCCTTATAGATCAGTGGCCTCAGACCCTAAATACTATACTCTCCCCCACCATGCCATTCCTCCTTTTTACAGAATCCTCTATATCCTTCTTCCTCTGATTGTAGGAGGGAAAAAAACAACTTGTAAGAGTTGCAACTGTATTTTATGTGCATCTTGAGAACAGAAGCCATGACTTTTCACATAGAATGAATTTGCCCTGACACAATGAAATATTGAAAAACAAGTCTTTGAAGCTGTGTGTCTTGGTTTCTAGTTAGTGCATTTGCCACCCAATAATACATTTGTATCCTTCCTATAGGATTATTGGAATAAGAATTACAATAACGCTAACTTAAATACTTGGGGATACACCAAGGTCCTGCTGATCTCAGGAAATAAAAATTTGAGAAAATTTGTAAAAACTAACATTTAAAGGAAGAAAGAAAGGAAATTTAGATAAAGAGATTGTGGCACATTTAGAGTATTCTCCTTGGCCTATCAAAGAGCTTATTTTCCACTTGAGATTTTGGCCATTATCCTTCAACTTGATTATAGCTTAGCAAAGGTGCTAATGATTTCATTCACAAATGGAAAGGTCCATCTGGAATTTGAGGAAGTGACTGAAGGTGGGAAAACACCAATTAGAATTTTTACTGGTGCTGTCTCATAGCCCACATCCCAGGATTGGGGAGTGTGTGCTCCTCCCTGGAGAAGGAACAGCCATCTGGGGCTTTCTTCTCTGATTTTATATGAAAGTCAGAGAGATTAGCAGTGTGGGCAGAGTCACAATAGGCTGGGCTGCTTATACTACTATTAAAAGTCCATTCAGGTCAAACTACAGGGAAGTCCACAGACAGCGAACAGTGGCTACATACAGGTAATGCTCCCCTCCAGTGTATATTGGAATCTGATGACTTAGGTTAAATTTTGATGCAAAGATCCCTAGGAACAATGCATTTGATAATAATCCTGCCCATAGGAGGACATAGGTCATTGGTACTTTATCATCTCAAACTTCCGGGAACATCACAGATACAACAGATTAATGGATTATCCAGCTATTTGAAGCTTCAAAATCTTGTTATTATTATTTTAAAGCTGTTATCTATAATCTTGTTTTTAGTAAGTAGAATTTACTGAATATAGATTTTCCCCCATCTCTATAACCAATCATTTTATGGATATAAAAGAATAACTTTGTCAAGGAATTTTTTCTATCTCTTTTCTTTAGTTCTATCTTTCTCTGCCTCTCTCTATTTCTATCTCTCTGCCATTCAATTCCCTTTCTTCTTTGGACCTAAAAAGGGAGGGATTGTAGAGATGATTCCCCAAGTCCCATTCAGCTCCAGTGTTATATGATTCTCCCATTCAAATCCCACCTCACCCCCACTCCTCAATATATGTACTCCATCCCTGCTTCTGCCCTTAGAAATGCAATGGCAGCTTATTAGATATAATCCCTCAAACAACTCAAAAGCAATACTGTCACATTGGAAGATTTTCTCCCCAGAAAGCTGTTTAATTTGATGGTCATCATTTGTCAAAGCCCACTGTTTGTGCAGATTAATTAAAACCTGTGGTTCCAGCTGCTGCATGGTAGCCCTCCTTGTAACAAAATACAATTTGCAGTCCTGAATTCATCAGTCTACATCTGATCCCCTTGGAAAGTCTCTACCCTACTGTGTAAGACAACATCACTCAACCTGCCCCCAGACGTGTGTCAGTACATGGGAAAACGGAATCCTTTAATACGTGTCTTTTCTTGTTGAAATCTTAGTGCATTAAATTGTTAGAGATGCCTGCCCCCACCAAAATTGAGATCAGTAAATTGAAGGTCCCAGATGAGATCTCAATTAGACAACAGGAAGTGAAACAGAGCTGCTAAATCCAAAACTCATTTAAAATATCATGTTCTAGCAAATGATTTTTTAAAAAGTGTTTTGCTGTTTTGATTATCAAGAGTCCTTATGTGTTATGGATTAGCAGATGCTATCATTTCCCAATAAATAAAGATACTTAATAAGAAATAGCTATTTGATGAAGTGAGCCTAATTTATTTTCGTTTGTAAAATCTGCTGAGACCAAATACTGTTACCTGCAGTCAAGTTTTGCTTATCCAAAGTAATCTCCATATAATTGAAATGCCCAAATTTAAAAGTTTAACCAATTCACATCTATAATATTAAAAATTGGTTTCCAGCAAACACAGACCTGCTGAAGAGAGGAGGAAAATAAAGAAGTTATTTCCCAGCTATGTTTTGAAATGAAAATGCATCTTAAATCCTCTAAAGCAGTTCATTGTTGCACAAATGAACTCAAAATACTCCAGAGAAAACCATGGGCCTCTAACACTTCCAGATATTCACAGCATTCCACCTTTGATGCAAGAGAAGTGTGAAATATATGAATTATATATAATAACCAAAAGCCTTTTCCATTGTGATTACTGTTGGCAACAGTTGGTCCTGTCGTTAAACTACAAGGCTATTTAGAAGAAATTTCTTAGTAAAATCCATGTATATGTTCTAAGGTTGGTTGGTACAGTGCTTTTTTTTTCTTCTTGTTTTAGCTAGCCTGACTAGCTACCTTAACTTTGTATTTGCTTCCATTCTCCTACTTCGGTTTCCAGACTAAATGGACCAATGACTTTACTACCTGAAATGGTGCATTGGTTACAATAACTAAACTAGGTCTATGCCTGGGACCTACTATAGCAAAAAATGTTTAAAGCAAGATCTCAACTATGACCCTAAAAACCCTGGGAAACAAAAATAAACCCACCTAATACATCAGTTATTATTATTATTCTTAATTATTTTTCCTTGTGGGCTTCTTAGATGGCTCAGTGGTAAAGAATCCACCTGCAATGTGGGAGATGCGGGTTTGATCCCTGGGTCAGGAAGATTCCCTGGAGAAGGAAATGGCAACCCACTCTAGTATTCTTGCTTGGATGAAATCCCATGGATAGAGGAGCCTGGTGGGCTGCAGTCCTTGGGGTCCAAAAGAGTTGGATGTGACTTAGTGACTCAACAACACGACAACACCCTTTAATCCGTTGCCCTTCTTCAAGTCTGTTCTTCTAAATGCCACTTCTAACACTATGGCCATTCTCCTGTCCCTACTTCATCTTCGGTTTTTACCTCCAATCTTCCCTCTATAGGGCTTTGGTGTCCTTTACATAATTCATTAGGAAACTAATCTGCAAACACTGACTTTGGGAGGAAATATATGTCAACTGAACATCAACAACAACAAAAGCACAACCTAAGAGGTAAGAATTATGTTTTATTTAGTGGACTTGCTGAGGACTTATGCTCAGGAGGCAGCTTCTCAGATAGCCCTGAGGGACTGCTCAGAAGAGGTAAGGAAGGAGCCAGGATATATAGGAGTTTTCACAACAAAGATCATGTAGTTGGAACATCAACAGATTACCATTAATTAAAGACAACCAGATTTCTCAAGTCAATGAATTTAGTACTTTTCTATTTGGGGGAACATACAAGAGTCTGGGGTCATTGAAACCATTCCTTTGATATGCACCTTTGCCGACTAAGGGCAGTATTCTGTTCTTTCCCGTCCTGAGTCTCCCTGGGGCCGATTATCAGGGTGACTGTAGTTGCTGACTGCTGCAACATGCTTTGTTTACTGATATGGCAGGCAATATTTGTAATTCACATATATAGATTAAACAAACTTAAAATGAGTCCCAGCATGCTTTGATTATCATCTTTTCTTCTAAAGAACACCTAGAATAGCTATCTTTATCATCCCATAAAATTGAATTTATTCTGGGGCTTTATCCTTCTCCCCAGTAATTCTTCTGGGGTTTTGTTGCAGGGGCATCTTTCATCGCTTTCAGTAATACAGAATAAATAAGCAGCATTGTCACTCTGCTCTCTCAAAATAGGGGCAGGCCTTCCTGCCCGACATATATACATCCTCATTTCATGTGGGGAGTTCATTACCGGGAATATTGCACCCAGCCAAGGATGAGAAGCCTGGGGCCCTTTACAAAACAGTACTTTAAAAGAGCAAGGCAAAAGGAATGATTTTTATTTTAAGAGGCTTCCTTTTAACCCAGGCTCTTATTCATCTGTCAGGGGTCACCCCACCTCACACAGCAGGAGAGACCAGTGACAAGTATTTGACCAGTTCAAGAGGCAACTGTTTCACACAGGCAGATTCTCTCAAGAAAACCATTAAAGCACATCAACCCTGACAGCTGCATAGACACCCCGTGGGCTGTGCTGCAGAGACCAAGCTTTAAAATATCTGCAGGCTTTCCAGGGGTCTGTGTGGCTTCTTGTTTCAATGAGATGAGATTTCAGTTCCAGACAGTGATGGGGAGACCATGAGAGTGGGGGAGGGGAGAGTTGAACAGCAGCTGAATACTGTAAGATGACTTGATGATGGTTTTAAAGCCTTAATCTGTGAAAATGCATGCATCTCAATCCAAAATGACCTCAATTCTTTGTTTGTAGCACCAGGTCAATACTTCCAGGAATTGTCTACCATGTTTGCAGAAAATTAGAATGGGTTCTGGTTACCAGCACATCATTCCACCTGTAACTGTCTTACAGCATTTAGCTTGTTGAGAAATAATGCACTGCATCATCCAGTATGGGGATACAAGTGTTAAAAAAAAAAACAATGCTTACATTGCTTAACAGCAAGGAAGCTGTTACAGGAAGGAGGATCCCTTTCAGGGCCCGAGAGCAGGTTCTTATCTAATATTCAGAAATGAATTGTCCGAGGAGACACATGTGTTGACAGAGTAAGAGGTTTTATTGGGAAGGGACTGCCCAGGCAGAGAGCAGCACGGTAAGGGAACCCAAGAGAACTGCTCTTCCACATTGTTGAAAGTATCAGGTTTTGTGGTGATGGGGTTAGTTTCAGGGTTGTTTCTGGTCAATCACTCTGACTCAGGATCCTTCCTGGTGGCGTGCATATTGTTCAGCCAAGATGGATTCCAGAGAGGAAGATTCTGGGAGGTTGGTAGGACATATGGTCTGGTATCTCCTCTCTTCTTTAGACCTTTCTTGAATTCTTCCAGTTGGTGGCAGCTTGTTAGTTCTACGTTCCTTACCAGGATCTGCTACCATAACTCACGCAAGTAGCTACTATAGTGTCTGGCCAAGGCAGACAGTTTCAGTCAATGGTTCCCCTAACAAAGGTGTTAACATTAATGATAGATTTTGGAAGTGGTAAAAGTGTTAGTTGGAAAAGATCTTGCATAAGATGGCGGAGGAATAGGACGGGAAGACCACTTTCTCCCTCACAAATTCCTCAAAAGAACATTTCAACTCCGAGCAAACTCCACAAAACAACTTCGGTAGGCTGGCAGAGGTCATCAGGCATCCAGAAAAGCAGACCATTGTCTTCAAAAACAGGTAGGAAAAAATATAAAAGACGAAAAAGGAGACAAAGGAGGTGGGGAGGGAGCTCCGTCCCGGGAAGGGAAGCCCGTCCTGGGAAGGGAATTTTAAGAAGAGAGGTTTCCAAACACCAGGAAACACTCTCCCTGCCGAGTCAGTGGCGAATCTTGGAAACACAGAGGGCAACATAACAGGAAGAAAAAATAAAGAAATAATTAAGACCAAGAGATTACAAGCCCAACAGTAACTCCCCCAGCGGAAAAGCGGCACAGACGCCTGCATCCGCCACTGGGAAGTGGGGGCAGGGCAGGGACGCGCGGGAGGCGCAGGCTGCAGTGCTTTGTAAGAATCCGGCAGGAACGCCCCACGCGCAAGCAGAACGATCTAACTTGCGCTAGCAAACCAGACTGTGGGATAGCTACCACGCGAAAAGCTCGAACATAAGACACCGCCAGGACCGAGCACAGAACAAAGGACGGAACGGAAAAAGCCGGCTGCAGACCATCCCCCGCCGGGGACAGGCAGCCAGAGCCGTAAGGACTGGAAAGGGGCAATTGCAGACCCGGAGAGACTTTACTTACCTAACTGCAAGCAGGCCTCTTTGCTAAGACTTCTGGGGGTGCTGGACACTCACAATCTGCCTCACGGGGGACGCCAGCGGTCCACCCAGAAAGCTGAGCAGCAGCGGCAGAAAAGGTGACACGCCGCGGCGATCGCGCTCGCCAAACTCCTGAGCTACTCGGACCTGGGAAGGGCACAAAACGCAGTCCCAGCCGAATCTGTGCCTCTGAGGGCGGCCTGAGCGGCTTGGACCGGGGAAGTGCACGCAGCCTAGGGCCGGCCCCAGACGGTTCCCGGCGGAGCATCGTAGAGCCGGAGCGGTTTGTACGCCGCAAGAAGGGACAAGTCAGGCGGGGCTGAGACACTGTGCACACGACAGTGCTATTTGTTTGCAGCATCCCCCCTCCCCACAGCGCGACTGAACTAGTGAGCCTAAAAAACCAGCAAACAGAAGAAGTTAAACAGAGGGAACCACCTTGGAAGTGATCCCACACGGCCCAAAACATCAGAGAATGGCCAGATATATTTTTAATAATTTTAAAATCATTCCTTTTTTTTTTTTTTCCTTTTTTTTCTTCTTTTTTTTTTCTAACTATTTTTTTAATTGTTAAGTCTTCTATTTATCCTCTAATTTTTATTTCTATAACCTACTATTAATATTTTAAAAAAAAAAGACTTTTTTTTTTTTTTTTTTTTTTTTAAGGCAAACACCATATATAGCCTTTGGATGGTTGTTGGTGGTTTTTTGTTTTTTTTTGGTTTGTTTTGTTTTTTTGTTTGTTTGTTTTTTAAATAATTCTTGTGTGTTTTTTTTCTTTCTTCCTTTTTCCTTCTGCTTCTTTTCTTTAATATTGTATTTTTTAAAATCCAACCTCTACTCTAGATTTTTAATCTTTGCTCTTAGGTTTCTATTGTCAATTTTGTACATCTAAAAACCCAAACTTCACTACCCAAATTTACCTGAGAGCGAGATTACTGGCTTGACCACTCTCTCCTCCTTTGGACTCTCCTTTTTCTCCACCAGGTGGCCTCTGCCTCTTTTCTCCCCCATCTCTTCTCTATCCAACTCTGTGAATCTCTGTGTGTTCCAGCCAGTGGAGAACACCTAAGGAACTGGTTACAGGCAGGATTTGTCTCTCTCCTTCTCATTCCTCTCTCTTATCCCCCTGGTCACCTCTGTCTACTTCCTCCCTCTCCTCTTCCCCGTATAACTCCGTAAATACCTCTGAGCGGTCCAGACTATAGAACACACATAAGGAAGTGACTACTGGCTAGCTTGCTCTCTCCTCTTTTGATCTCACCACATCTAATTCCAGTTACCTCTAACTACCCCCTCCATCTTCTCTTCTCCTTGTAACTCAGTGAACCTCTCTGAGTGTCCCTCAATGTGGAGAAACTTTTCATCTTTAACCTAGATGTTTTATCATCGGTGCTGTATAGTTGGAGAAGTCTAGAGGCTACTGTAAAAATAAAACTGAAAACCAGAAGCAGGAGGCTTATGTCCAAAGCCTGAAAACATTAGAGAACTCTTGAATTCAGGGAACATTAAGCAATAGGAGCTCATCAAATGCCTTCATACCTACACTGAAACCAAGCTCCACCCAAGGGCCAACAAGTTCCAAAACAAGACATACCACTCAAATTCTCCAGCAACACAGGAACACTCCCCTGAGCTTCAATATACAGGCAGCTCAAAATTATTCCAAAACCCTTGATGTCTCATAACCCATTACTGGTCACTCCACTGCACTCCAGAGAGAAGAAACCCAGCTCCACCCACCAGAACTCCAACACAAGCCTCCCTAACCAGGAAACCTTGACAAGCCACTGATAGAACCCCATCCACAGTGAGGAAGCTCCATAATAAAGAAAACTCCACAAACTACCAGAATACAAAAAGGCCACCCCAAACCCAGCAATATAACCAAGATGAAGAGACAGAGGAATACTCAGCAGGTAAAGGAACAGGAGAGTTGCCCACCAAACCAAACAAAAGAGGAAGAAGTAGGGAATCTACCTGAGAAGGAATTCCGAATATTGATAGTGAAAATGATCCAAAATCTTGAAATCAAAATAGAATCACAGATAAATAGTCTAGAGACAAGGATTGAGAAGATGCAAGAAAGGTTTAACAAGGACCTAGATGAAATAAAAAAGAGTCAAAATATAATGAATAACGCAATAAATGAGATCAGAAACACTCTGGAGGCAACAAATAGTAGAATAACGGAGGCAGAAGATAGGATTAGTGAAATAGAAGATAGAATGGTAGAAATAAATGAATCAGAGAGGAAACAAGAAAAACGAATTAAAAGAAACGAGGACAATCTCAGAGACCTCCAGAACAATATGAAACGCTCCAACATTCGAATTATAGGAGTCCCAGAAGAAGAAGACAGAAAGAAAGACCATGAGAAAATCCTTGAGGAGATAATAGTTGAAAACTTCCCTAAAATGGGGAAGGAAATAATCACCCAAGTCCAAGAAACACAGAGAGTTCCAAATAGGATAAACCCAAGGCGAAACACCCCAAGACACATATTAATCAAATTAACAAAGATCAAACACAAAGAACAAATATTAAAAGCAGCAAGGGAAAAACAACAAATAACACACAAGGGGATTCCCATAAGGATAACAGCTGATCTTTCAATAGAAACTCTTCAGGCCAGGAGGGAATGGCAAGACATACTTAAAGTGATGAAAGACAATAACCTACATCCCAGATTACTGTACCCAGCAAGGATCTCATTCAAATACGAAGGAGAAATCAAAAGCTTTACAGAGAAGCAAAAGCTGAGAGAATTCAGCACCACCAAACCAGCTCTCCAACAAATTCTAAAGGATATTCTCTAGACAGGAAACACGAAAAGGGTGTATAAACCCGAACCCAAAACAATAAAGTAAATGATAACGGGATCATACTTATCAATAATTACCTTAAACGTAAATGGGTTGAACGCCCCAACCAAAAGGCAAAGACTGGCCGAATGGATACAAAAACAAGACCCCTCTATATGCTGCTTACAAGAGACCCACTTCAAAACAAGGGACACATACAGACTGAAAGTGAAGGGCTGGAAAAAGATATACCACGCAAATAGAGACCAAAAGAAAGCAGGAGTGGCAATACTCATATCCGATAAAATAGACTTTAAAACAAAGGCTGTGAAAAGAGACAAAGAAGGCCACTACATAATGATCAAAGGATCAATCCAAGAAGAAGATATAACAATTATAAATATATATGCACCCAACATAGGAGCACCGCAATATGTAAGACAAATGCTAACAAGTATGAAAGGGGAAATCAACAATAACACAATAATAGTGGGAGACTTTAATACCCCACTCACACCTATGGACAGATCAACTAAACAGAAAATTAACAAAGAAACGCAAACTTTAAATGATACATTAGATCAATTAGACCTAATTGATATCTATAGGACATTTCACCCCAAAACAATGAATTTCACCTTTTTCTCAAGTGCTCATGGAACCTTCTCCAGGATAGATCACATCCTGGGCCATAAATCTAAACTTGATAAATTCAAAAAAATCGAAATCATTCCAAGCATCTTTTCTGACCATAATGCATTAAGATTAGATCTCAATTACAGGAGAAAAACTACTAAAAATTCCAACATATGGAGGTTGAACAACACACTTCTGAATAACCAACAAATCATAGAAGAAATCAAAAAAGAAATCAAAATATGCATAGAAACTAATGAAAATGAAAACACAACAACCCAAAACCTGTGGGACACTATAAAAGCAGTGCTAAGAGGAAAGTTCATAGCAATACAGGCATACCTCAAGAAACAAGAAAAAAGTCAAATAAATAACCTAACTCTACACCTAAAGCAACTAGAAAAGGAAGAATTGGAGAACCCCAGAGTTAGTAGAAGGAAAGAAATCTTAAAAATTAGGGCAGAAATAAATGCAAAAGAAACAAAAGAGACCATAGCAAAAATCAACAAAGCCAAAAGCTGGTTCTTTGAAAGGATAAATAAAATTGACAAACCATTAGCCAGACTCATCAAGAAGCAAAGAGAGAAAAATCAAATCAATAAAATTAGAAATGAAAATGGAGAGATCACAACAGACAACACAGAAATACAAAGGATCATAAGAGACTACTATCAGCAGTTGTATGCCAATAAAATGGACAACATGGAAGAAATGGACAAATTCTTAGAAAAGTACAATTTTCCAAAACTGAACCAGGAAGAAATAGAAAATCTTAACAGACCCATCACAAGCACGGAAATTGAAACTGTAATCAGAAATCTTCCAGGAAACAAAAGCCCAGGTCCAGACGGCTTCACAGCTGAATTCTACCAAAAATTTCGAGAAGAGCTAACACCTATCCTACTCAAACTCTTCCAGAAAATTGCAGAGGAAGGTAAACTTCCAAACTCATTCTATGAGGCCACCATCACTCTAATACCAAAACCTGACAAAGATGTCACAAAAAAAGAAAACTACAGGCCAATATCACTGATGAACATAGATGCAAAAATCCTCAACAAAATTCTAGCAATCAGAATCCAACAACACATTAAAAAGATCATACACCATGACCAAGTGGGCTTTATCCCAGGGATGCAAGGATTCTTCAATATCCGCAAATCAATCAATGTAATTCACCACATTAACAAACTGAAAAATAAAAACCATATGATTATCTCAATAGATGCAGAGAAGGCCTTTGACAAAATTCAACATCCATTTATGATTAAAACTCTCCAGAAAGCAGGAATAGAAGGAACATACCTCAACATAATAAAAGCTATATATGACAAACCCACAGCAAACATTATCCTCAATGGTGAAAAATTGAAAGCATTTCCCCTAAAGTCAGGAACAAGGCAAGGGTGTCCACTTTCACCGCTACTATTCAACATAGTTCTGGAAGTTTTGGCCACAGCAATCAGAGCAGAAAAAGAAATAAAAGGAATCCAAATTGGAAAAGAAGAAGTAAAACTCTCACTGTTTGCAGATGACATGATCCTCTACATAGAAAACCCTAAAGACTCCACCAGAAAATTACTAGAGCTCATCAATGAATATAGTAAAGTTGCAGGATATAAAATCAACACACAGAAATCCCTTGCATTCCTATACACCAATAATGAGAAAGTAGAAAAAGCAATTAAGGAAACAATTCCATTCACCATTGCAACGAAAAGAATAAAATACTTAGGAATATATCTACCCAAAGAAACTAAAGACCTATATACAGAAAACTATAAAACACTGATGAAAGAAATCAAAGAGGACACTAATAGATGGAGAAATATACCATGTTCATGGATCGGAAGAATCAATATAGTGAAAATGAGTATACTACCCAAAGCAATTTACAAATTCAATGCAATCCCTATCAAGCTACCAGCCATATTTTTCACAGAACTAGAACAAATAATTTCAAGATTTGTATGGAAATACAAAAAACCTCGAATTGCCAAAGCAATCTTGAGAAAGAAGAATGGAACTGGAGGAATCAACTTGCCTGACTTCAGGCTCTACTACAAAGCCACAGTCATCAAAACAGTATGGTACTGGCACAAAGACAGACATATAGATCAATGGAACAAAATAGAAAGCCCAGAGATAAATCCACACACATATGGACACCTTATCTTTGACAAAGGAGGCAAGAATATACAATGGAGTAAAGACAATCTCTTTAACAAGTGGTGCTGGGAAAACTGGTCAACCACTTGTAAAAGAATGAAACTAGATCACTTTCTAACACCACACACAAAAATAAACTCAAAATGGATTAAAGATCTAAATGTAAGACCAGAAACTATAAAACTCCTAGAGGAGAACATAGGCAAAACACTCTCAGACATAAATCACAGCAGGATCCTCTATGATCCACCCCCCAGCATGCTGGAAATAAAAGCAAAAATAAACAAATGGGATCTAATTAAAATTAAAAGCTTCTGCACAACAAAGGAAAATATCAGCAAGGTGAAAAGACAGCCTTCTGAATGGGAGAAAATAATAGCAAATGAAGCAACTGACAAACAACTAATCTCAAAAATATACAAGCAACTTATGCAGCTCAATTCCAGAAAAATAAATGACCCAATCAAAAAATGGGCCAAAGAACTAAATAGACACATCTCCAAAGAAGACATACGGATGGCTAACAAACACATGAAAAGATGCTCAACATCACTCATTATCAGAGAAATGCAAATCAAAACCACAATGAGGTACCACTTCACACCAGTCAGAATGGCTGCGATCCAAAAATCTGCAAGCAATAAATGCTGGAGAGGGTGTGGAGAAAAGGGAACCCTCCTACACTGTTGGTGGGAATGCAAACTAGTACAGCCACTATGGAGAACAGTGTGGAGATTCCTTAAAAAATTGCAAATAGAACTCCCTTATGACCCAGCAATCCCACTGCTGGGCATACACACCGAGGAAACCAGAATTGAAAGAGACACATGTACCCCAATGTTCATCGCAGCACTGTTTATAATAGCCAGGACATGGAAACAACCTAGATGTCCATCAGCAGATGAATGGATAAGAAAGCTGTGGTACATATACACAATGGAGTATTACTCAGCCGTTAAAAAGAATTCATTTGAATCAGTTCTGATGAGATGGACGAAACTGGAGCCGATTATACAGAGTGAAGTAAGCCAGAAAGAAAAACACCAATACTGTATACTAACACATATATACGGAATTTAGAAAGATGGCAATGACGACCCTGTATGCAAGACAGGAAAAAGACGCAGCTGTCTATAACGGACTTTTGGACTCAGAGGGAGAGGGAGAGGGTGGGATGATATGGGAGAATGGCATTCTATCATGTATACTATCATGTAAGAATTGAATCGCTAGTCTATGTCTGACGCAGGATACAGCATGCTTGGGGC
This sequence comes from Budorcas taxicolor, assembly GCF_023091745.1. Classification (NCBI taxonomy): domain Eukaryota; kingdom Metazoa; phylum Chordata; class Mammalia; order Artiodactyla; family Bovidae; genus Budorcas; species Budorcas taxicolor. The sequence goes on from NC_068932.1 coordinate 25,823,100, forward strand.
TGGTGCATGGGGATGACCCACAAAGATGTTATGGGGAGGGAGGTGGGAGGGGGGTTCATGTTTGGGAACACATGTAAGAATTAAAGATTTTAAAATTAAAAAAAATAAAAATAAAATAAAAATAAAATAAAAAAGCATTAAAAAAAAATAAAATAAAATAAAAGTGTTAGTTGCTCACTCATGCCCAACTCTTTGTGATTCCATGGACTGTAGCCTGCCAGGCTTCTCTGTCTGTGGAGATTCTCCAGGCAAGAATTCTGGACTGGGTAGCTCTTCCTTTCTCCATAGGCTCTTCCCAAGCCGGGGACCAAACCCAGATTTCCTGCATTGCAGGCAGATTCTTCACTGTCTGAGCCACAAGAGCAAGCTGTTCCAAATCTTACTCTTTCCCTCTAAGTCCTAACTGTGTATATCTGTTCAGTCTTTGTGAGATATCCTGAAACCCAGGAGGAGAAAAGCCAGTTGTCATGGTCTCAACATTCTGGTGTTAGAATAGGAGCTTTGGCTAATAGGGAAGGCTTCTTCTTGCTGATATAAACTAAGAAACTGTGCACTTCTCAGCCTTCCATCTGACAATGGTTTGAATAAACTCCTAGGAGACAGTGGGGCATGGTGAGCCGTCAAGTCTTCTGAGGAACATGTTAGTCCCTGTTGCAGAGTCCTGCCTACTCGTAATTTAGAAACTTTCCAGCCAGCTAATGGGTAACAATGGAACCTAAGTGATAAGCCCTGGAGATGCCCAAAACTTTTCATAGTAACATATTAAGTTAATCATTATAATAACAATAATTTCATTTCACAGGTGCACAGGTCTAACTGCCATGTATATGTATTGTCTTATTTTACCCTATCATAGCCCTAATTTTCATGCCACTACATAGATTAGGACTCGGGTATCGAAATGAGATGAAAATGGTTTGTCTACAGTCAAATACAGTAGTATGTCAGGGTTATAAATTGTGTTATCATGTTGATTTAATTAAAATTCTGATTTTCTTGCTTATGAACTGTGTGGTCTCCTTCAAGTAACTTACCTTCTGATACATATATTAATGGTTCATCTTATAGTAGGATTATTATAGGGAGTAAAAATAAGATAATAGCTCTAGTTTCAGGTAGATCAGGTAGAAGGCTTGACACAGAGGAAGCACGATGAATCAGATTTAAAAAGTGAGCAGAATGAGATTCTCAATTTAAAGAGAGTAGTTAACGAAATTTAAAGAATCTAAGAAATTTATTCAAGTCCACGCAGAAGTAGATCACAAACCTGAATTAGAGATTAGAATTTCCAGCTAGTTTAGTACTCCTTATACATTATCACAAGTTCACTCTAGTTTTGAGAACATGAAGATAATGTTGTCCGTGGAATACTACTCATTAGAGAAGTCAGATAAAGAAAATTCACTATGCAACTTAAATCTGTTGAGCCAAGAGTAATTAGAATTATTTTCCATTGTTGGATAAATAAAATAAGATGTTAACTTTGTAAGATTAAAAGTCAGTAATCTTCAATTTCATGAGAATAAACTTCGGAGGTCTATTGTCAGGTGGATAGATGCAAAGAATGACCTCTTAAGAGTCTTCAGTTTTCTATGATCAGGACTAATAAGATCTTTAACTCCAGAATCCCACTTCTATCCATCTTTCTCTCTCTCAAGAAAGGCCATGGTAGAGCAGGTCAAACTACAAGTAGAACATCTTAATTACCTCCCTCCAAAATAGTTGTCTGACAAAGTGAATTACATCTCTTCATAGATACTCATTTATTTTCCCAACTCTAAGAAATGTAGTGAAGACATTCTTATAGTCTCAGGGAAATAAAACAGGACAGAAAAGTGCCTTTTTTTTTTTTTTCAAATATTCACAAGAAAAAAAAGAAAAACATAAAGCTTATTTACAGTCTCCATTCCACAATTAGGCTTGAGTGACATCTGAGTCAAATAAGTTGTAGTTATGAATATTTTATCAGATTTTTGACAAGACATCTATCTCACTGTAGAATGAGGCCTGATCTTAAATTACCTTGGACAGTTTTGGTTCCTAATTAGACGATCAGTACACTACCAGTTGGGAGATCTGGATTTTATTTGGCTTCTATGATTGTGTGATGGCTGAGATAATTGAGAACTTGGATCTGGTCCAATTAATTCTTTTGGTAGTTTACTGTCTCTTCAGCTATGCTAGACACTTGGGCACTAACACAGCACACTGGTATTAATTTAAAGTGAAGTTCTAGAAAGGCACAGTTGATAGCATTGTTTCCAGTCTGAACCAATAATCCCATTTAAAATGGTATTGTATCTGTATATATACAAACACTGTAAGCTCAACACAATCCATTCCTTCATTAAGACTGAAGATTTTCTACTATCATCCAACTTCTTCAAGCTTCAGTTTCATCAGAATGATTATCAGTCACTAAGTTTTTGGCTGTATCTTAGAGTTCTAATTAAATTTGAGGCTTTTGTCTTGAAACCAATGGAAAATAGTTAACCACTGATTATATGTGAGTTAATACAAAACAACATGTTTTATAATGCTTTTCAATTAAAAACTCAATATCTTATCTTCTTCAGGAAGCAATTTGGCTGAAACAAGATATACCCTGCCCTGAAATATTTGGGTCAATAAGAATACAACATAGTATATTTTACAGAAAATGTGCTTTTTTTTTTAAAGGATTGGGAAGAAAAGGTATCAATAGAAATGGGCATTTGAGAGCAAAATGTCTTAGAATTCAAAATACTAAATGACTCAGCAAAGTAAAATTTATCCTTTTATTAGCAAAATGTGGAAACGTATGAAGTAATTGAAGGGTAAAATGAGTTATCTTATATTAATACAAGAAGAAAATGGCTAAAAACTCTGCCATGATTCTGGTTAAAATGGTGACTTAAATGAAATGCTTTATATATATATATGTATTCCATTTGATATACCCTCCAAATGACAGTAAAAAACACAAAGGTATTAACACAACAGCACAAGCAGAATGAGAGAGGAGACAAGATAAGAAATATCATCAAGGTTGGGAAAGATGAAAAGAAGAAAAACAACTCATATTGAAGAGAAAACTCCATGTATGAAACTGTGAGAAATGGCTTTCCCATAAAGCCCTGAAAAGCTTAGATTCTAAGTGTTTCCAAGAATCATGCTATGGAAAAATGGGAATGAGGTATTAATTTAATATGAAAAACTTGTGGATGGGCTTAAAATTCATCCCCCAGGTTTTCCTTATCATGTCTTTTCAGTTCAGTTCAGTTCAGTCACTCAGTTGTGTCCAACTCTTTGCAACCCCATGAATCGCAGCACTCCAGGCCTCCCTGTCCATCACCAACTCCCACAGTGAACTCAAACTCATGTCCATCGAGTCGGTGATGCCATCCAGCCATCTCATCCTCTGTCGTCCCCTTCTCCTTCTGCCCTCAATCCCTCCCAGCATCAGAGTCTTTTCCAATGAGTCAGCTCTTTGCATGAGGTGGCCAAAGTACTGGAGTTCAGCTTTAGCATCAGTCCATCCAACGAACACCCAGGACTGATCTCCTTTAGAATGGATTGATTGGATCTCCTTGCAGTCCAAGGGACTCTCAAGAGTCTTCTTCAACATCACAGCTCAAAAGCATCAATTCTTCGGCGCTCAGCTTTCTTTACAGTCCAACTCTCACATCCATACATGACTATTGGAAAAACCATAGCCTGACTAGACGGACCTTAGTCGGCAAAGTAATGTCTCTGCTTTTGAATATGCTATCTAGGTTGGTCATAACTTTTCTTTCAAGGAGTAAGCGCCTTTTAATTTCATGGCTGCAATCACCATCTGCTGTGATTTTGGAAACCCCCAAAATAAAGTCTGACACTGTTTCCACTGTTTCCCCATCTATTTGCCATGAAGTGATGGGACGAGATGCCATGATCTTTGTTTTCTGAATGTTGAGCTTTAAGCCAACTTTTTTACTCTCCACTTTCACTTTCATCAAGAGGCTTTTTAGTTCCTCTTTACTTTCTGCCATAAAGGCGGTGTTATCTGCATGTCTGAGGTGATTGATATTTCTCCAGCAATCTTGATTCCAGCTTTGCTTCTTCCAGCCCAGCGTTTCTCATGATGTACTCTGCATAGAAGTTAAATAAGCAGGGTGACAATATACAGCCTTGACATACTCCTTTTCCTATTTGGAACCAGTCTGTTGTTCCATGTCCAGTTCTAACTGTTGCTTCCTGACCTGCATATAGGTTTCTCAAGAGGCAGGTCAGGTGATCTTTTAGCCAAACAATTACCCTATTCCCACCTGTCAGAAGACAGAATGTTCATTCCTTTCTGGAAAAACTGATCCAGGCAGAGTGGGGGAGAGTGTATGTCTGGATCATGTTCATGACTGTGCAACCTGTATGATAACAGAGAATCCCATACTCACAAGGGCCCCTTACTTGTTTAATGCTTTTCTGCTATAGTACTGAAATTCTTAATAATATTGTGTTTGAACAATGAACCCTATTATTATTTTTTTGTTTTTCTTTTTATTTTTTACTGTGGGTCTCACAACTGATATAACTGGTCCTGGTGTTTTTGGTAGTGCGTTTTGTTGAGGTACCCGAGAGAAAATATGGGCATTTAGGAAAGCATGAAAAGTGGATCATAACTCACCCTAGAAGGCAATGGCACCCCACTCCAGTACTCTTGCCTGGAAAATCCCATGGACGCAGGAGCCTGGTGGGCTGCAGTCCATGGGGTTGCTAAGAGTCGGACACGACTGAGCGACTTCAATTTCGCTCTTCACTTTCATGCACTGGAGAAGGAAATGGCAACCCACTCCAGTATTCTTGCCTTGAGAATCCCAGGGATGAGGGAGCCTGGTGGGCTGCTGTCTATGGGGTCGCACAGTCGGACAAGACTGAAGTGACTTAGCAGCATTAGCAGTAGCAGCAGCAGCAGCCTGTTTCCAGTGTAAGATCAGTGAGATATATTACCCACCCATTTACACCCTCATACACTCAGGCAAAAGACTGAGACATATTCTTATGAGATATCGAACAACTCTAAAGAATGAAGATATTTGTATTTGAAGGAATTACAGTTAAGAATTAAACTGGCTACCCAAACACTCTCCAGTGAAGTCCTCTAGTTAGAAAGAACTCTCCTGGTATCAGCATCTGGAGATTCTATTAGCTATTGTAATGCCTTACTCTACAGTACAAACTGAGAACCAAGCAGTACCAGATACTCCAGATACTCCAGGAGAAACTTCAATAGAAACTGATAAAAAGAAAGTTGAGAAAAATTGATTCAACACAGGGAACACAATGATATGTCAAAAATATTATCAGTTTTTAATTATTTTGGAGAGCTAAGACAACATGCTATAGACTTGAAATTAAAAACAGTGCTGTAAATGGCAGTAGGGATAATGAAAATAAGCTTAAAAAAAAAAAAAAAGGAAGCCCTTCCCCCCAATCAATAAAGGGATTGGAAGGCAGGATTTAAACAAAAATCCCCCAGAAAGAGAGAACCAATGAAATAAAGCCTAAGGAATTATCTAATAAATCATAAAGGAAATTCCCATAATAGGAAGGTATGTGTCTTCATCACTGAAAGAGGTCATTAGGTGAAAAAAAAAAATCCACACCAAGCCCCCTCATCATGCCTTATTGCAATACCAGTAGCTGAATGAAGTTTCCAAATTTTCAAGAATAAGAATGGCATCAGACTTCCCGGATTGCATGCCAGGAGACTGCAGAGTTATGCCTGCCGAATGCTGACAGGAAGTTATTTCCAAACTTGAATTCTTCACCCCACCAGCCACCACTATTGGTTCAAGGTATAACTGATATATTTCTTTATTGTAAAAAGACTCAGAAAGTGTACTTCAGAGCACTGTTTCTTAGAAAGCTACCAGCTAGTGCAATGCAGGAGACCCTATTTCCATTCCTGGGTTGGGAAGTTCCCCTGGAGAAGGGATAGGCTATCCACTCTAGTATTCGTGGGCTTCCCTTGTGACTCAGACAGTAAAGAATCCACCTGCAATGTGGAATACCTGGGTTCAATCCCTGGGTTGGGACGATCCCCTGGAGGAAGCATGGTAACCCACTCCAGTATTCTTGCCTGGAGAATGCCATGGACAAAGGAGCCCGGTGGGCTATAGTCCATGGGGTCGCAAAGACACAATTGAGTGACTAAGAACAGCAGTGTACTCAGCAACACAAAGGAAAAAGAATGGGACTTAGGATCTAGAGAGAGGAAATCTCAACCAAATGAGAGGCGAAAGATTAAACCCCATGTCTACTGAGAAAACAGCCAGTTTAGATCGAAGCAGGAAGTTGAGGAACAGCAAGAGGGTTGACTTAAAGGAAAACAATAAATGTGAACTGAGGCTGTTTTGGGAAATATTGAGCATTTGGACAAAACCATTTATAGGCATTTGATAACTCTCTCAGAATATTTTAAAGAGAAAACAAGGACAAGTCGGTAAGAGAACATAGGAAGTTAAGGGGGAAGATGAACAAAGGAAAGACAGAAAGGATTCCAGAAAGAAAAATGTAATCATATACACTCTGGTTTTGCACTTAAATGTACAAATTATTATAATAATGAAAAAATCCAACATTTGGTTAAATCTCTCCAAAAGTGATGTAATTACATTGGGAGGATTTTAGCAGTGGTGGTACAGGAAAGATTGTAAAAAGTTTTGAGATGTTTGAGGAATAGAACTAAAAATCCTTAGCTGTTTAACTGTAAGAAACCAAATATGTATAAAATTTTAAAAGACACTAAAAAAATCATAGTAAACTATTATTATTTATATAACGATGGGGGAGTGTAAAATAAACAGGATAATTCTACTTTAGATAGGTAAATCATCTTGATAACAAATAAAAATTAACTTAAAACTGTTAGGTGATAGAAACATTTTTGCATCACTCATTGAGGGAGTTCCTTTAACACTGACAAAGACTTGATTGCAGGGTATTTCGTACAGCTTTTAAAAATATAGACTTATTGGCATCATTTTTATCTGTTGGATGGTGTTCAAATGGCCCTAAAAGAAAATGTAGCATATCTCTACTCATAATAATAATCAGATATATGTCTACAATGTTCTGTTCTCCCACAGTTGACCCCTGTCATCATGGAGAGATTGAAACTCAGAAAAAAAAAAAAAGCCCTTCTCTGCATTTTTTTCTCCTTTCATTGTCCTCTTGGTTAATGACTGTTTTGTTCCTCTAGGAGTAAAACGAAGGCTTCCAAAATCTAAGAATATTCAAAGACTTTCTCAGAGAGAGTCAATCATGAAACAAGAGTTGCTGCAATGTGAAAATTGAACACATTATGTCTGCTATGAACTTCAAAAAGAAAGATACTCAAGTTTCTAAAAGTCTTTAAGGTGGATGTTTGCGGCATTTTGTGTTACAGTAAAAGACTTGGAAAAAGACTGATTAAAGTACCGCCCATACAGTGTTTTATTCTATACCACTGAATCAGAGAGCAATAGGTAGGATGGTATGAAATGATGTTCAAGACATATTGTTACGATCAAAACAAAACAACAGCAAAACAAGTATCCAAACAAAGCAACCAGTTGCAGAACATTGTGTATGGCACCCTTATCCCTCCATGAATTTATTATAAAAGCAAATTTTTGCTTGTTTTTAGACAAAGTCACTGAGGTTGGAATCCAAGGATGACTACCAGATATATTATATTGCTTCCTATTTGTCTTCATATTACTTTCAATTTTATAACAACAATAATAATTTTAAAGAAAGAATAATTTTGAAAAAGCCAATAATATATAAATAATGCATTGTATCAGTTCATGCAATCAGCAACCTATACCTTAATTTTAGAAGATTCACTCCTACTTCAGCTCAGGAATGAGAGATAAACTGGAACATTGCCTTAGATATTTAACATGGTAAGAGCAAAGAACATGGGATTTAAGTCAGGAACTCTAGTGTCATTTTCCCATGTAAAATCTGGGCATGTTTCCTTTCATCTTTTAGTCTGTTATATGGTAAAATAGGGACAATAATGCCCTTCCGTTACTTTGCTGGGAAGAAACACTTCCCATATGTATTTACACACACTTCCTCATGTTGTTTTCCAGGTCAGGATACCAAGAAGAGAAGAGCAAGCTCACAGCTCATTCTTGAAATGAATCCCACTTTTGAATTCTCCTGCCTGCATTTATGTGACATTGTATATTTTTGCCACTTATAGGCATTTGCACTTAAAAACGATATTCTGGGATGCTTCGGTGACTTCTAGTAGAAAAATGCAAATAAATGTAGATTTCTGTTATTATCAGCTTCATCAAAGCAAACAGGCAGAAGCAGGAACGTTATTGGAGTTTGATAAGTAGTATTTTTGAATGATTTCCCCAGAGGACTGGGGAAAACACATCTTGTTCCATTTCCTATTATAGATGAGCATCAGTTGCTTCATGCAGAGTTAACTGCATATACCACTCTCAAACCCTCACCCTCACTTTTTTTTTTTTTTTTCCTTTTAGGGTGAGAGCTGCTCTTCTGTTTTCTGAAATGTAACTGCAATAAATGGTAGACTTGAATCAAGACTCTGAGGTAGAAGCAGGTGAGAAAATGCATGAAGAACATAACGGAGCATTGGAAGAATCATTTCAGAAGGCAATGTTTGTATCATAGAAAAAAGAGAACGTACAGTCTAGTTCTCCAATTAGAACCAAGTGAAAATAAGGACTTCTAGGGAGCTCTTGTTGGATTTCCAGTCTAGACCATATCATTTATTTTTGGATATAGTTTGGAATATCTTTTGACATTTTCCCCGAAATAAATCCAAATTTCTTGGAAGACAGAGGTCTTGTGTTTAGTTATGTATAATATCAAGCCCGGCATATTTCTATGCAGATGGAAGGCTCTTAATAAACTAATGCTGATTGAGTGACTGTTAATCCACAGCAGGGTCAAAACTGGAAATGGCCATTTGATAGCAAGCCAGTATATGTGACCAGGCTTGTTCTGAACATCTAATTACTCATTCTAGAAAAATATATCCTTTGCTTTGATGAGACAAAAAATACAAATCAATTAGATGATTGTCTCCAAAAATGTATAAAAGAGTGCATCATTCCTAAGTGCCTACTATTATAGAACACAATGCCTAAAATGAAATGAAATCTCTGTATTTCAAGACTCAGTGGGATTTCAGGAGCAATTCCATAACGAATGGGATGCTTAAGAATGATTCCTCTAATTTTTCTTATGGACAGCCTTCACTTGGTGTTGGATTAGACTCATCAATAGATCACTGGACAGGAAGCAGGAGCCTTGAATTCTGATTTTAACTCTGTATGTAGTTCACTTGCTGGGTTAAGTCTTCGATTTTTCGCGGAGAGAGGAAAAACTCTCAGGGGGCTGAGTTTATTCCCTAAGGCAAGTTCTCCAGCTTTCATTTGCCTCAGAGTCACCTGGAGGTTGGTTAAAACTGATTGCTAGGCTTCACCTCCAGATTTTCTGATTTAGTCGATCTGGAGTTGGGGGAGGAATTTACATTTCTAATAAATTCCCTGGTGAAGCTGCAAATGCTGACCCTGTGGTCTCACTTTGAGAACCTCTGCCTTAGGCGAAAAGACCAGATAGGACCCTGCTAAATCTCCAAGGTTTTTCTCTGCTACGTCTTCTGTTTCTAAGCATTCGTGTTTCTTTCCGGCTGGCTCCATCTGTACAACTGGGCTGTCTCCGAGGGCCTCTTTCCTGCAGGAGCGCCCGGTGATAATAACAATAACAGCAAGCTTCGATTCTTCCTTGCATTCTTTCTAATGACGCCTCAAGTCTCAGGAGCCACCTTACGCTGCTCTGCACAGCTCCACCCGATCATGGCGCAAAGTAAACTGTCAGACCTCGCAAACACAGACTGAGAGTGCAGGGCCAACCCACAGCTGAGTCTTTGCCTCTGGCGCTTCCTCTCTTTACCGCCGTTGGACGGCTCTTTGCTTGCCTGGCAGGTGGTGAGTAAAAGGGCTTGTTAGTTGGGTAACACATTCACTCTAAGGGCAGTTTCACCGATTCGCTCTTATGGGCTTGTGAAAAGCGAATTTTCTCCAGCTCTCCAGGGAGAGAACAAATGTAACGGTATCAAGCAAAGGAAAGGGTAAATCTCTGTACAGGAGAAAACAGAAAAGAAGCAGTGTTCCTCATTAGTGATGTAAGAAGAGACTTAGCTTGCCTGTTCAATAATTTAAGCTAGTTGTCGAACCCATGAAGTATGGTGGAGGATGGTTTGCCAGTGGATGCCTGGTGGATGTGCCCCTTTGGAAGTGAAACGGAATAATTTGAGGATAGATCAGCAAACCTGGCCCTGTCAACCCCTCCCTCTCACCCCTTTCCAGCGTCTTTTCTTCTCTAACCACCATCTTAGGTGGCTTTTACTAGAATCTTCACCACATTGAAACAACTAATAAATGAGGTTTACCTATTGTGACACCAGACTCTACTTTCTTACCTTCCTCCTCCCCCATTTTAGAGACTTTCTGTGGCTCTGAAATTTATGTGGCTTCAAATACAACCCCAGCTGCCTGACTTCCTGCTAATACCTAGATGAAGTCTCTACTTCAACCTTAGTGACTTCTTCCCTGAACCCCAGAGGCGCCGCTGTTTGCTTCTTGATGCAAGGTCTGCATCTATGCTCTTCATTCTATCTGAAACAGCTTTCTAAACCTTCATGGTTTCTTTCAATACTTCCCTCCCCCAGGTATCATCTTTTTCATGAAGTCTTGCTTGACTGCTGCAATCCAGTGATCCAACTTTGGTATTTGCTAGATACCATATATGCAATGCCAATAGTATTTATTTGTCTCTGATTTTGTTGCATGGATCAGACTTGTTTTCTTTTCATAGAAACCTAAGGGCCAAGATTTAATATTATGTGTTTGTAATTTAAAAGTTCTGTCCTGTGTTTGCCTTTTAGTAGTGCCCTATATGCAAATACGGATAGTTAACTTCTTTGAATTCATCTCCCAATAATCTTCTGCCAGTGTGTACATGATGCACAGTAAATGCTGTAATAATAGCTACTCAATCTGTTGCTATACATGTTGCCTCATTAATATTCATTAGACACCCATTATCATCCTACTCACCAATCTATTTATCTAAACTGTATAAACAAAAAAGTGCCAGAGAAGTTAGGCAAATTGCATAAAGGTACTGAGTTATTAATTGATGGAGTGGGGGTTACAAACTCAGGTCCATCTGACTTTAAAGAGTATACCTCCCTGCAGACTCCACCCTAGTTCTATATTATGGGAGTAGGAGTGAACTTACTAAGGATAAACAGCTTGCCCAAGGTCACGTCACAAACTGTTTTCTGAAGAAATAGGTAAAAATGTATAAACTGAATCATTATTCTTTTTTCATGATTATGTTATACAGATGATAAAAACTAGAAAATCACTCTCTCCTGCCTTTGTGTTGGTGAATGCTAATCCTAAATTGAGGGCCCAACTTCTCTGTCGGCTTTTGTTTTCTCTCCCCTCTAAGTCTGTCAAAGAAGATGTGTGGCGTGATGATAGTTTAGCTCCCCTCAGCAGCTGAAATAAATTTACTTTAAATGAACAGAGGGATTTTATAATGCCCACGGCCTATCTGGTCGCCATGGGAGAAATTTCCTGAAACATCCTGTCTGCTGTCATCATGAGAGCCAGGGCTTTATGATTATGTATAAGAAGTTTCTATAACTGCTTTAACTAATAACATTTTCTTTTAATGCGTATCCTATTTTCTTATTTATTGTGTTCCAATCATGTTTTGTGAGGAGACAGAACATGGAAACTGATGTGACTGGTGTTCAGTATTTGTGCATAGTGTACTTTTCCTCAAGAGGTTCCCCTGCTGAGCATAAATGTAAAATAAATACAAATAAACTCTTTGATAGGCTGTGAGAGTGCCCCAGTCTAGCTGATCAAGTCACCCCCTTCCTTCCACTGAAATAATTCTCTGCAGAAATGAATAAACTGATTAGAACCAAATCCCCTTGCAAAATAGGGTTTCCTCTTTTAAGTTGACTAATCTGAATCCACTCAAAGTCACGTTATTTGCCAAACAGAACCTGAAGGATGATTCCAATTCTCCCACCTTCCAGCTGATGAAAAAATCTTTGCTTGGAAGGATAGAGAGGGTGAAGGGAAAGAATGTTGAAATCTCCAATCTGTTTATTATACAGCTGGCATCAGAAAGAATCTGATTTGCAAGGAGAAGGCTCTGGATCTTGTACCACGTCCAGAAAGGGACCATTAGGAAGATGGGAAAGAGAAGATGCTTGAAAGTTCCAAAGACTTCCAATGAAACTGGAGGATGCATTCAGGTAGGATTGTAAATTCTCTGACCAGATTTCACTTTGTGATTACATAAGACAATGATGAGTGAAGTGAATAAAGTGAATACTTTGTACCTGTTAAACTGCAGTGCTGTGTCTTGTAGTCATGTCATAGGTAATACTTTTTTATCTACTCTCATCTCTTAAGAATTAAAATGCATGCTCTTTTTCATTTCCAAAATTTGGATACTTCTGGAAAAGAAAAACAAAAAGGCCTCTTTCTTCCTCTTCATTGAGAATCTTTTCTTGCTAAGAGAGAAAAACAGGTTAGCAGTTTTTTTTAAGTTAAAAAAAATTCAAAATAGTTTTTAGACATTGAAAGTGAAGCACTTTGGGAAATTGAAGTCTTTCATTCTAGATTAAAGCAAATATAGTTTAGAAGCAAGGATGGATATCAATTACTATTAATTCATTACCTTAAAGATATCTGTCTTAAAGAGTAAACATCTGGAACAAAGTTTTTCCAGTGCATCAAAATCTTCAACATTGCCAACAAATTCTGATGCTTCACATGCAGCAGATGGGTGTTTAGGGAGTAAAGGGGCAGGAATATTCTTCTTCCAAGTGTCTCTATGATGAGATATGAAGAAGTCTCAGCTTACAATTCTTTCTGGAGAGTCTTAGGGCTGTGTTCATAGCATCATCATTCTGAAAGCATTTAAGAAAAAAATAAGTGCCCTGGGCTGGAAAGACCTACGGAGATGCTACTCAGGGGCCTGATGATTTTCAAATTTCTTGCTGGTCCTGGGACCCTGTTAATTTACTGCCTAAACAGTTTGCTGTTATCAAAATATATGAATTGTCAGATTCTGTGGTGGTGTATTCTAAGAAGAGAAAGGAAAATGGAAACAAATGTAACTTGTCTGCTGTGTTCTAGGAACTATCCTATTATATCTTGTTTTATTCTGTGCCAAATTGTAAGCATCATCACTTAAGCCATTTTTCATTGATGTGGAATCTAAAGCTCTGAGAAGTTAAGTCACTAAGCTTGTCAGTGGTGCAGGTGGTGTGTGTCAGCATTCTCTGCCTCACAACACAGCACAGTGGAGGTGGATGTTAGGAAGGCCAGAGGGACACTCTAGAATTTAATAAAGGAAGTAGAACTGAAGTTGAACTTGAAAGAGAATGGCACAATGGCCATTAAAAATCCAGGGAAGGCAATTTAATAGGGGAAGGATATGTGCAAATACTTGTACATGTAATGAACTGGCCAAGTAGGTAAACTAGTTTGGTTAGAATAGAAACTCTATAGGAAATATAAGATAAGAAAGACTACAGACCAGATGGTCCTTTTTTGATTCATCTACCTGGGACTCAGAAATGTCCTTCAAAGTCACTTATATCATTTCTCAAGGTTGGTGTCATTGGAGGAAGTCAAATCAGTGCTCTGCTTGCTTGACCCACTTTGGAGAAGGTCAGCATGGAAGGTATCTCTACAGAGGTCATATTTAGATAAAACCTAAACTGAAACCAAGAGTAGCCATGAATGCAGATGCACCAACAAGGTAAGATCAGCATATTCATGAACTCAGGTGAGCTGAGTGGAGAAGTAGCATGAGGGCAGAGTGGGGGGTGTGCAGGTGCTGGATCACACTTGGCCTTGTGGGCCATAGTAAGGAGGCTGATTCTGTATGAAATTGAAGGGGATGCAACCCAGGTTTATACGCAGGGAAATACAATGATTCACTCATAATGAGGAAAAGGTTGAAGAGGGTGTGTGTCCATTCTAGTCAATTGGATTTACCCAGGCCAGAAGTTAGGTGGCAGAGTGGTTAAGAATCCACTTGCCAATGCAGCAGACACGCAGGATGTGGGATTGATCCTGGGGTCAGGAAGATCCTCTGGAATAGGAAGTGGCAACCCATTCCAGTATTGTCTGGAGAATTATTCCACGGTCAGAGGAGCCTGGGGGGCTACGGTCCATGGGGTTGCAAAGGGTCGGACATGACTGAGCATAGCACGTGCAGACCGGAGATCTAGGTGTCCTGAACAACAATGGTGGAAGTGGGGATGGAGAGACATGTAAGGAGCTTGAGATGTATCTTGAGGAAATAGCTCTGTACCCACTTGCTCATGAACTAGATTTTAGCAGCAGGTAGAAGAACGCATCAGGGCAAGATTTCTCACCTGGGTAACTCAGGAGTTCAGTTTTTGATTTAGTAAGAAGAGCCTGTGGGTCATTTAAGAGATGTATAGTTGACAGCTGGATATTTTTCCATCTTGAACTAGAGCTCCAAGTTTTCATCACTTGTCTTGCTCTTAGATCATTCTTAAGATCAGATCCAGTAGTCAGGTATGGGTGTGAGAATTGGATTATAAAGAAAGCTGAGCACCAAAAATTGATGCTTTTGAACTGTGGTGTTGGAGAGGACTCTTGAGAGTCCCTTGGACTGCAAGGAGATGCAACCAGTCCATCCTAAAGGAAATCAGTTCTGAATGTTCATTGGAAGGACTGATGTTGAAGCTGAAATTCCCATACTTTGGCCACCTGATGCAAAGAACTGACTCACTGGAAAAGACCCTGATAGTGGGAAAGATTAAAGGCAGGAGGAAAGGGGATGACAGAGGATGAGATGGTTAGATGGCAATACCGACTCAATGGACATGAGTTTGAGTAAACTGTGGGAGTTGCTGATGGACAGGGAGGCCTGCTATGCTGCAGGCCATGGTGTCGCAAGGAGTCAGACATGACTGAGCAACTGAACTGAACTGAACAGAATTGTCTAATAAAATACTGGATGTCCAGCTACATTTGAATTTCAGGTAAACAATAACTTGAGGGAGGGACTTTTTATTGTTCAGGACATACTTTCACTAAAAATTATCTGTTGCTTATCTGAAATTCATGTATGACTGGGTATCCTATTTTGGTATGTGCTGAATCTGGGACTCTGCATGTGAGCCTCACCACTTATCACTTGCCTGTTTCCCTGTTCCCCTCTCTACCTCTGTTTCCACATCAGCTTTCTTGTCCTTACTTCTTTTTAGAGGAAGAATAGACTTCCATTCTCCTTGGCAAGCCTGATTTTGTTATCTGCGCTGCTTGCTCTTGGGCCCTCTTGTCACAATTACCTTTCTTCCCACTTTGAGATTGTTTGGAGGCATTAAAAAGAGGTGTTTCATGTTCCCCTTTTTGACTTTCATTGGTTGATCTATAGTTTTAATCACTTCAGATTTTTTTCTCTTAATTTCACTGCCAAAATGATTTAAAAATTATTTCCTTACTCTCTTTTATTTTCTCTTTTTCCCCTACAGAAATTTATTTTATTGAAGTGGAGTTGATTTACAATATGATATTAGTTTCAGGTATATAATATAGTGATTACAGATTTTACTCCATTTAAAGTTATTATAAAATATTGGCTATGTTCCCTGTTCGATACAGTATACCCTAGGATATATGCATGTGTGTGTTAGTCGTTGAGTCGTGTCCAACTCTTTACAACCTCATGGACTATAGTTCACCCAGCTCCTCTGTCTGTGGAATATTCCAGGCAAGAATACTGATGTAGATTGGGATTCGCTTCTCCAGGGGATCTTCCCGACTCAGGGACCAAATCCGGGTCTCCTGCACTGCAGGCAGATTCTTTACTGTGTGAGCCGCCAGGGAAGCACGGTGTATCCTGTGCTCAGTCGTTCAGTCGTGTCCGACTCTTTGCGACCCCATGGGCTGCATCCCACCAGGCTCCTCTGTCCATGGAATTCTTGGGCAAGAACCCTGGAGTGGGTTGGCATTTCCTCCTCCAACAATATATCCTAGTAGCTTATTTATCTTGAACGTCTTAATCTTCTACTCCTCTCTTGCCCATCCACCCTTGTCTCTCCCCACTGGCAACTACTAGTTTGTTCTTTAAATCAATGTGCCTATTTTGTTATACTCATTCAACTGTTTTATTTTTTAGATTCCACAATTGATAACTTATAGTAATTGTTTTTCTGTCTGACTTGGGCATCCCTGATGACTCAGATTGTAAAGAATCTGCCTGCAATGCAGGAAACCCATGTTCAGTCCCTGGGTTGGGAAGATCTCCAGGAGAAAGGAATGACAAACCACTCCAGTATTCTTGCCACGGATAGAGGAGCCTGGCGGGCTACTGTTCTTGGGGTCGCAAAGACTTATTTCACTAAGCATAATACCCTGCTAGTCTATCCATGTTGCTGCAAATTGCTAATTTTATTCTTTATCTTGTGGTTGTATTCTGGGTGTGTGTGTGTGTGAGTGTGTGTGTATCTTTATCCATTTGTCAGTTGACAGGCACTTCAGTTACTTCCATTCCCTGGCTTTTGTTAAAAAACGCTGCTATGGACATTGGGGTTCATGTATCTTTTTATTAGTACTTTTGTTTTCTTCAGATATATACCCAGGAGTGGAACTGTTGGATCTTATGGTGGTTCTGTTTTTAGTTTTTTGAGGAACCTCCATACTGTTTTCCATAGTGGCTGAATCAATTTACATTCCTACCAACAGTGTACTAGTATTCCCTTTTCTTCACTTCCCTGTCAACATTTGCTGTTTGTAGATTTTTTGAGATTAACCATTCAGATAGATATGAGGTGGCATCTCATTGCAATTTTGATTTGCATTTCTCTGATAATTAGTGATGTTAATCATCTTTTCATGTGCCTGCTGGTCATCTCTATGTTGTCTTTGAAAAACTGTCTATTCTGCCTCTCAGCTTTGATAGCAAATCAGACACATTAATAAACACTTCTTTACATTCTCTTCTTGTTCAGTAAGTATCAAGAAAGCTGGGTGCTCAAAAAGTAACAATGCCTTCAGTTTTTATATCGTTTATTAAATGCAAAGTGTTCTTTCTGGCTTGTATTCAACATTCAAAACATTTGAAACATAAAATTACGGTAGGAGGAAAACCTAGGACTAAGTCATTTAGGCATTCATCTCACAGATGAGGAAATTGATCTCAAGAGAGTAACTTGCCTGAAGTTTATAACTAATTAGTATCCAGATTGAAATTTGAATCTGAGGCTTCTCATTCAGGCAATATAAAACCAGATAAGTAGAAGACTGGTGGTGGAAAAGGCCAAAGAGTCAAGTAGTGTGAATGTAACTTAGACCTAAACTGCCACAGGTTTGGGCTACACTGATGAGTGTGAGTTCCCATTCCATTCATTCCACAAAACATTTTGTTAATTGGTCTTCTTTCCTTGAAGAAGCAAATTTCTGCTTGGAGGCCAATGTTTATCTTGTAATTACCAGGTAGGCTCTACGCCTGAAGTGACATTGTCAAACATGGGTATGTGCTCCCTCAGTCATGTCTGACTCTTTGAGATCCCATGGACTATAGTCTCCATCCTTGGGATTTTCCCCAGGCAAGAATACTGAAGTGGGGTGCCATTTCCTCCTCTAGGGGATCTTCTTAACCCAGAAATCAAACACACATATCCTGTATTGGCAAGTAGATTCTTCACTGCTGAGCTACCTGGGAAGCCCAGTTGCTACTTCTGGATACTGAAAAGAGTCTATATGCTGAACAAGGCATCCTCTTCAGATCCCTGCCCTCCCTCTAATACCAGTTTTCTCCATATCCTTACATGTCCTGAGTAGTCAATCTACACTGGTGTCCTGAATAGAGATTTTGCTCTACCCCAACACTGCTCTTAGACTCTTGTCAGCTGTCCATCCCATTTTGGAAACCTGGATAACTCCAGCATTATCTTTCTTGAAAAGTTTCTCTTCATCTCTTTAGGAGTGAATAAATCTTCCTTCATCTATTTCCTTGTCATCAGGTTTGCAGTTTTTGCAATGACAATTTAAAAACACTTTTAATACATGAATAAAAATGTGAAAAATGCAAACTGTATATTTTGAAAGAGAGAACATCCATGTATCATTACAAAGTTAAAAACCAAGTGCCGTATTTGCAAAAATATTTGCCATAAAAGTAATATACAAATGTACCAAATATATAAATAATCCTACAATTCAACAGGATAAAAATCAGTGAAACAGAATTTGAAAATTAAAAAAATCTAATATACAATAAGGCATTTCACAAAAAGGCAAATACAAAAGGACAATAAATGTGAAAGATGATTCATTTCCCAATAAGAGAAGTGCAAATAATACCAACAATAAGGTAAGATGCTACTCATTATTTGGCAAAACTTTATTTCGTATGGAGTGTTAATAAACCGCTGGGGAAATAGGAGCTCTCATGCTGTACTGGTAAATATATAAGACACTTTGGAGAGGGATTTGTCATAATTCATTAATATTTTAAATGAACATGCTCTTCACTCTAATAATCTTGCTTTCAGGTATCTGTGTATCCAACAGAAATAAATCATGTGTATGTGAGCATAAAGATACTCACAGTGGCCTAAAATTTAGAAACAGTATAGGGTTTCCCTGGTGGTTCAGATGCTAAAGAATCTGCCTACACTGTGGGAGACCCAGAATTGATACCTGGGTCTGGAAGGTCCTCTGGAGAAGGGAATGGCTACCCATTCCAGTATTCTTGCCTGGAGAATTCCCTGGACAGAGGAGCCTGGTGGGCTACAGTCCATGGGTTCCCAAAGAGTTGGCCATGACTAAGCAACTAACACTTTCACTTTCATTTTAATTGTTCATCAACGGGGAAATAGTAAGATATACAGTAGTATTTTGGGCAATGTGTGTGCATGTGCTCAGTTGTGTCCGACTCTTTGCAGCCCCACAGACTGTCGCCCGCCAGGCTGCTATGTCCATGGGCTTTTCCAGGCAAGAATACCAGAGTAGGTTGACACTTCCTATTCCAGGGACTGTGACTGTTGTGTCTCCTGCATTGGCAGACAGATTCTTTACCAGTAGTGCCACCTGGGAAGTCCCATATTGAGGTGAGGAACAGTTAAATAAAATGAGGTAGGTTTATATCCTGACGTGGAAAGATCTCCAAGTAAGAGATCTTTCACTCCAAGAGTTCAACAACAACAACAACAAAAAGAAGTATGTATATTAATATGTAAACATTTCATTTACATAAATTTAGCCAAACTCAAATAAAGCAAATGAGACAAAATTGTGTATTTTTATAGATCCATTTATTGAATGAATGTGATTTAAAAAATAACATTTAGAAGGATAATACTAAACTCACAGAGTAACTGAGAAAAGACTGGGTTGGAATAGGTGATCAAGGAGAAGCTTTATTTCTGATATTAGATTTTTGTATTTTTTTAAATGAGGGTGGTTCATTTATAACCTGTAAATTCATTTGGAAGTAAAACGTACTTTCTCCACCCTAGAATCCCATTTTCCCCTGGGGATATTTTAAAACAAGTATAATTTTGGATTAATTTCTTCTTACATTTCTACCACTGTTTGCTTTATATATTTTAAATCCACACCGATAGGTCCATTAAACACTCATTTTTGCATCGTTATGACAAATTTAATTTTCATCAAATAGAATAATCTCTCTTTGTTCCATTTAACACATATACCTAAAATTTTGTTTGGTTGGATGTTGATGTTGCTATACTTCCTTTTTTTAACCGTATGAATTTGCCAGATTATGATCCATTCTCTGATTCTTAAACCATTTTTCTCTCACTTTCTTTGTGTGTCATGTGTTACCAGAATGCACCTGTCTGTTTTTAAAATTTGCTCAATGTAAAAGTAAATCAATTTTACTTCGCCTTTTCATTGTGATCACTTTTCTGTGTTGAACTTTCAATACCACTTTCTGGTCACTACATGTTGTTATGGGCTTCCCCCTGGCCCCAGCCTAATCTGGTTTTTGCTGAATTGATTGGCACTTTTTGCAGTTCATTTTTTCTTTACTATTATTTTTCACGTTGTAAATTCTCTTTCTATTACTTGAGTATGGAGTGTCTCACATTTCAGAGTTCATCAGAATTATCTGGAGGGCTTGTTAAAACAGTGGCTGCTAGGCCTTGCTTTCAGAGTTTCTGATTTATTAGTTCTGGGGTAGGACCCAGGAATTTTCATTATTAAAAAATTTCCAGGTGATGTTGCAGGTTAGGGCACATCATTTTAAGAACTACTGTTCTAGTGGTGACTCAATTTTTTAATCGATAATCACTTTATATTTTCTTTCAACAATTACGTGGAATCATTATTTTTACCTTACCTGCAAAAATGATAAGGTTAACCCCGTTAGGGGAGAGTCATTAGTTCAGTTCAGTTCAGTTGTTTAGTCATGTCTGACTCTTTGCAACCCCATGGACTATAGCACACCAGGCTTCCCTGTCCATCATCAACTCCCAGAGCTTGCTCAAACTCATGTCCGTTAAGTCAGTGATGCCATTCAACCATCTCATCTTCTGTCGTCCCCTTCTCCTCCTGCCTTTAATCTTTCCCAGCATCAGGATATTTTCTAATGAGTCTGTTCTTCACATCAGGTGGACAAAGTATTAGAGTTTCAGCTTCAGCATCAGTCCTTCCAATGAATATTCAGGACTGATTTCCTTTAGGATGCACTGGTTGGATCTCTTTGCAGTCCAAGGGACTCTCAAGAGTCTTCTCCAACACCACAGTTCAAAAGCATCAATTCTTCAGTGCTCAGCTTTGTTTATAGTCCAACTCTCACATGCATACATGACTGCTGGAAAAACCGTAGCTTTGACTAGACAGACCTTTGTTGGCAAAGTAATGTCTCTGTATTTTAATATGCTGTCTAGGATGGTCATAGCTTTTCTTCCAAGGAGCAAGGGTCTTTTAATTTCATGGCTGCAGTCACCATCTGCAGTGATTTTGGAGCCCAAAAAAGTAAAGTTTCTCACTGTTTCCATTGTTTCCCAATCTAATTGACGTGAAGTGATGGGACCAGATGCCATGATCTTCGTTTTCTGAATGCTGAGCTTTAAGTCAACTTTTTCCCTCTCCTCTTTCACTTTCATCAAGAGGTCCTTTAGTTCTTCTCCACTTTCTGCCATAAGGGTGGTGTCATCTGCATATCTGAGGTTATTGATATTTCTCCTGGCAATCTTGATTCCAGTCTGTGCTTCATAGAGCCCGGCGTTTCTCATGATGTACTCTGCATATAAGTTAAATAAGCAAGGTGACAATGTACTCCTTTCCTGATTTGGAACAACCTGTTATTCCATGTCCATTTCTAACTGTTGCTTCTATATGAATACAGATTTCTCAGGAGGCAGGTCAGGTGGTCTGGTATTCCCATCTCTTTCAGAATTTTCCATAGCTTTTTGTGATCCACACAGTCAAAGGCTTTGGCCTACTCAATAAAGCAGAAATAGATGTTTTTCTGGAACTCTTGCTTTTTCAATGATCCAAAGGATGTTGGCAATTTAATCTCTGGCTCCTCTGCCTTTTCTAAATCTAGCTTGAACATCTGGAAGCTCGCCATTCATGTACTGCTGAAGCCTGGCTTGGAGAATTTGAGCATTACTTTGCTAGCATATGAGATGAGTGCAATTGTGTAGTAGTTTGAACATTATTTGACATTGCCTTTCTTTGAGATCGCGGATTCCCTGGTGGCTCAGACAGTAAAGCGTCTGCCTGCAATGCAGGAGACCTGGGTTCGATCCCTGGGTCGGGAAGATCCCCTGGAGAAGGAAATGGCAACCTACTCCAGTACTCTTGCCTGGAAAATTCCATGGATGGAGGAGCCTGGTGGGCTATAGTCCATGGGGTCCCAAAGAGTTAGACATGACTGTGTAACTTCACTTCACTTCACTTCACTTCACTTTACTTTCTTTGAGACTGGAACAAAAACTGACCTTTTCCAGTCCTGTGGCCACTGCTGAGTTTTCCAAATTTGCTGGCATACTGAGTGCAGCACTTTCACAGCATCATCTTTTAGGATTTGAAACAGCTCAACTGGAATTCCATCACCTCTGCTAACTTTGTTTGTAGTGAGGCTTCCTAAGACTCACTTGACTTTGCATTCCAGAATGTCTGGCTCTAGGTGAGTGACCACACCATCATGGTCCTCTGGGTCATGATGATCTTTTTTGTACAGTTATTTTGTGTATTCTTGCCACCTCTTCTTAATATCTTCTGCTTCTGTTAGGTCCATACCATTTCTGTCCTTTATTGTGCCCATCTTTGCATGAAATGTTCCTTTGGTATCTCTGATATTCTTGAAGAGATGTCTAGACTTTCCTATTCTGTTGTTTTCCTCTCTTTCTTTGCATTGATCACTGAGGAAGGTTTTCTTTTTCTCCTTGCTATTCTTTGGAACTCTGCATTCAAATGGGTATATCTTTCCTTTCCTCCTTTAACTTTGGCTTCTCTTCTTTTCATGCTATTGGTAAGGCCTCCTCAGAAAACCACTTTGCCTTTTGCATTTCTTTTTTTGGGGATGATGTTGATCACTGCCTCCTGTACAACGTCGTGAACCTCTGTCCATAGTTCTTCAGGTATTCTGTCTATTAGATCTAATCCCTTGAATCTATTTATCACTTCCACTGCAGAGCAGTTATACCAAATAAATTATCAAACTGTTAAGATAGTTCTAGGATCCACAACGTATTTCCCAACCTGGGGATCTGGTGAAGGGACTGAGAATCCCCAGAGGATTTGACTTTGGAGAACAGTGTGATTAGATTACAGAATTTAACACAGGACTGGGGAAACAAACTCTTGGAGGGCACAAATAAAACCTTGTACACACAGAACCCAGGAGAAAAGAGCAGTGACCCAAAAAGAGACTGACCCAGACTTGCCTGTGAGTGTCCAGGAGTCTCCAGTGGAGGTGTGGGTTGGTGGTGGCCTGCTACACAGTGGAGGGCACTGACTGCAGCAGTGTGCCTGGGACCTTTGGAAGGAGGCTATTATCTTCATTACATGCACCAAGGTTTGGTCTCAGGTCAAATAACAGGGAGGGAACACAGCCCCACCTATCAACAGATAATTGGATTAAAGATTTACTGAGCATGGCCCCGCCCATCAGAACAAGATCCAGTTTCCCCCACAGTCAGTCTCTGGAACCAGGATGCTTCCATAGGCCTCTTATCTTCATCTCTCAGAGGCCAGACAGAATGAAAACTACAATCACAGAAAACTAATCAAACTGATCACATGGACCACAGCCTTGTCTAACTAACTCAGTGAAACTATGAGCCATGCTGTGTAGGGTCATGGGAGAGTCATTAGTGCTCTCCCCCAATGCCTTTTCCTATACATTGACTACATATAAGATTTTACTGATGTTATAATATCTTTATATTATTCAGTACAACTGAATCTTTCTTGAATTAATTACAAGTCTTACTTGCTCACCACCATTTTGAGTATCATAAGATACAGTAATACTGAAATACTAATAATCACAATACCACCTGTCTTTTTCATTTTTAAATTCATTTTTTTAAATCTTGTTATAATATCTCCTGGAATATATGTATTTCCCAAATGGACTGATAGGTAATATTCCTTCTGAGGCTTTTGGTGCCCCCAATTACCTTATTATTCTCTCCCATACTAAAACTAATGGTTAGAATTTAGAGTGGCTACAGATTTTATCTTGTATTGCATATTAATGGTGTGGCTACTTTGATGTGTATTGTGTTTGTAATAAATGTTCTTTTTTGTTTGATTATTAATTTTTCTTCTTTGGAAACATTCAGCATGTTTTTGGTCTTTTGGAATATCATTATTATGTTTCTGTGTATTAGCATTTCATACCAACCCGTGGGTATTAGTTCTTCCTCTTGTTGAATGAATTGCCATTCCTTTCAGTTACTGATTCTTTTCATATGTGTGGTTATAATTTCCAGTTGTAATCCCAGCTCTTCTTTATGTGAATGCCAGTTCTGACTGCAGAAGCCTATTTCTGGAATCTTGGGCAGGATATACTCCTAAAGAAGTTGTGCCTAATGCTTTGTATTTGTGGCAAAGAACCTCTCTGTTCCTCCTGGGGTAGTCACCTGAGACACTGCCCTACTTTTCATTCCCAGTGGTACAGTTTCTGTTTAGAAAAGCATAAAACAGAGAAGATTCTAACCAGCCTGCTGCCCTAAGAAGAGTTTTTCAGTTTAAGCACCTTGGTGAAGTCCCCAGAGCCCTCTTATTTTCTCTAATCAAATCTGAACAAACTCTGTAATTATGTCTTCCTTTTGTAACCATCTTTTCCCCTCTATTTTGGTCTGTTCTGTGGTCTCCTTCCTTTGTTCAGTTTATACCCGTCCACCTTTTAGAAAGTCTTCAATATTTTTAGTTTGTTGATTACTCTGTCTTATTTTTCAGTGTTTATAAGTTCCAAAATGACAATGATTACAATTTGAAACTCACCCAGGTAATCTTTCTTAGGCTCTTGTACCACAAACATACATTTATTAGAATCACTTTCTAATTGGACTTTCAACTGCAAGAGAATAGAAATAGTCATCATACCCTATAGCCCCATCAAGGAGAATAGCCTTATACTTAGTGGATATTCATTACATTGCACACCAATTAAAAAAAATTAATGAGATGTATTATAACACTTATGCTGTACCCTGTTTGGGGTTATAATTATTTGGGGATTATATCTGCATAATTAATAGGTCTATACATTTTTATTTGGATTAAATAAATTGGGGGTAGAAAGGAAAGAAAAAGTTTAAAGAAGCAAAGAGGTTTCTATTCCCTGACCACAGTTGTACTGAAGAGAATCTGCCTGTAATGCACCCTCTCCCCCATCACACTGTTCTTATGACTCTGAACTCATTGGCTGTGCACTGTGCAGATATGGCCTAACATTTCTTCTCGCTTTTTTTTTTTTGCTGCCTTACCTTATAAAGGACTTCATTTTTCTTCCTCTGGGTCAAAGGCAGCTATTTTCAATCTGAATAGGCTGACTGCTCATCTAGCCCCACTCACTCATGGGGCTGGTGCAGAGAAAGCAGTGTGTGCACTGCCTTGTGTACCGATTGTCTGATTTATTTCCATACTGGGTTTCTATTCAGTGATCTGCTGGAGTGACCCTCAGTATCATACTCTTTGGCCTGTGGAAAAATAATGGTATATCTAGTAAAAGCCCAAACACTTGTTTCTTTGCTTCTCTCTTTTCCTTCTCCTCCCTCCCTTTCTTCTTTTCTGATCTATATTTCTATTAATTTAAAACGTATACAGCTATTCTACCTTTCAAAGCCTTCTGAAGTGAACCATGAACTTTTATTTGAATAGTCCAAATTATTGAGTAATGTTTATTCATTTTGCTGACTTTCATAAATTTAAGCCATCTTCACCCAATCCTTAAGGACCTTCTCAGAGGCCGTGATATTGTGAGTATGTTTTAACCTAAGACCAGAAGCTTAGCCAATTTTCTTCAAAGACTTTAATATCTGAAAGCATTTAAAAATATAGTAACCAAAATTTCACAAAAATTACTAATAGTACTATTCTTATTATATTTTTAATTAAGATAAAACTTACATTAACCTTAAAAAATAGAACACTGAAGTTCAGAAATTAAAATGTGCTTCTGGCTCTGCTGAATCTTGTTAGAAAAGTTAAGTAATATCTGTAACCCTGTTTTCAACCTATGAAATGGTTATATTAACTGCATATTTTCTAAAGTCTGTATTAGCTCTAAAATTATTTCATCCGTTGCATGTATGCTCCACATATTTAAGGGATCGAAGGTTTAAGTTAAAATAGATTTATATTGCCAAATGTTGGCCATTTAAGAGTAATGAAATGTTGTTACAGTAGGGGCAGGGAGCAAGAAGGTGGATATCCTACTCAGTGAAAGCAGTCATACTGAATAATACAGTAAGTTTCAGCTATTTCGTTAGCTGGTCAATTCAAGAACATGCTTAAAGACAAATGAGAAGGTCATTGCAAATCTCATGTATTTTGCTCTTCTATTTAGACCACCCCACTGAACATATTTTGAAATGGCCACTTCCCCTGTGGCAAGTTTACAAAGTAAACTAGTAATATGTCTTCACTGGCAAAGGTAACCCAGGAACCTGCAGCGAATCAATTTATCATGTTGGGATGTTTTATTTTAGTTAGATGTAACCTGGGGATAATTTTTATAAAAAAAGCAAGAATAAATATTACTGAGTGTGATTGGGATCTGTTTGTCTCTGAGCTACCACCACTGGAATTACCAGGTCTTAAAATTTTCTCCTGCAGTACAAGACTGCAGGGCCCTTATACAATCTCTTTGGGAGCCATCCAAATGGTCCAGTTAGAGCTGGTTGATTGGCCTCCATTGTGACACCTCCTGGCCTTACCCATTAATGCAGCTCAAGAGCCTCTACCATTAGCTGTGTCCTATCTCCAGACTCCAAATCCTAGTCATGATGGATTTGAGGTTTCATTGCCTGCAGCTAGGAGAAGAAGGGACATCTCCCCATCATTGCTATAACTATTAGTGACTTTCCTATGACTTAGTCTTACTGTTGCCTTTTTCCATATCCTTAGTGAACTGAGATTAATCAAAACATTATGTGGGGGTCAGAAGACAGATAACTGTTATAGCCAAAATAATATGTCCTACTAAAAATCAGCCTTCAGAACTAACTTCAAGCATCTTGCCAATCATTTTTCTGAGTAAGTTTCTTTTGTCCCCTTATTTATGTGGAGTCTTTGTTCTTGTGTCCTGGGTACTTCGTTATGAACTCTACTATTTCCCCAGAGGCTCTTTGGGTTGTGTGCAAAACAACCTGAGCAGGACTTAGCAGTGCAAATTTCTGAAGATAGTTATGCAGATCAACCCCCATACCCCCCATCAAGTCCCATCAACTCCACCCCCGCTCTGGAGACCACACTGCACAATAAGGCAACACTTTTTAAGCACAGTATGAGCTTGCTAACAACCTCGCACGGAGCAAGAAAATTGACTCACTGTAATGATTTATGAGCTTGCTGTAAAAGTACTTCAAATAGTTCTTTTTAATCCCTTCACTTCTTCCCCATATTGATTCCTAGAATTAAATGCAACCTTACCTTTGCCTAGTCTCCATACCCATGCCCTGACTCAGAATCCAGTTTCTGTGTTATGGTGATTATTATAAAAGTATGGAGTAGAAGAGTAGATAAAAAGATGCATTGGATATATAGACATGTTTGATATATCTCTTGCCATAGCAAATATCTCTAAGGATAGAAAGATTAGTAGAATTTTAAAATCTGCTTCATTTGCATATCATGGCAGGTAGAACTCTTAGGCCTACAGCCCCCTCTACTGGGTGGATTTTCCATGTTTATTATGCATAGACAGCATTGGAAGTGACAAGTAAATTCAAGGAATTAGATCTCATAGACAGAGTGCCTGAAGAACTATGGACGGAGGTTCGTGACATTTGTACAAGAGGCAGGGATCAAAACCATCCCCAAGAAAAAGAAATGCAAAAAAGCAAAATCGTTGTCTGAGGAGGCCTTACAAATAGCTGAGAAAAGAAGAAAAGCTAAAGGTAAAGGAGAAAAGGAAAGATATACCCATCTGAATGCAGAGTTCCAAAGAATAGCACAGAGAGATAAGAAAGCCTTCCTCAGTGATCAATGCAAAGAAATAGAGGAGAATAACAGAATGGGAAAGACTAAAGATCTCTTCAAGAAAATTAGAGATACAAAGGGAACATTTCATGCAAAGATGGGCTCAATAAAGGACAGAAATGGTATAGACCTAACAGAAGCAGAAGATATTAAGAAGAGGTGGCAAGAATACACAGAACTATACAAAGAAGGTCTTCATGACCCAGATAACCAAGATGGTGTGATCATTCACCTAGAGCAAGATATCCGAGAATACAAAGTCAAATGGGTCTTAGAAAGCATCACTATGAAAAAGCTAATGGAGGTGATGGAATTCCAGTTGAGTTCTTTGAAATCCTGAAAGATGATGCTGAGAAAGTGCTGCACTCAATATGCCAGCAAATTGGGAAAGCTCAGCAGTGGCCAAGGACTGGAAAAGGTCAGTTTTCATTCCAATCCCAAAGAAAGGCAATGCCAAAGAATGTTCAAACTACCACACCCTTGAATTCATTTCACACACACTGGCAAAGTAATGCTCAAAATTCTCCAAGCCAGACTTGAACAGTACATGAACTTCCAGATGTCCAAGCTGGATTTAGAAAAGGCATAGGAACAAGAGATCAAATTACCAACATCCGTTGGATCACTGAAAAAGCAAGAACATTCCAGAAAAACATCTACTTCTGCTTTATTGACTATGCCAAAGCCTTTGACTGTGTAGATCACAGCAAACTGTGGAAAATTCTTCAAGAGATGGGAATACCAGACCACCTTACCTGCTTCCTGAGAAATCTGTATGCAGGTAGAAGCAACAGTTAGAACCAGACACGGAACAACAGACTGGTTCCAAATCAGGAAAGAAGTACATCAAGGCTGTCTATTGTCACCCTGCTTATTTAGCTTACATGCAGGATAAACTATGAGAAATACTGGGCTGGATGAAAGACAAGCTGGAATCAAGATTGCCAGGAGAAATATCATTAACCTCAGATACACAGATGATGCCACCCTTATGACACAAAGGGAAGAGGAGCTAAAGAGCCTCTTGATGAAAGGGAAAGAAGAGAGTGAAAAAGTTGGATTAAAACTCAACATTCAGAAAACTAAGATCATGGCATCTGGTCCCTTTATGGCAAATAGATGGGGAAACAGTGGAAACAGCGAGAGACTTTATTTTGGGGGCTCCAAAATCACTGCAGATTGTGACTGCTGCCATGCAATTAAAAGACGTTTGCTCCTTGGAGGAAAACCTATGACCAACCTAGACAGCATATTAAAATACAGAGACATTACTTTGCCAACAAAGGTCTGTCTAGTCAAAGCTGTGGTTTTTCCAGCAGTCATGTATGGATGTGAGAGTTGGACTATAAAGAAATTTGAGCACTGAAGAATTGATGCTTTTGAACTGTGGTGTTGGAGAAGACTCTTGAGAGTCCCTTGGACTGCAAGGAGATCCAACCAGTCCATCCTAAAGGAAATGAGTCCTCAACGTTCATTGAAAGGACTGATGCTGAAGGTGCAACTCCAATCCTTTGGCTACCTGATGGATTCATTGGAAAATACCCTGATGCTGGGAAAGATTGAAGGCAGAAATAGAAGGGAATGACAGAGCATGAGATGGTTGGATGCATCACTGACTTAATGGACATAAGTCTGAGCAAGCTCCAGGAGTTGGTGATGGACAGGGATGCTTCAGTCCATGGGGTTGCAAAGAGTTGGACTGAGTGACTGAACTAACTAATCAGAAGGTATTTGTCATCCTTTTAGGATTCTGTTGCTTGTAGTCTAATTAACTCAACAATGTCCCTGTTCTGACTTATAGGAGCCATATAGGAACATGAACATGGATTCTGTTTTAAACAAACTCCCCCTTATTTGCTCATAAATCCAGAGTGCATACTATTAAATTAATTAAAGAGGCCAACAGACTGAAGTGGTGCCTATGTAAGCCAACCAAATTCTAACCATGAAGATGCCTCAGGGTTACAAAATTGAAACCTCAGAACAGCTGATCACAAACAACTGAACTGACTGAGTGAACAATTTCCTTATTTTGTCCTGTCTCATCTCTGTAAAAATCTCTCCTGGAGCTTTCCTGGGTGGAGGTCTCCTAACCACTTCCAGTTTGGCATTGCGCAGGTCCCATTAATTTTTGCTGAAATAAACTTAAAATTTTAACATGCCTCAGTTCATCTTTTAATAGTGCTTGCCATAAAGATAAGCAAATGAGATTCTTTGGGGCCAAAAGTTCATTAATTGATGGTTAAACATCAGGTATTGGATGTCTATCATGTAGGCTATACTAGGATCTGCAGATACAGAGAAAGCTGAGAGTTGTTTTGTTTGATGTATTTGTCTAATGGATTTTCCGTATGCTTTTTAAAAAAAGGAATGAAGAACAACACAATGAAACACAGTAGATTGCTTTTTTAAAAAAGCAATAAACAAACAACACAGTGAAACACATAAGCAATAAACAAACAGCAAACACAGTGGAACTCATAAAATATCCCCCTTTTTTTTAAAAAAAGAGTACAGCTAGTTCCCCACAACCACTCCCAGGTACTTAAGCGAACATAGTCTGACTTAAGCCAAGTCTTGGTAGTGATATAGTTTTCTGAGTCTTTGACCTGCCCTAACAATGTGGTTTCTGCTAACTCTCCTAGAAAGGAGAAAAGCATTCCGATCAAGATCCTCATAGGTAAACTTGAGCTTCCTCAGCATGAGAGCACTGTCATATTGGGAGGCCTCTGGTTTGCAGTAGAAAGAGTCTTGGTTGAGTTATGAGATCTGGGGAATACTGATTCTTTAAAGTCAATATTTACTTTTTCTCTTGGTGGTAGAAGGGTAGAAAGGACAAAAAGAAAGTTAAAAGAAGTGATCAACTTTAAGTCTCATGTGTAATATTTAATTGGAAGTATCAAAGCCATAGACTGTGTGTGTGATACACAAACAAATTGTGCACTGACTTTAAAATGAATTAGGCAAAAAGATACACACGCATATGGAAATTATGTCACATAATATGAATTATGTCATTCAGATACTTGTTAGCAACAATGGTTCTGATCATCATTATCAATCATTGCTATCATCATAGTTGACATTTATTGGTCATTTGTTATGTTTACCTTTTCTCAAATTTCTTTTACAGTCGATAGTCATGTTGAAAAATAGTTTTGAATAATGGAGTTTTTAAAGAGACAGAACCCTATTGCTTGAGGGAGTAAATGTCTGTTATATCATTAAGTTGATAGCCATATACAGAAATAGAGAAGTTTCCAATAGGAATATGGAGCTTGAAGTAGGTTTCATCCCAGATCCATGGGTTATATAGGCAGAATAGTTAGAAGTCTCTGGATAGGAAAAAGCCAATCTGCACAATGAAGGAGTTTTAGAGATAAGCTTTTTATTTCTCTCCCTCCTTGCCTCCCTCTGTCACCCCCATTCCCGCTTCCCTGCCTCTTTCTCTTCTTTCACTTTGTTCCCATGAAACAACTGTTAAAAACCAATGGACCGTCTCTACAATTTTTGGCTGATACCTGGTTTACTTCTAGGATGAGTATTTCTTTAGATGTCATACCATAGATCTGTTTGCTCTTGAATTGTTTTTCTATAAACCAGGAGCCACATCTGAAGACAAACATCACACCCTTCGTTAATAATTCTTAAGAAATATATTATATACAAAGGGCCCAAGAACAGGCCATTGTGAAGAAGGCCATGTGTACAGCATTAAACAGATGTCTTAAACATCTCTTTAGCGGTCAGGGATTATGGTTGAAATACACATGGAGGCAGGGCAGAGATGTTTGTCTTTATTCTTTTCTAATTCTTTTTAGGATTAGATTTTCTTAAATTAGTCACACTTCCCCGAAGGCCAGTATGAAAGCATACATTACACAATGCCAGGACCAAAACACCAAAGTAGCTGCCCACCTCCCCTAAGCCTGAGGCTCTTTGTATTGGGTAGTAGCTCCTTCTGGTTCTTATCAAAGTCGACCTTAGGCGGAGAGCCAGATGTAATTGTCCTGAATGTGATGATGACTGAGAGCTGATAATTAATCTTTCTCTTGTTACTGATATTTGTATTTTGATGGAAAAATCTTTTATAGAAAAAATATTTTATAGAAAGGGATCAAAACTTTCATCCTGGGATTTCAAGTCATCTTGGAGAGTTTGTGGGGAGTGTATAGTAGTGGATATAGATGGGACATTGTTTCTGCCCCCCCTTCTTCCCTTTTTCTCTTTCCCGCTGAATTCATATTATAAAGACATCTACTGGTACTGCGAATGACTGAATTTGAATTCTGGATCAGTCATTTGCTTGAAATATGCTTTTGGACAAATTAACTTATCTCTGAACTTCTGTCTATGAATTAGTAAGGATTAAATTGTTTTTGTTTTTTATATATGGTTACAATTGGCCCCTGATGTTATTTCTTTATCATGTGTGGCAAGCATTTGTTTTCCAGAAATGAATTGAGTGACTGTAAACTCTATGCCACAGCCTAAATAAAACCACACATACAACCATTAATTCATTCTCTCACCTGCACGTTCCATCCACTTGCAGCATGTCTTGTGTTAAATATTGCACAGAAATCAAAGTGATGAACATTTGGGATGTTAGTCATGACTTTAAATACTAATACCAGAAAGAGAAGGACCTTGTAATTAGAAGATTATTTTTATACCAAATCATAAAATGTCATTTAGAGGGTTATTAATAAGATGTTGTGATTGAAACAAAAAAAAATATTGAATAGTCAATGACACATGGACATAGGGATAAAATAAGAAAAGTACAAAGATAACAAAGGAAAGCTGAGGATGCTTAAAGACGCCAAGTGTTGAGGACAGAAGCAGATCCATGTGTAACATCATCGATCATGTTTCAGCCTCCAGGTGATAGGCAGAAAGGCCTGGGAAGCTACTCTTGTTATAAAGTAAGGACTTCCACAACTGAGGGGACTGTGAAGAGAGTGACACAACAGACATTGCTCTTCTACTTGCTCAGACTGTTTCAAAGAATGGTCTTCTGAGCACTTCTGACCTAGTTGGTACCAAAGCAAAGCAAAATTACAGCAATGGTTGCACATTTTGATCTGGGAGTATATTTCTGGCATGGAGCACCAGATCATTTTTTGATTTAGTATTGCTTTGATCCAGTATGATTCTTCTTTTCCTTCCCCCTTCCTTTTCTTCCTCTTTCTCCTACCTTTTCCCCTCCCCCCTCCTCCCACTCCTCTTTCTTCTCCTCCTCCTCCTTCAAAAATCCCAGCCTAGTCATCCCATTCTAGGATCTCATCAATAAGTTTTCAGAATCATTTTAACTTATTTTTCTTACAGAAAACATGTAGGTGGTGGGTCTTTGTGGTAAGGCACCATCTCTAGCTTCCTTCAGTGCAGTTCAGCTCAGCTCAGTCGCTCAGTCGTGTCTGACTCATTGTGACCGCATAGTCTGCAGCATGCCAGGCCTCCCTGTCCATCACCAACTCCTAGAGTTTACTCAAACTCATGCCCATTGAGTCGGTGATGCTGGCAAACCATTTCATCCTCTGTCATCCCCATCTCCTTTCACTTTCAATCTTTCCCAACATCAGGGACTTTTCAAATCAGTCAGCTCTTCACATCAAGTGGCCACAGTATTGGAGTTTCAGCTTCAACATCAGTCCTTCCAATGAATATTCAGGACTGATCTCCTTTAGGATGGACTGGTTGGATCTCCTTGCAGTCCAAGGGACTCTTCAAGAGTCTTCTCCAACACCACAGTTCAAAAGCATCAATTCTTCGGTGCTCAGCTTTCTTTGTAGTCCAACTCTCACATAAACACACGACTACTGGAAAAACCATAGCCTTGACTAGATGGACCTTTGTTGGCAAAGAAATGTCTCTGCTTTTGAATATGTGTCTAAGTTGGTCATAACATTTCTTCCAAGAAGTAAGTGTCTTTTAATTTCATGGCTGCAATCACCATCTGCAGTGATTTTGGAGCCCAAAAAATAAAGTCTGTCTCTGTTTCCATTGTTTCCCCATCTATTTGCCATGCAGCGATGGGACCAGATACCATGATCTTAGTTTTCTGAATGTTGAGCTTGAAGCCAACTTTTCACTCTCCTCTTTCACTTTCATCAAGAGGCTTTTTAGTTCTTCTTCGCTTTCTGCAATAAGGGTGGTGTCATCTGCATATCTGAGGTTATTGACACTTCTCCCGGCAATTTTGATTCCAGCTTGTGCTTCTTCCAGCCCAGTGTTTCTCATGATGTACTCTGCATATAAGTTAAATAAGCAGGGTGATAATATACAGCCTTGATGTACTCCTTTTCCTATTTGGAACCATCTGTTGTTCCATGTCCAGTTCTAATTGTTGCATATAGGTTTCTCAAGAGGCATGTCAGGTGGGATGGTATTCCCATCTCTTTCAGAATTTTCCACAGTTTGTTGTGATCCACATAGTCAAGGCTTTGGCCTAGTCAATAAAGCAGAAATAGATGTTTTTCTGGAATGCTCTTGCTTGTTTGATGATCCAGTGGATGTTGACAATTTGATCTCTGGTTCCTCTGCCTTTTCTAAAACCAGCTTGAACATCTAGAAGTTCATGGTTCACATATTGTTGAAGCCTGGCTTGAGAATTTTGAGCATTACTTTACTAGCGTGTGCTGCTGCTGCTAAGTCACTTCAGCCGTGTCCGACTCTATGCGACCCTATGGACAGCAGCCAACCAGGCTCCCCTGTCCACAGGATTCTCCAGGCAAAAATACTGGAGTGGGTTGCCATTTCCTTCTCCATATAGCGTGTGAGATGAGTGCAATTGTGCAGTAGTTTGAACATTCTTTGGCATTGCCTTTCTTGGGGATTGGAATGAAAACTGACCTTTTTCAGTCCTGTGGCTATGGCTGAATTTTCCAAATTTGCTGGCATATTGAGTGCAGCACTTTCATAGCATCATCTTTTAGAATTTGAAATAGCTCAACTGAAATTCCATTACCTCCACTAGCTTTGTTCATAGTGATTCTTCCTAAGGCCCATTGGACTTCACATTCCAGGGTGTCTGGCTCTAGATGAGTGATCACATGATTGTGATCATCTGGGTCATAAAGCTCTTTTTTGTACAGTTCTTCTGCATATTCTTGCCACCACTTCTTAATATCTTCTGCTTCTGTGAGGTCCATATCATTTCTGTCCTTTATTGAGCCCATCTTTGCATGAAATGTTCCCTTGGTATTTCTAATTTTCTTGAAGAGATCTCTAGTCTTTCCCATTCTGTTGTTTTCCTCTGTTTCTTTGCACTGATCACTGAGGAAGACTTTCTTATCTCTTCTTGTTATTCTTTGAACTCTGCATTCAGATGCTTATATCTTTCCTTTGCTACTTTGCTTCTCACTTCTCTTCTTTTCACAGCTATTTGTAAGGCCTCCTCAGACAAGCATTTTGCCTTTTTGCATTTCTTTTTCTTGGGGATGGTCTTGATCCTTGTCTCCTGTACAATGTCATGAACCTCCGTCCATAGTTCATCAGGCCCTCTGTCTATCAGATCTAGTCCCTTAAATCTATTTCTCACTACCACTGTATGATCATAAGGGATTTGATTTGGGTCATACCTGAATGGTCTGGTGCTTTTCCCTACTTTCCTCAATTTAAGTCTGAATTTGGTAATAAGGAGTTCATGATCTGAGCCACAGTCAGCTCCCGGTCTTGTTTTTGCTGACTGTATAGAGCTTCTCCATCTTTGGCTGCAAAGAATATAATCAATCTGATTTCAGTGTTTACCATCTGATGATGTTCATGTATAGAGTCTTCTCTTGTGTTGTTGGAAAAGGGTGTTTGCTATGACCAATGCATTCTCTTGACAAAACTCTATTAGCCTTTGCCCTGCTTCATTCTGTACTCCAAGGCCAAATTTGCCTGTTACTCCAGGTGACAGCTACTCTAGCTTCCTTACTGTTCTCCTTCTTTCATGGGGGAGGAGGGTACATCAAATCATCAGCAGTGTGTACTGTAGATACTTCAGTCCCTTGAATTTGTATTTTCTAATCTTTGGCATACAAAGGAAAAGATAACATGAAACCAGTTCTTTTATCATGGCAAGATTTGCTCAGCTTGCAGTATATCGTTCAGCTAATTGCTTGTTCAGTATGGAAATGGTAGGGTGCGTTACTGCTTGCAAGTTGGGGCAGACGATTGACAGCAAGGTTGTCGCACGCTTTGCTCTAAGTGGAAATCAGATGTGGAATGATTAATTGTTCTTAGGATTGCATTGTCAGTCACTCAGTTTTGTCTTCCTTTGTAGTTAACAGCCTCAGTGTTTGTGCCAAGGAACTGTGTGGTGTATGTAATGAATGGTCTCTAGGAATGAAGTGAATCTGACATAGTATGTAAGGCTTTTCATGGAGACTAGAACAGAGATCTTCATTATCAGAGATCTGCATTTTCAGACAGAGGAACTTCATTCACGAACAGTGAACCCACCTAAAGTATGTTGGGTGAAAGCAGTATGATCTAGCCTGAAAGAATTGCCCCTGCTTTACACTGTGTACACACAGGTATGAGGCTGAGAGATCTCAGCCCAGCTACAGTTAGGACTAGATCCTGATTAGATCTCTGAGCCTTTGCCTCAGTCTAGGCTGAACAACTGAGATTTCACTGCACTAGGCTGACTCCATACAAAAAAAATTATCTTGCTGCCAGATTTCATATTGGGAATTAAGAAAGATCAATAGCAGCACATTTCTGAGTCTTGAGTCTGCAAAATTTTGTAGCCAACAATTTCCTGGAGTCAATGGGTAGTCCTAGGAAATTAGGAGCAAAATTATAGTGTCTTGATCCTGCCTTTACATTTTCTCTGAATTTTCTAGCAACCATTTTGGCAACATTCTTTCATGGTACTTAGTCCTGGCTTCTCCCAGTTTTCCCCTTAGGATTCTATGAAGTTTGAGATTAGATGCTTGCATCTTCCCTCTTTCCTGCTTGCTATTAGGGACGTATTAAATTCTTGTGAAATAATTTAATGAATACATGAATGCCTTCTAGGTCAAAACACAATACTTACTGAATTCCCTCACTGAGAATACACGAAAAAAAAAAAAAAGTGATTTTCTTAGTCAACCAAGGTCTCCTGCCTTGTTGATTCATTTGTTCATTAACCAAACATGTATTAGGCGCCAGAAAGAATGAAAAGATTGATTAATAGATGCTGAGATCTTTGCCATATTCAGTGCATATTTGAAAGGTGGTTTGAAGTAAATACAGTGAAAAATAAAGTATGCTCTCCATTTTTAAAGAATCGTAGTCCAGTGAACTATGCAATGAGGTAAACACAACATTAATTTAAAATGTATTAATTATTATACTGGAGGTGTACCTGTGGTGCTGTTACACACAGAGAGGAAGAGATACCTCAGCCTGAGAGGTTTGGGGAGCTGCTAAGAGAAAGCAAGATAAGAGTTTTAATCTTGCTTTTTAAAGGAAAGCTAACTCAGCAGAGGTGAGGGTTTGAGGTAAGGAGACAAAGTGGGCAGAAAGAGAGAGGCATAGAGGGTCAATGTTCAGTCTGACACAGTCCACCATACTGAATGAATGAATGAGGAAAGATCTGCTTTTCATGGCTAATTAACTTTCCAACGATCCCCTGCTATATTCGCACAGCCATTAGAGAATTCTTTTCAGGGTGTTTCCCTATTATAACCATTCAGAGATGTGAGAAATTACATTCAACAGCCCGGAAAACTACCCTCAGAGCTTTCATTAGCATCTGTGTATCATCTCCTTGTACTGGTAAATATCCAGATTCCTATCTCCAGTCACTGTACCCTGATTTTAATGCTGGCAAAGAAAACCCAAGCACCCATCAGGAAATAAAATATTTATCCTGCACGCTACCATAAACAAAGCTGTTGGAATGGTGCAAATTTTAATGTGATGAGATAAATATCACAAGGGTGGGATAAGATAAATAATGTGTTTTCCCCAGGACATAAAGATGTACTGGCGGTGATCAGAGGACATGTGGGGAGCAGTTTCTCCAGCAGAAATGCCTCACAGGAAGGTGGGTGTGATCTGCTGATGTATTTGGCGGTCCTTTTCCTTCCTTGCTATGTATCAGCAGTGCCTGCTTTCAGGAATGTGGCAATGACTTTATCCCTGTGTGTAGGACCCTGAGGTAGTCATGGGGGTGGGAGGTAATCCTCAGGAAAGAGAAGTTCTGGTCCTTTCCACTCTCATAATGTATATCATTTACTATCTGCTGCTTCTGAAGCCAAAGTGGATACAGAAAGAGAGTAGATACCTTTTTAATTAATTTTGGGCTTTAATCTAGAGCCAGTGAAAAACCTACAGTGAATTCATGCCAAGCTGACTTGCAGTGCTCTGATTTCATGGGATTTTGAAGCACTCCATGAAAGGAGTCTGGGCCACTTTAGCTCTGTTCTTATCTTTGAATCTCATTTACATTTCCTAAAGTAACTCACGTGGTTTCAAAATGTCATACTTTTGTGCATCCTGTTCTTTCCTGGCAAACTCCTTATTCACCCTGTAAAACCTGAATCCCAGAGGCGCAGAGGAAACTAAACTCCTCTCCCATGCATGTGCAGCATTCTTGACTCAGGTATGGATGGTAAATGAGGGCAGGGGCAGTGCTCGCCTTGTGAATGGCTCTAACCTCCTGCACTTAGATGAGCTCTGGCATAGATTAGATGTTCAAGAAGTGCTTGCTGAATTAATGAATTATCTGTGTTAGTGTGCTGAGTCGCTTCAGTCATGTCCAACTGTTTGCATTCCTTTGGACTGTAGACTGCCAGGCTTCTCTGTTCATGGGGAATCTCCAGGCAAAAACACCAGAGTGATTGCCATTTCCTCTTCCAGGGGATCTTCCTGACCCAGGGATCGAATCTGCATCTCTTGTCTCCTGCATTGGTAGGTGGGTTCTTTACCACTAGCTCCACCTGGGAAGCCCTATCAATGCTAAATCTTATCTGAAACATGGAGCTTTTACACTTGCCTTTGTGAATAAGCTGTGTTGCCCTTGATGGTCAGGCTTAGGCCATATCAGAAGCAGGAGTGTTTCATGGAGTTGCCCTGACTTATTCCCAGGTCCCTCATTTATTAAGTTTGCATAGACTCGGGCATCTGAGCTCTCCCCCTGAGATACCGCTGCGGTCTCTAACAACACATGCCCCTAACTTCTCCCCTGCTCCCTCTTCCTGGTTTTGAGGACTACTGGCTGTATGAAATGTTGCAGCTTTCAAAATATTGGGAGTGAAGTATCAAAGCCTCTGAATCATGTGCAAAGGTCTTTCCCCCACAACAGAAAGAAGCAAGAACAGAAACAAAAGCAAAAATAGTACACTCCCTCCAGAAAAGACACTCAACTGCACTCAGGCTCTGCAAAGGGAGCAAGCGGACTGGAGTGTGAGACCGGCCTTGTGCCCAGGTGGGTCATCGTCACCAGTGGTGAGACAAGGTAGGAAAGGAAGGGAGTGAAGCCTGGGGCTGCAGGAAAGATTTATGGAAAAGGAGATGGGACAGAGCCAGGCTTGAAAAGAAAGGAAAGTCTCATCCATAGATTGATGGAATTCTTCTATAGGAAGGAGTAAAGTCTGGGAACAAACTCTGAAGGCAGGCAGGCTGGCATGATTTGTCCCTAGGAGAGGATTGGAGCATGCGTCCTTGCCAGCAGGCAGGAAACAAAGTTAGAGGTGGAGACCAAGGCTTCAAATGCCAAGGTCAGCCTTTGCAACTTTACCCAACACAAACCAGACCCCATTCTGGGCTGCCCTAGGCTCCTGTGCCCTCTCTGAGATGGGCTCTTCCATTGTTTGGGGAAATATTTCCCAAATTTTGGGGAATATATTCATAGTTGCTTTTTTTTTTTTCCCTGAGTCCTTCGTGTATTCTACCCCAGTGTTCCAGGAGGTTAGTGTCCTCAGTTATTTAGCAACAAACACCAGTAACTGCTACAGGCTAAACCTTCACTGTAACAGCCAAAGCCAATTTCTAGTCTTAAGTATCTACAGAAAGCCCATAGTTTTGTTTTTCTTTCTACCAAACCTCAGAAATGACCATGGCAGTTCTGGTCTGGGTCCTGAGAAGAGTGACTGTGCCTTAAGCCCTGTTTTGATGAAAGGAGATAAGCATACAGGTTTATCCGCTCTGAAGGAATTGATAGGAAAATTTCCCTGGCCCAACACTGAGATTCTGTGCTGATAGCAGTGTCCACAGAGCCCCTGCCTGCTAATTCACGGTGAAGCTGAAAAGTGCACGTCGTGAAATGCATTTTCAGATGTGTAGTGTTGTGTGAAACATTATTAAGCACGTATTATTACCTCTGTAGATCTCAGTGGCGGTTTAACTATTAGAGAATTTCACAGCATATATAATATTATCAAAATGAATCAATACCTTCACCTCGAGGCTGATTCCTCAATTACTGGAATTACCAGTTGCTAATTGGAATGCCTTTTACACTCTGCCCTCCTTTCAGACTGTCTGCACTGCCCACGTCAAGGCAGCCAAGGAGCACAAATAAACTGAGTGTGAACAATTAGACGATTCAACTTTGGGTGATCTACAGAGATGCAAGATGCCACTACATGGCATCAAGATTCTGAATCTTTGGGCTGAGGAGTGACTCTGGCTGACTGAATCTCTTCCTGCTAGCAGGAATGCAAGATGGGTTTTTGAAAGACCTGAAGCAGTTCTAAAGCCTCTGATGTTTTCAAATGGCAATGGAGAGTTTCATGAAGATGCTTTACATAGCATAGTTACATAGCACCAAGATGCTTTATATAGCATCAGCCTGGAAGCTACTCGGCAGGACTGCCATTTAATGCTGTTCTCTTTAGGCAGGAAGGATCTGGCTTTGAATGGTGATTGAAGGACCCTAAGCTTTATGTAAGGAGATCCAACCAGTCTATTCTGAAGATCAGCCCTGGGATTTCTTTGGAAGGAATGATGCTAAAGCTGAAACTCCAGTACTTTGGCCACCTCATGCGAAGAGTTGACTCATTGGAAAAGACTCTGATGCTGGGAGGGATTGGGGGCAGGAGGAGAAGGCGATGACAGAGGATGAGATGGCTGGATGGCATCAGTGACTCGATGGACGTGAGTCTGAGTGAACTCAGGGAGTTGGTGTTGGACAGGGAGGCCTGGCATGCTGCGATTCATGGGGTCGCAAAGAGTTGGACATGACTGAGCGACTGAACTGAACTGAACAGAAGCTTTATGACTCCTGGGAGAGATCTCACTTTACACTCTCCTGTGGACCAGTGCTTCTAGCCAGAGGTTGCCCTGTGATCAAACATGGCTGCAGGGACCTGGAGACCCCTCTCTTTTGCTCTGACTTAGCTTTTACATTGAGACCAGTTTCCTGCCCTTTGAGGAGGAGATTACAATTGCAGTCACAAAATAACTGAGCTCCAGTAAACAAATAAATAAATGCGACAGTTTTCAGTGAGTCTCTGAAGCAAAGCAAATCTGGGATCCTTCACTGACTAATAACCAAACGTGTCAATGGCTTTTATTCATCCGCTATTATGAAGTCAATATTTTCTGGCAGGTCACAAAGCAACTAGATACTCAAAATATAATCCAAGCTGGTGAAAACTAAAATTTTGTCTATTAGGATTAATAAACTAGGAATAAAGGTTTAAGTTTTTATTTTTGATGTCCTCATCATATTCCTAAGGTAATTGAAACTCAGGGAAATAGCAGTGTTTGTTGGGCTGGATTAGGTGGCTCAGTGGTAAAGAATTCGCCTGCCAATGCAGGAGACACAGGTTGGATCCCTGTGTTGAGAAGATCCCCTGAAGGAGGAAATGGCAACTCACTCAAATACACTTGCCTGGAAAATATCTTGGACAGAGAAGCCTGGCAGGCTACAGTCCAGGAGACTGCAGAGTCGGATATGACTGATCATAGTATACAGCAGTGCTACTAACTGAAATGTTAACCAAGGTTAAACCAAGAAAAGGAATGAAGGCTTCCCAGGTGGCTCAGTGGTAAAGAATCTGCCTGCCAATGCAGGAGACCCTTGAGACTTGGGTTTGATCCCTGGGTCTGGAAGATTGCCTGGAGAAGGAAATGGCCCCTGAGTTTTATTTTACTTTCTTGTGTGTGTGCTGAGTTGCTTAGTCATGTACAACTATTGCAACCCTACGGACTGTAGCCCACCAGGCCCCTCTGTCCATGGGATTTCCCAGGCAAGAATACTGAAATGGGTTGCCATTTCCTTCTCCAGGGGATCTTCCTGACTCAGGGATTGAACCTGGGTCTCCTGCATTGGCAGGCAGATCCTTTACCACTGAGCCACCTGGGAAGCCTTCATTCTTTTTCTTGGTTCTTTCCCTTTATAAAAGAATAAAACTGCCCAATTCTAAAACCTTGGATAAAAATGTAAACTCTTAGCCATCTGATTATCATAATTGAGAATTCCAAATGGTTCTTTCAAAACTCAAATGGGAGAAAATGCACAGGATTCTTTTCCAGGGAAAGAACACGGTCATTCATACAACATGTGAACAAGGAAGCTGTTCCTTGGTCATTTCCTGGGTGCATCTCAATTAATTACTCTGAACTGAGACCTGGGCTCATTATGGGCATGAATAAGATGTTGACAAATGATGTTGTTGTTTCTCTCTCTCTCTCTTTTTTTTTTTTCTTTGTCTGTCATCAACAGCAAGGCCAATTAGTGCAGTGGGCTACATCAGGAAAGTGTGAGCTGAAAGAGGAGTGACATTCCGAAAAGATTTCTTTTCAAGCTCCGTATCTTTAGGAAGCTTCCGTGCAGTGACCTGATACTTGGAATTCAGCTTTCAGCTGGTATATCCAGCATTAAAGGTGACAGGGAAAATAAAAGTCTTCCTTCGAAAGATTGTGTGTGCCTTTGGCAAAGGTTATAGATGTGATGTCTTTGAACATTCTTCTTCATGATGGCTCTGTTGCTGAAAATGGGCAGAGAAGAGAGGAAGTCTGCAGTGAGCTAAAGCTGTTTTCAGGGTAATGATTGTCAAATCCTGTACCTCTGAAATGCAGAACGATATGGTTTTATATTTACATCTAAATGCCTGGTTTGTTCACTATCTTGTTCCTTCCATCTCCCACCCTGTCAGATCTTTGTCAACATAGGATAAACAGGAGAAAACATGTTAAAAAAGTAAAATACCTCAGTTTCATCTAAGCTGCTGATTTCTGAGACTAGAAGCAACTCATTAAATCTTGCTGGTCCTAGAGTTCACCCCTCTGCTCACCTTTTTTTTTTTTTTTTAGCCAGTAATAGTAGAAGGCAGAGGATGACATGTGCCTCTCTCAGTCCTCCATGCCTATCTGAAGGGATCCAGATGTCTCGAAGCATGACTGGTTACAGATCATTATCATTATTTCAGCAATTATTCATTCGCTATCTGGGGTGGTTTGGGAACTGGAGACAGGGACACGAAATGCTCAAAAAATATATTAAAATTTATTGTCCTTCAAATAATTTGCTGCTCACCAGCGTGACTCAGGCCATTTCTAGAATATTCATAGTGCTCCCATCTTTCCATTGACTAACTCTAGTTGCATCTCCTCCTTGAAGCTTTCCATGTCTACCTAGGCTAACATTCTTGTGTAGTTACATAATTCAATAGAACACACATTAAAATGAGATCTTTGTGAATACATAGGTGACATGTCGGCTAATAATGACTTATTATTAATATATGCCTGCAAGCAAGTTTCTCACACTTATAAACATAGTTCTGAATTTCTGCAGTCAGTTTGGCATCATTACCAACTCATTCTACGTTGTCCTCTTTATAGAAGGAGAATAACATGAGCTAGAAGTCTTTCCCTTATAATATTCCAAGTTCAACTTCACTCCATTTCTAAGATTTGGACACTCAATAATCTCATTCAGGGACTTTCCTGGTGATCCAGGAGTTAAGACTCCAAACTTCC
Organism: Budorcas taxicolor; assembly: GCF_023091745.1. Lineage (NCBI taxonomy): Eukaryota > Metazoa > Chordata > Mammalia > Artiodactyla > Bovidae > Budorcas > Budorcas taxicolor. The sequence continues at coordinate 25,866,773 of NC_068932.1, forward strand.
AATGCAGGGGGCACAAGTATGATACCTGGTTGGGAAACTAAGATCCCACATGCTGTGCGGTGCGGCCACAAAAAAAATTAAGACATTGAAAAATCTCATTCAGTGTTCTTATTCTCCAGTGGCAATTACAGGCAGAAACATGGGCAGATGTGAAGGTCATAGCACCCTTATAGGGTGTTAGAAGGAGCCCTTAGAAAGGGATGAGGTAGTGGGTAGCTTCAACAGGCTCTTTCCTGTGATTGCTGATGTTTTTAGCTCCTTTGGAGTGAACATCTTTAATCTCTTGCTTTAGTGTTGCAGATGGTGAGATTCTATGCACAGGTTTTCTGATTTGGGGATTTTGCTAATGATTTCCCTGTTTTTCTTTCCGTTTTTTTTTTTTTTTTCCTGGAATGATATTCTAACGGCCTCTAATTCCTATATACAAATATTTTTGCTTAGAGAAGCTGGAGGGTCTTTAGTTTCTTCACCAAACCTTGAAGGGTACAAAGCCTGGATCCCTCCCTAGCAAAATAGTGATTAAAAACCCACCAAAGCATAAGGCAGTTGTGAGAATGGAATAAAACTGTGCATATGAAGCACCTGGCATGACACCCCAAACTCCACAAACAGCAAATTCCTGTTTTATTTCATAGTATAAAAAGCCCTAGCGCTAGTCTACAAAGACTCAGTTTATTAATACAGTGCTCATTTCAGTTATAGTCAGACCATAGCACTGAATAAATATTTATTGATAGGGTAATTCCTGAGTTTGGCTCAGGTAATTTCTAGCATATCTGCTACTGTCTTTCATGTCACAGGGAAAGAGTCCTGGGGGAGTGTTACAATGACTCATTGTAAAGCACTTTAATAATTCTTAGAGTTTGGACCAAATCATCCTACATTAAGGCTAATAATATGTTTCCTAAAACCAACGGCATAATTGCTTATTGCTATCTTCTAACATAAAATGTGGGATATGTGCTTAGTTGCTCAGTCGTGTCCAACTCTTTGTGACCCCATGGACTGTATGTAGCCCAGCAGGCTCCTCTGTCCATGTGGATTCTTCAGGCAAGACTACTGGAGCTGTTCAGCATACCTTCCTCCAGGGGTCTTCCCAACCCAGGAATCAAACCCAGGTCTCCCACATTGCAGGCAGATTCTTTACAATCTGAGCCACCAGGGAAGTCCCCAAAACATGGGATATAGCTGTGGATTTAAGGTGTGTGCAGGATAAAGGCAGCTGGTCCAACAATCAGTTTCGAGATGGAGGTGGCCTTTTGGGCATGCACAGGCATCACTCTATTATTCTAGTCATTAGTCAATAAAGAGAACGGTAGAAATAAATTGTTACTTTTAATTTCTCTGTAGAAGTGATTCCTTTTTGTTTCATAAAATGTAACAACTATGATTTGAACTAACTTCTTTAAAGGGTCTGCATTTAGGAGTCATTAATAGGGCACATCAAAGCCAAGTGTTAGGGTTAAGGTACCAAGAATAATACCGTCTTTGTTGGGAGTAGACTTTTTGGTTTGTTTCTTTAAGCTGAGGTCAAGTTCCCCTGGAGTAAGCTCTCTGAGGGAGACCCACCTTTCATTTCTTGATATGTGTGTGTGTTGTTTGGCCTTAATGTACTGTCCTGAAAGACATTTTATCTCTGATCAGCATTCTCTGTCGGCTGTCTTGCACAGAAATACCATGTCTAAAACATAGTCTCGGGAGTCAAACTGACTTGGTTTAAATACTGCCTTTGCCAGTTAACAGCTGTGTAACTTTGGGCAAGCAATATAACCTCTCTGTTAGTCATCTAGAAAAAAGAGAATGTGAAGATAAGGATAGCAACCATGTCAGAGGGCTACTGAGAAGAATATAGAAGATATTTATTGAAAGTCTTTAGCAACATCTTTCACATAATAAGTCCTTGAAAAGTATTAGTATGTGTTATTAGGGTAGACACTGCATCTAAGAAATAGCTTATATTCTTTTATAAACATTTGACATGTTCTAGTAACTTGGCCAGTCACGTAGGAAGATAAAATGTGGGTAAGTGTGGTCTGCAGTCTCTGGTCTTCTGGGCTCACATTTACTGGGGAGGGTGTGTGTGTGTGTGTGTGTGTGTGTATGTGTGCACGCGCGCGCCTGCTCATTCAGTTGTGTCCAACTCTTTGTGACCTTGTGGAGTATAGCCCACCAGGATCCTCATCCGGGGGTTTTCCAGGCATGAATACTGGAACAGATTGACATTTCCTACTCCGTAGGATCTTCCTGACACAGGCATTAAACCAACATCTCTTGTGTCTCCTATATTGACAGCCATTTTTTTTTTTAACCACTGCACCGCCTGAGACATCCAGAGAGGATATGAACTGCATGTAAAAACTGAAAATACAAGACAGAAAATGTTAAGTACTTTACATTTTAATAGGGGAACAGAAATTTGGGTGCATGTCAAAAAAAATCAATGCAGGAATGTCTCAAAAGATGGATGTAGTTTAGACATACAGAGATGACCTATGATGCTGAGACAGGAAAAGGCCTTTGGGCAAAGGGTTTGGAAGATTTAAATGCATCAACACATAGATATAGAAGGAGCATTCATCTGGAGAGCCTGATTCCTTCTGAAGGGCAATAGGACAGAAAAAAGCACCAGAAAGATCAAATAAGCAGCAATGGATTTTAAGTGTTAACTTTGGAAGTTAGGGCTTCCCTGGTGGTTCAGATGGTAAAGAATCCACCTGCAGTGCGGGAAACTTGGGTTCGACCCCTGGGTTGGAAAGATCCCCTGGAGAAGGGAACGGATATCCACTCCAGTATTCTGGCCTGGAAAATTCCATGGACAGAGGAGCCCAGCAGGCTACAGTCTGTGAGGTCACAAAGAGTCAGACATGACTGAGTGACTTTCACTTTGGAAGTTAAGGAACAAGCTGCTATTAACGTAACCCAGAAATTATGAATGTTATTGATCAAAAATACAGTGGACACAGTACCTGACACAAATGAGTACTCAATACTGTGTACTTTTCATTACTGGGTCTAACTACTTTACCCTTGGTATACATGAGATGGTTAATCTTATATGTCAACTTGACTGGCTGTGGGAATCCCAGTTTAAACATTATTTCTAGGTGCGTCCTTGAGGGTGTTTCTGGATGAAATTAGCATTTGAATTGGTGGATTCAGCAGAGTAGATCCCTCTCCCAATGTGGATGAACACTGTCCAATCCCTTAAAGGCCAGGATAGAACCCAAAGACAAAGGAGGGATTTTCTTCTCTTTTTTCTCTGCTTGCTGCTTGAGCTGGGACATCTCATCTTCTGACTTGAGTCTGGAATTGAGACTGTTGGCTATCCTGGTTCTTGGACCTTTATACTTGGACTGCTTTTTCTGTGCTTCCAACTTGCAGACAGCAAACTGTGGGAGTTCTCAGCCTTTAAAATGGTATGAGCCCATCCCTCATGATAAATCTCTAGGTAGAAAATAGATGACAGAGACATAGATAGATCTAGACACAAATATAGATTTACATAGAGATCCATAGACATCCTACTGGTTCTCTTACTCTGGAAAACCCTGACTAATACAACCACATTATCTCATTAAGTTATCCTACTTATCCTGTGAAGTAGATATTACATCTGTCTCCATTCTACAAATAGGAAAATGAAACTTAAAGACCTTCCTTACATGCATAGGTAGTAAGTGATGGAGCTGATATTTGAACCCAGAAAGTCAGAAAACATCTCAGGATGCTGTGTATATCATCCCATGATCTCTGTGCTTTGGGAACCAGCAGCCTTGAAAAGGATGGACATGCAGAATATGTTGTGCGCATGTGACAAGAGCTACAAGAAGGCTCTGCAGAAGGGTCCACGAGAGAACACGAGAAGATAACGGGTACATTTCCGAAAAAGGTGAAAGGGGCTTCCCAGGAGCAGTGACACTACAGCTGAATCTTGAGGACTGGTTAGTTCTCGGCAACTGTGAGCATGAAGGAGAAGGATGGGGCCAGAAAAATAAAAAAAATATCAAGGGGCATGCTCATGCATCCTTAGTAGCAAACTCAGTCATCGTGTATCAAAACATACATGATCTGTGCCTTTGGTATGTATAATTTCATAGCTGCAAAAGGGTGAAAGAAAAATGCACAAAATGCTTATCTGAAACATTGTCTTAAATTATGGAAAATAGAAATTATATAAAGGTGCAACATAATTTGTATAAAGTAACACCTGTTGAAGGCAGGAGGAGAAGGGGACAACAGAGGATGAGATGGTTGGGTGGCATCACTGGCTCGATAGATATGAGTCTGAGCAAGTTCTGGGAGCTGGTGATGGACAAGGAAGCCTGGAGTTCTGCAGTCCATGGGGTTGCAAAGAGTCAGATACGACTGAGCAACTGAACTGATCTGATAGTCATTAAAAGGGAAGATGGATACACATCTACAGACCATCACTAAGTGACGAGGAGGTAAAGAATCTTGTGAATGTAACACTGGACACAGACATGCTGTTGGCTCAGAGAATAACCTGAATGTATTTCACCAAAATATCAAAAGTGGTCATCTTCAGATAGTGAAATTGGGGGGGGGGAGGGATTTTAGTTTTCCCTTTCCTTTTCTGAATAGCTTGCAATTTTACAATAGACATAGGTCCCCAGAATTCAAGTATAGAAAAAAAAGAACAAACCAAGAAACTTGAAAGACCAGACAACTTAAATGTTAAATAAAAGAATTACAGAATAGGTCTGTTGGCATGAGGCAAAGAAAGTGGAAAAAACAAAGACTGAAAGAAAAATAGCACTGCTGTGCTCCATCTCCTTTTTATATACATAACTGATGACTTTAGTGACAATGGGATTTAAGGAGTTGAAGTGGTTCAAGGCTGTGAAAGATCATCTGTTGAGGAGATTGCAGAGCTGCACTCCCACCACCTTTTAATTCTTCAAGGCAGTCTTTCTCTCTTGTGGGCCCAGTCATATTGTTGAATCACCGTGTGTTGTAGGGTGGCAGGTGTATCCATCCTTTAGCTTTCAGGTTGAACATGAAACTCCAATACTTTGGCCACCTAATGTGAAGAGCTGACTCATTTGAAAAGACCCTGATGCTGGGAAAGATTGAGGGCAAGAGGAGAAGGGGACGACAGAGGATGAGATGGCTGGATGGCATCACCGACTCAATGGACATGGGTTTGGGTAGACTCCGGGAGTTGGTGATGGACAGGGAGGCCTGGCGTGCTGTGGTTCATGGAGTCGCAGAGTCAGACACAACTGATCAACTGAACTGAACTGAACTGAACATGTAAGGCTTGTGAGAGCAGAAACCCTAGACCAGGAAACACTGGCAATGGATTCCTTGTCTGTTTACCTAAATATGCCATTAAACTATTTTCTTCATTGTAAACTGGGAGGTGAAAAGAAATTGGGAGCCCTACCTAAAGAGTTTATTTTATATAGTCCACTATTTTTTTTGAAAAGAGTAACTGGCACTCAGAGAAGTTTAAAGGTTTCCCAAAGTCATATAGCTCATTGGATAAGTAAACCAATCGCTTATTGAAGTATAAATAAGATGAATAGACGTAGAGATTATTATGCTAAGTGAATTAAGCCAGACAGTGAAAGACAAATATCATATTACTCATATGTGGAATCTAAAAAAAATGATACAAATGAACTTATTTATAAAGCAGAAACAGACTCACAGACTTAGAAAATAAATTTATGGTTACCAGTGGGGAAAGAGGAAAGGAGGGAAGGATAAATTAGGAGGTGAACAGATATATACTACTATGTATAAAATAACAAGAAACTAATGTATAGCATAGGAAGATATATTCAGTGTCTTGTAATAACTTGTAATGGAAAAGAATCTGAAAAAGAATATATATACGTATATACCTTTATATCAAACTGAATCATGTTGCTCTATACCTGAAACTAATGCAACATTATAAATCAGCTATACTTAAATAAAAATAAATTAGAAATAAAAACATGGGCCAAAAAACAAAAATAAAATCCAGACATGGACTTACAATCAAAATAGAAGAGCACAGAGCAAAGAAATTTAATTCTGGAAATGATCTATTCTGACAAAGTATGTCGCCTCACTGCTTTTCAAGGAAACTGTCTCTCTGTATCTGATACAGATTACTAGCAAGAGAATTTTCAGCACCTATAAAATGAATATTTAGAAACTCATAGTGTTAGCCTAGGACATCCAATATGGTAGCTTTTACCTACATGGTCATCTAGGTCTTATTTTTTTGTTTTTGTTCTGTAACAGTCTCTCTGTAAAGAATCTTAATCTTCGTGGCATTGTCCTCTGTTGGAAGATTCAGTTCCAGCTATTGATTAGTTGTGATATTTATGTCTGTGTTTGTCTTCAGAACAGCACTGGGATGTTGCGCTCATGATGGCCTTACTTCGGGCAGAGCTGCCAGTCAGTGACACGGATTAGACCACTCAGGGTGGAGGCAATTTGAGAGATAAAGTGCTCACTTTGAGAGGCAGCTAGTGTGTTTTGTGAGGCTCAAGTTCATTTTCCGCTCTATGACTTATCCATCTTCCACTTCGCAGGGCACTCCAAGTCTCATTGATTAGAGCTAAAGTACACGTTGGCCCTCTGTCTCCCTTTCATCCCACAACTGCTGTGTCCTCTCATTCCTGCAACCCATGTGGCTGGGCTGCATGTTTGCCCACTGTGTTTCTTTGACTAGAATAATGAAGAAACAGGGAAATGGCTCCTGTGGGAAACTGACTGGTGTTCCTCCACATCCTAATCCCTAGAACCTGTGAATGTCACCTTAAATGACACGAGGTTAAACTAAAGGATCTTGAGATGGGGAGATTATTCTGGACTATCTGGACGGGCTCTAAGTGTAATTGTAGCTGTCTTCATAAGAGGAGGTAGCAGATGAAAGTAAGAGGTTGGAGTGATGTGAGGAAGGGTTCATGACAAAGGAATACTGTTGGCCTCCGGAAACTAGAAAAAGCAAGGAGCCGGATCCTCCCCCAGAGCTTCTGGAAGGAACACATGTGCCAATACCTTGGCTTTACCCTGGTGAACTTGAGACCTCTGGCCTCTGTAACTGTAAGAGAAAACAGTTATGTTGTTTCAAGCCTCTCAATTGGTGGTATTTGTTCACAGCAGCAACAATGGGAAACTATCCCAGGTCCTTTATAGGACAGCACTCCCTGTAGTATCTGCATGCACTTCTAACCTGGCAGAAAAGTACATTTGTGGTTAATTTCCATCTTGACACTGGTAGCATATCTTTGTTTTTCTGTCTTTATTTTTATTTATATTTTTTGGTCATGAGATTTTAGTTCCCAGACCAGGGATTGAACCTGTGCCCCCTGCAGTGGAAACACACAGGAGGAGAACATGGAGTCTTAGAAAGCAATGCTATTTTCTCAAGGATGCATCAGTAGTAAGTGATAGGGTATCGGGGGGGAATCCTGTCTTGCTGCTGCCCAAACTGATGGTCTCTCTCTTACACAAAGCCCTTTCCCTAAATCGGAGTGTCCCCCTTTGTGGTGAAGGAAAAGCAAGGAGTCCCAAGACTCCTCTCTCAGTTCAGTCACTCAGTCGTGTCCAACTCTTTGCAACCCCATGAATCGCAGCACTCCAGGCCTCCCTGTCCATCACCAACTCCCAGAGTTCACTCAGACTCATGTCCATTGAGTCCGTGATGCCATCCAGCCACCTCATCCTCTGTCGTCCCCTTCTCCTCCTGCCCCCAATCCCTCCCAGCATCAAAATCTTTTCCAAAGAGTCAACTCTTCGCATGAGGTGGCCAAAGTACTGGAGTTTCAGCTTTAGCATCATTCCTTCCAAAGAAATCCCAGGGCTGATCTCCTTCAGAATGGACTGGTTGGATCTCCTTGCAGTCCAAGGGACTCTCAAGAGTCTTCTCCAACACCACAGTCCAAACGCATCAATTCTTCGGCACTCAGCCTTCTTCACAGTCCAACTCTCACATCCATACATGACCACAGGAAAAACCATAGCCTTGACTAGATGGACCTTAGTCGGCAAAGTAATGTCTCTGCTTTTGAGTATGCTATCTAGGTTGGTCATAACTTTTCTTCCAAGGAGTAAGCGTCTTTTAATTTCATGGCTGCAGTCACCATCTGCAGTGATTTTGGAGCCCAAAAAGATAAAGTCTGACACTGTTTCCACTGTTTCCCCATCTATTACCCATGAAGTGATGGGACTGGATGCCATGATCTTCGTTTTCTGAATGTTGAGCTTTAGGCCAACTTTTTCACTCTCCACTTTCACTTTCATCAAGAGGCTTTTTAGTTCTTCTTCACTTTCTGCCATAAGGGTGGTGTCATCTGCATATCTGAGGTTATTGATATTTCTCCCGGCAGTCTTGATTCCAGCTTGTGTTTCTTCCAGTCTAGCGTTTCTCATGATGTACTCTGCATGTGAGTTAAATAAGCAGGGTGACAATATACAGCCTTGATGTACTCCTTTTCCTATTTGGAACCAGTCTGTTGTTCCATGTCCAGTTCTAACTGCTGCTTCCTGACCTGCATACAGATTTCTCAAGAGGCAGATGAGGTGGTCTGGTATTCCCATCTCTTTCAGAATTTTCCACAGTTTATTGTGATCCACACAGTCAAAGGCTTTGGTATTTAACTGTGTAAAATGTCAATAGGACCATCACTCTAGTAGTGATGAACTGTTTACTTAGAAATGCTGGGAGATGAGGCTGCTTGGAATATGTCAGTGCCCCACTCCCTAATGATGGAAATAAAATCACAAAGACAGAAATAGTATCTGAAAACATTATTTCTCTATGTGACCTCTAAGGTTGCTGAGAACTGGATGCATAAAAGAATCTTTCAAGAGATTTGAGTCAATGCCACATTTTTATAACGTTTGTGGGAATACTTTTGTGTTATTTAACTGCATTTTTTTTCCTTTTTATACTTTTTGTTTCCATTTTAGGTAGAACTATCCTTTTTAATTTCCCTCCTCCATGCCCAGCCACAAAGTAAAGTTGGCATGAATCTATTTTTGGTATTGATACTGATAATGCCTAATATTTATGAAGTGCTTATTATGTACTGGACCTGCTGTTATCTTGCATAAACCCTGTATTTTAAGCTTCACAGCAACCCTATGATTTAAGTACTTGTTTTACTGATTATCATTCTGAAACTCAGAGAGATTAGGTAAATTACTCAAGGCCACAATGCCTAGTAAGAAATAGAACCAATAGTTGATCAGAGTCATCTCATTTTTAAGCTTGTAGGCTTTTTTGAGAGAACTATACTCCATCTCATCCACTTCTAGGAAATACTACCTTCCAGCCATTTTGTTTCTGCTTAAAAGTCATACGAGTTTTCTGGAGATCTATAAACTCCACTGCAACTCTCTAATCTTGGTCACCGTTTTGGACAGAATCAGGTACTTCCCAATTATCCCAACATCTTCTTCCTGTTTTTCTTACTGAGGTATAGTTGATTTATAATACTATGTTAGCTTCAGATGTATAGCGCCATGATTCAGTTATACATACATATTACATATATATAAATGTATATATCTATATTCTTTTTCCCTATTCTTTTCCATTGTGGTTTATTACAAGGTCTTAAATCGAGTTCCCTGTGCTATAAAGTAAATCCTTGTTGTTTATCTATTTTATATATGGTAATATGTGTCTGTCAATCCTATACCCTCGATTTATCCCTTTCCCACCTTTCCCTTTTGGTAACCATAAATGTGTTTCCTGTATTTGTGAATCTGTTATGCTTGTAAATAAATTCATTTGTACTGTATCTTAGATTCCATATATAAGTGACAACATATGAGATTTGCCTTTTTCTGACTCACTTCACTTAGTACAATAATCTCGAGGTCCATCTATATCGCTTCCTGGCCCCAAGTCTATTGGCACTCCCATTTCCTGGCTTAGTGCAGCCTTTCCAAAGAATAAAGGCTCGGTTGCCTCAACCGCATCAGTGTGTAAACTTTCCCTGAAGATCTATAAAGTCAGACTTGACAGTCTCAGGCTAGTGGAGAGGGCTTCATGTGGATAGAGACTTGTGATGTTTCCATCTACAATTACAGCTTTGCTTTATTTTTTAATAACCTCTCAAAACCTATCATCTACTGTTTAATCTCTAACAGTGCACTTCCCTTCTCTCTCCCTCATTCCAACCCCACTGCAAAGGTTGGAACTCACTGGATTAAACAGAATGGGATAAAAACAGTGACTTGATGATTACTGTTTAGAAACTGCATTCTATTCCTCTTAGAAAACAGGCTCAGTTTTCTTACCCTTGGAAACCCAGAATTGCCTGGAAGTGTGATGCGAGAAAAATGCAGGTGAGGTTTTCCTGACGAAGGGCAAAATCAAGACTCAGACTTGCTTGTTCACTTGAGGGGGGTCTTAAAGACCCTATTATCCTCTACAACACATAAAACGTTCTTTTAATTGAGCCCCACATTCACTATCAAGAAGAGTGAGTGAAAGGTGAGAAATAAAATGCTTCTATTCTTTTCCACTGGCTATTACCTCGGTAATGGCACTAATAAAAGTGGCATTAGAAAGAACTGGGAGAAAAATCATCGTTACTCTTGGACCCATAAGAAACGAAGATTCAAAAGGTTATTACAGGTAATAGATTCTCATTTTAGTGTGTGAAATGATGGTGGGCTTAGATCTTGTGCTTTTGGCTTAGAGATGATTTTCTGGTAGGAGTCCCAGGCTCGGTGAATAGAAGAGGAACCTCTGGGTCAGGGAGGGAAACTGGGGGCTTTGTTTCAATCCTGGGCCTTGGAGCAGGGTCATACTATAAACAACAATTCCTCCTCAAATGTGTTCTGAAAAGCCCAGGGAAGATCAGTTTCTGTGCTTGCAGAATCTCACAGGACAGGGAAGAAAGATAGTGTGAGATGAAGATGAGGTGAACAAACGAAATCTGTCTAGCCTGAGTGAACACACTGTCCAAAAGCTGTTTCAGGAGTCTAAGTGCAAGCTCCGTTTAGATGCCTCTGCTCACATCCAGGCTCAGGCTGATGCATTATGTTTCTGCTAAAACCTGAGTTTACCAAGCCATGAGTTTAAGTAAGCAAAATATTTTCATTCTTACCACAGAAATGAAGGGATTTTAAAATGGCTACCACCACTTAACCAAAAACATACATTTCAGTGGTACAATTTATGTATGAAATTGTTATTGCCTCTCTGAGGGTTTTAAGTTTTAATTACCTTTACTCTGAATTCTAAGAGAGGAAGAAAAGTAGGAAAATAGGAATTCCCTCCAATGCCTTTTTTTAAATTTATTTTTTTATGAAGGATAATTGCTTTACAGAACTTTGTTGTTTCTGTCAAACCGCAACATAAATCAGCCATAGGTATACACATATCCCCTCCCTTTTGAACCTCCCTCCCATCTCCCTCCCCATCCCACCCCTCTAGGTTGATACAGAGCTCCTGTTTGAGTTTCCTGAGCCATATAGCAAATTCCTGTTGGCTATCTGTTTTACATATGGTAATGTAAGTTTCCATGTTACTCTTTCCATACATCTCACCCTCTCGTCCCCTCTCCCCTTGTCCATAAGTCTATTCTCTATGTCTGTTTCTCCATTTTTCTAGATTCTGTATATATGTGTTGGAATATGATATTTATCTTTCTCTTTCTGACTCACTTCACTCTGTATAATAGGTTCTAGGTTCATCCCCCTCATCAGAACTGACTCAAATGTGTTCCTTTCTATGGCTGAGTAATATTCCATTGTGTATATGTGCCACAACTTTCTTGATCCATTCATCTGTTGATCGGCAGATTCAATTTTCATGTTTAAAAATATGTGTTCCAGATTTTTAGCTAATCATTTCCTATACAGATTCTAAGAGACATACCAAACAGAAATAATGCAAAAAATAAGCCAAATAAATATTAAGCAAAAATTCAATATATTAGTACTGACATCAGAGAAAATTGATTTGAATATAAAGTTTTCCAATATATGATATGCATTATGAAGTTGTATTTGATGTTGAAATGCACTCTTTGGTCCCAGAGATCCTGATATTAAAATATATGTAGACTTAACGATTCTGATTTTGTTAATTTGATTCTTGATGAATCTGGCTAAAGGTTTGTCAATTTTATCTTCTCAAAGAACTGGGTTTTAGTTTTATTAATCTTTACTATTGTTTCTTTCATTTCTTTTGCATTTATTTCTGCTTGGAACTTTATGATTTATTTCCTTCTACTAATTTTTATTTTTTGTTCTTTTTCCAGTTGTTTCAGGTGTAAAGTTAGGCTGTTTGATGTTTTTCTTGTTTCTTGAGGTAGAGTTGTATTGCTATAACCTTCCCTCTTAAGACTGCTTTTGCTGCATCCCATACGTTTTGAGTTGGCGTGTTTTCATTTTCATTTGTTTCTAGAAGTTTTTTTATTTCCCTTTTGATTTCATCAGTAACCTGTTGGTTATTTAGAAACATGTTGTTTAATCTCCATGTGTTTGTATTTCTTACATTTTTTTTTTCTTACAATTGATATCTAGTCTCATAGTGTGGCCAGAGAAGATGCTTGATACAATTTCAGTTTTCTTAAATTTACTGAGGTTTGATTTGTGACCCAAGATATGGTCTGTCCTGGAGACTGTTCCATGTGCACTTGAGAAGAAGATGAATTCTTCTGCATTTGTATGGAATGTCCTCAAGATAATCAGTGAGATCCATCTTATCTAATGTATCATTTAAGACTTGTATTTCCTTCTTAATTTTCTATTTTGATGATCTGTCCATTGGTGTGAGTGGGGTGTTCTCCTGCTATTATTGTGTTACTGTCAGTTTCTCCTTTTACATCTGTTAGTGGTTGTCTTATGTATTGAGGTGCTCCTATGTGAGTGCATAGATATTTACAATTGTTATGTCTTCCTCTTGGATTGGTCCCTTGATCATTATGTAGTGTTCTTCCTTATCTCTTGTAATCTTCTTTATTTTAAGGTCTATTTTGTCTGATATGAGGATTGCTACTCCAGCTTTCTTTTGTTTCCCATTTGCATGGAATATATTTTTTCATCCTCTCACTTTCAGTCTATATGTGTCTTAAGGTCTAAAGTGGGTTTCTTGTAGACAGCATATATATGAGTCTTGTTTTTGTTTCCATTCAGCCACTCTGTGTCTTTTGGTTGCAGCATTTAACCCATTTACAATAAAAGTAATTAATAATATATATGTTCCTATTGCCATTTTCTTAATTGTTTGGGGTTGATTTTGTAGATCTTTTTTCTTCTCTTGTATTTCTTGACTACATAAGTCCTTTTAACATTTGTTGTAAAGCTGGTTTGGTGGTATTGAATTATCTTAACTTTTGATTGTTTGAAAAGCTTTTGATTTCTCCATCAATTTTGAATGAGATCCTTGCTGGGTATGGTCATCTTGGTTGTAGATTCTTCCCTTTCAGTACTTTAAATATATCCTGCCATTCCCTTCTGGCCTGCAGAGTTTCTGCTGAAAGATTAGCTGTTAATTGTATGGGATTTCCCTTGTATGTTACTTGTTGCTTCTCCCTTACTGCTTTTAATATTCTTTCTTTGTTAGTCTTTGTTAGTTTGATTAGTATGTGTCTGAAGCAGTGTCAGACTTTATTTTTTTGGGCTCCAAAATCACTGCAGATGGTGACTGCAGCCATGAAATTAAAAGACGCTTACTCCTTGGAAGAAAAGTTATGACCAACCTAGATAGCATATTCAAAAGCTGAGACATTGCCGACTAAGGTCCGTCTAGTCAAGGCTATGGTTTTTCCTGTCATGTATGGATGTGAGAGTTGGACTGTGAAGAAGGCTGAGCGCTGAAGAATGGATGCGTTTGAACTGTGGTGTTGGAGAAGTCTCTTGAGAGTCCGTTGGACTGCAAGGAGATCCAACCAGTCCATTCTGAAGGAGATCAGCCCTGGGATTTCTTTGGAAGGAATGATGCTAAAGCTGAAACTCCAGTACTTTGGCCACCTCATGTGAAGAGTTGACTCACTGGAAAAGACTCTGATGCTGGGAGGGATTGGGGGCAGGAGGAGAAGGGGATGACCGAGGATGAGATGGCTGGATGGCATCACTGACTCGATGGACGTGAGTCTGAGTGAACTCCGGGAGTTGGTGATGGAGAGGGAGGCCTGGCGTGCTGCAATTGATGGGGTCGCAAAGAGTCGGACACGACTGAGCGACTGCACTGTAACTGAACAGAACTGGCGTGTTTCTCCTTGGGTTTATGCTGTATGGGACTCTCTGTGCCTCTTGTATTTGACTGACTGTTTTCTTTTCCATATTGGGGAAATTTTCAACTGTAATCTCTTCAAAAATTTTCTCATACCCTTTCTTTTCCTCTTCTTCTTCTGGGACCCCTATAATTCAAATGTTGGTGCCTTTGATATGGTCCCAGAGGTCTCTGAGACTGTCCTCAGCTTTTTTCATTCTTTTTATTTTATTCTGCTCTTCAGAAGTTATTTCCACCATATTATCTTTCAGCTCACTGATTCATTCTGCTTCAGACATTCTGCCATTGATTCCTTCTAGAGTATTTTTAATTTCAGTAATTGTGTTTGTCTCTGTATGTTTATTCTTTAATTCTTCTAGGTCTTTGTTAATTGATTCTTATATTTCTCCTTTTCTTTTTCAAGTTTTTGATCACCTTTACTATCATTATTCTGAAATTTTTTTTCAGGTAGTTTGCCTATTTCCTCTTCATTTATTTGGACTTCTGTGTTTTAATTTGTTCCTTCATTTGTGTGGTATTTATCTGCCTTTTCATTATTATTATTATTCATTACTAATATTATTTTTCATTATTATAATACGTATAATATATTCAATATAATAATATTCATTATTAATATTATTCATTATTTTTATTATTATTTTTAACTTACTGCATCTGAGATCTCTAGGGTCTTGGAGTTAGTGCTTCCACTCCAAAGGCTCAGGGCTTGATCTTCAGTTTTACATGGGTCTATATATTCTTTTCTGTTGGTCAGTTACTCCTGTCTGATCTCAGCTGGTTTTCTGCGTGCACTTCTGTGTCTGAAGGTGTATTCCTGATGTGTCTGTGGAGAGGGATGTATTCCACGTCCACCTACTCCTCTGCCATCTTGTTCCTCTCCTTTTTTTTTTTTTTTTTTGCTTTTAAATTTACTTATTAACCATAAAATTCCACTTCACTATTTTCCCCTGACATTCAATGATAAGAATTCCTTTATGGCCTCTACCTACCATTGAGGAGCAATAGAAAGGTCCCTGTTTAGAGTTAAGGTCTCTCGAATAGATCTATTCTGCTCAAATACCCAGTTATTCAGACCCCGAATCTCAGTATTGCTCTTTACTTCTTTCACTTTAATACTTTTCATCCATCCTTTCAGCAAATCTAACCATGTTTTAGCGTTTCTACTATTATTCTGCCAAAGTCCATGAAATTATCATCTTTTCACATAGCTGCTAGAAGGTCTTTTTAAAAATAAAGGTAAAATCAACTTTCTCCTCTTTCAAGCTCTCTGATGGCTTCCCAACCCACTTAGAACACTCTTTATTTTTTATTATTATTATTTTTTAATTTTTATTTTTACTTTATTTTACTTTAGAGATACTGTATTGGCTTTGCCATACATTGACAGGAATCCACCATGGGTGTACATGAGTTCCCAATCCTGAACCCCCCTCCCACCGCCCACCCCATATCATCTCTCTGGATCATCCCCATGCACCAGCCCCAAGCATCCTGTATCCTGCATCAAACATAGACTGGTGATTCATTTCTTACATGATAGTATACATGTTTCAGTGCCATTCTCCCAAATCATCCCACCCTCTCCCTCTCCCTCAGAGTCCAAAAGTCCGTTCTATATATCTGTATCTCTTTTGCTGTCTCACATACAGGGTTATCATTACCATCTTTCTAAATTCCATATATATGTGTTAGTATACTGTATTTGTGTTTTTCTTTCTGGCTTACTTCACTCTGTATAATCAGCTCCAATTTCATCCACCTCATTAGAATTGATTCAAATGTATTCTTTTTAATGGCTGAGTAATACTCCATTGTGTATATGTACCACAACTTTCTCATCCATTCATCTGCTGACTCTTTAAAGCTTACCATGTTCTACAAAACATGCCTCCTGTATAAGTGTCACTGCAATTTCTAACACTCTTCCCCTCACTTACTGGGTTCCAGCCACACTGACCCCCTTGCTCATCCCCAGGTTTTGTCTCAGTCAGGATGTTCCCCATATTGGAGACTCCACGTGGTTCTCCTTCCCTGGGCTCCTTGAAAGGCTTGTCCTGGGCAATAGCCTCCTCAGAGAGACCTTTTTCACCACCCTGTCTAAGGAGACCACCCCTTGACACTCTTCATCCCCTATCATGCTTTACTTTCAGTGACTCATCTCTACCTGCCACTATGTTTTATTTTAGTTATCACCATCAGTCTGTCGTTAGATTGAGAGCTGTGGGAGAGGAGGGATGTGGTTTTTAAATAATTATTTCTTTTTTACTGTGTTGGGTCTTTGTTGGTGTGGTGGCTTTTCTCTAGCTGTGGTGAGCAGGGGCTCTTTCTAGCTGTGGTCCATGGGCTTCGCATTGCAGTGGCTTCTCGTTGCAAAGCGTGGACTCTAGAGCATATGGGCTCCAGTAGTTGTGGTATGTGGGCTGTGTAGCTGTGGCTCCCAGGCCCTAGAGCACAGGCTCAGTAGTTGTGGTGCATGGACTCAGTTGCTCTGAGGCATGTGGGATTTTCCTGGATCATGGATCCAGTCCATGTCTCATGCACTGGCATGCGGATTCTTTACTACTGAGCCACCAGGGAAGGCTGGCTTTTGTTGATTTGATTGGTATTGTTTACTATACATTTTTCAGTGCCTGAATAGTCTGGCAGAGAAGAAGTACAGCATGGATAAATTAATTGGGTCATCACACCTCATTTGGTCTTAGTTGTTTCATTTTTAGTCTTAAATTTTAAGATTTCTAAGGTGCAGTTTTGATTTGATGTTCTGGAGCTCTGTAGCCTTCATATTGTTCACTATTCTGATGCACAGACATTATAAAAATATAATAGGTACATATTACTAAAAAGAAAAGTGTTGATTGCTCAGTCAGGCTGACTGTTTGCCACCCCACGGACTGCAGCCAACCAGGCTCCTCTGTCCATGAGATTTTCTAGGCAAGGATACTGGAGTGGGTCACCATTTCCTTCTCCAGGGAATCTTTCTAACCTGGGGATTGAACCCTGGTCTCCTGCACTGTAGGCAGATTCTTTACTGACTGAGCTACAAGGGAAGCCCCAAAAGTCCTATTTCCAAGAGATAGACGTGATTAATGTTTTTTGGAAAAGTTTTGTGGTGTGTGTGTTTGTGTGTGTTTAGGGATCTAGTGTTGAGGATAGATGAAGTATGGACTGAAGAGCTAGAATGCCTGCTTTTGGGGTTCCAGCTTTTTCATTTTTGGAATTTACTATATGTAACTGTGGCTGAGCTATCTACCTTCTCTCTTCCTCAGTTTCCTTATATGGAACATCATAATCATCATCCCTAGATAATAGGAAGTATCTTCTATTTCCTCTGCATTACCCAAACCATAGAGGACAAGATTGAACATGTGAGATAATTTAAATTCTGTGTGTATGTATACATGTATGCAGCCATGAAATTAAAAGACGCTTACTCCTTGAAAGGAAAGTTATGACCTAGAGCCTGGTGGGCTGCAGTCCATGGGGTCGCTAGGAGTCAGACATGACTGAGCGACTTTACTTTCTCTTTTCACCTTCATGCATTGGAGAAGGAAATGGCAATCCACTCCGGTGTTCTTGCCTGGAGAATCCAAGGGACGGGGGAGCCTGGTGGGCTGCCATCTATGGGGTCGCACAGAGTCGGACAAGACTGAAGCGACTTAGCAGCAGCAGCAGCAGATAGCATATTAAAAAGGAGAGACATTACTTTGCCAATAAAGGTCCATCTAGTCAAGGCCATGGTTTTTCCAGTGGTCATGTATGGATGTGAGAGTTGGACTGTGAAGAAAGCTGAGTGCCGAAGAATTGATGCTTTTGAATTGTGGTGTTGGAGAAGACTCTTGAGAGACCCTTGGACTGCAAGGAGATCCAGCCAGTCTGTTCTAAAGGAGATCGGTCCTGGGTGTTCATTGGAAGGACTGATGTTAAAGCTGAAACTCCAATACTTTAGGTACCTCATGCGAAGAGTTGACTCATTGGAAAAGACCCTGATGCTGGGAGGGATTGGGGGCAGGAGGAGAAGGGGATGACAGAGGATGAGATGGCTGGATGGCGTCACTGACTCAATGGACATGAGTTTGAGTAAACTCTGGGAGTTGGTGTTGGACAGGGAGGCCTGGAGTGCTGCGATTCATGGGGTCGCAAAGAGTTGGACAGGACTGAACTGAACTGAAACATGTATGGAAGTGTGAAAGTCCTTGGGTAGGGAATGCAGAAGGATTACAAAGATAAAATTTCAAGAGCCTTCTTAGTCAAATGTTTTTTGATGTCCAAGGAATTTATAATACTGGGATAACTTTGTCAACTGATAAATCTCCTGTTTCTGAAAATGCAGAAAGCTGCAAAAGATGCTTTCTTCTTTCCAGTTTTTGCTGCCAGGCCTCAGTTTCTTCTGGCAGGTACATCTTTGACTAGGGGTTATTCAGTCCTTCCCTGGTGGCTCAGATGGTAAAGTGTCTGCCTACAATGCAGGAGACCCAGGTTCTATCCCTGGGTCTGAAACATCCTCTAGAGAAGGAAATGGCAACCTACTCCAGTACTCTTGCCTGGAAAATCCCATGAAGGAGGAGCGTGGTAGGCTACAGTCCATGGGGTCGCAAAGAGTCGAACACGACTGAGCGAATTCACTTTGCTTTTGCTCTTCAGTCTTTAGGGCCAGTGCTTCCTCTCCACATGCCAGTTAGTGCCAACTCTTATGTGGACACATATGAAAGCCATGCTTGATGTTAATCCACAAAAACACATCACAGGGGCTGCCAGCCCTACTCCTGGAAAATGATTGTCAGGCTGAGATTGACTCCAGATAGAAAGATGGTTCCGTTTAATTTGAAAGCTTTTTAAATTGTGCTCAGGGAATGATAGACGGCTAATGGAGAAAGTGAATTTATTAATTTTTAATTTCCTTAAGCTGTGGCTCCTTATTAAGAATTCCCTTATGTAAAGTATGCTGGGACTGTTTGGAGATAGCGAAGCATCCTTGCACTGATGATCTTTACACATTAAGTGCTCCTGGTGCTGGGGCTTTATTGCAAATCCATGCTATCCAACCTCAGCTGCAAGTTCAGTTCAGTTCAGTTGCTTAGTCGTGTCCGACTCTTAGCAACACCATGAATCGCAGCACGCCAAGCCTCCCTGTCCATCACCAACTCCCGCAGTTCACTCAGACTCGCGTTCAACGAGTCAGTGATGCCATCCAGCCATCTCATCCTCTGTCGTCCCCTTCTTCTCCTGCCCCCAATCTCTCCCAGCATCAAAGTCTTTTCCAACGAGTCAACTCTTCGCATGAGGTGGCCAAAATACTGGAACTTCAGCTTTAGCATCATTCCTTCCAAAGAAATCCCAGGGCTGATCTCCTTCAGAATGGACTGGTTGGATCTCCTTGCAGTCCAAGGGACTCTCAAGAGTCTTCTCCAACACCACAGTTCAAAAGCATCAATTCTTCAGCACTCAGCCTTCTTCACAGTCCAACTCTCACATCCATACATGACCACAGGAAAAACCATAGCCTTGACTGGACGGACCTTAGTCAGCAAAGTAATGTCTCTGCTTTTAAATATGCTCTCTAGGTTGGTCATAACTTTTCTTCCAAGGAGTCAGCGTCTCTCAAATCATCCACAACCCTTTTTCTTCTGATCTTAGCCCTGCTGCTTAAGCATTGGTCTCCACAAAAGACCCCACTCCTCACTTCCTAGTTCTTTAAGGATATATTTAGTAAGTACCCATCATAAGCTAGGTATCATGATAAAAAGAACCCAAAAGAGTAGTACACAGTCCCAAGATATACTTCAAATAATCTGCATATTTACAACTTTTGCCTCAGTCCTGCTAAAAAATATATCCTGGAAGCCTCCTCTTCGATTAAATGAAAGAAATAATATATGTTCCTTTTGGGGCAATTTTTAAAATTATATACATGAATTATGACAGAGTCCTTAATATAAATGTGTCAGACTCTGTCCTAGGTCTTTCGGATACCACAAGGGTGAAGAGAGGCCAAGTCCCTATTTCTTAGAGATTAAATTGCAATTATAGATATATTTTATTTAAAAATATAGCTGAATAAGGTGATTCTGGAGAATAATAATAATGTTATAAAGAAACTAAGTTCTATCATGAGAGAAAGAGAAAAAAAATGTATGTGTGTGTGTGTGTGTGTGTGTGTGTGTGTGTGTGTTTAGTGTTCCTTCATATATGGTTATCAAAAAACAGTATTTGAAGAGTTGGCACTTGAACTAAATTATTAAGGACCAAGCCATACAGCTGTTTTGGAACTGAATATTCTGGAGAGTTAAATCAGTGGGTGCAAAGGTCTTAGGCTTAGCATATTCTAGTGAACAAAATGAAGGCCTAAGCATAAGAATCAAAGCATAAGAATGAGGTAGGAAAAGAGATAGGAGAGGAAAAGGGACAGAAAATGAGGGCAGAGGTCAGGACATCTTTGGGGATTGTGTCAAGTGTTTGGATTTTATTCCAAAGCTGTGAGAAGGCAATGGAGGGTTTTGTGAAGATAATAAAATTATTAAATTTTAATTTCAAATATTATTCTTAATTTACAAAGAAGTATGAGTGTGTTGTTGTTGTAGTTCAATCACTAAATCATGTCTGACTCCTTGAAACCCTGTAGATTGCAGCACACCAGGCTCCTCTGTCCTCCCCTGTCTCCCAGGGTTTGCTCAAAATCGTGTTCATTGAATTGGTGATATTATCCAACCATCTCATCCTCTGTCACCCCCTTCTCCTTTTACCTTCAGTCTTTCCTGTCATCAGAGTCTTTTCCAATGAGTTGGCTCTTCATATGAGGTGGCCAAAGTATTGGAGTTTCAGCATCAGTTCTTCCAGTGAATATTCAGGACTGATTTCCTCTAGGATTGACTGGTTTGATCTCCTCACAGTCCAAGGGACTCTCAAGAGTCTTCTCCAGCACCATAATTTGAAAGCTTCAGTTCTCTGGTGCTCAGCCTTCTTTATGGGCCAACTCTCACATCTGTACATAACTACTGGAAAAACCATGGTTTTGACTATACGTACCTTTGTCAGCAAAGTGGTGTTTCTGCTTTTTAATATACTTTCTAGGTTTGTCATAGCTTTTGTTCCATGGAGCAAGTGTCTTTTAATTTTGTGGCAGCAATAACCATCACAATGATTCTGAAGCCCAAGAAAGTAAAATCTGTCATTACTGCCATATTTTCCCTTCTATTTGCCATGAAGTTGTGGGACTGGATGCTATGATCGCTGCGTTTTGAATGTTGAGTTTCAAGCATGCTTTTTCACTTCTTTCACCATCAAGAGGTTCTAGAGTTCCTCTTCACTTTTTGCCATTAGAGTGGTATCATCTTCATATCTGAGGTTTCTGATATTTCTCCTGACAATCTTGATTGCAGCTTATGAGTCATCCAGCCTGGCATTTTACATGATGCATTCTGCACAGAAGTTAAATAAGCTGGGTGACAATATACAGCCTTGTAGTATTCCTTTCCCAATTTTGAACCAGTTAGTTGTTTCCTGTCTGGTTCTAACTATTGCTCCTCGAACTGCACACATATTTCTCAGGATACAGATAAGGTGGTCTGGTATTGCCAGCTTTTTAAGACTCTCCCTCAGTTTGTCATGATTCACACAAAGTCTTTAGTATAGTCAATAAGGCAGTCAGTAAGTCAATTTCTTTTTTAATTCCATTGTTTTCTCCATGATTCAATAAATGTTGGCAATTAGAGCTTTGGTTCCTCTGCCTTTTCTAAACCTAGTTTGTACATTTGGAAGTTCTTGGTTCACATACTGCTGAAGCTGGAAGAATTTTGAGCATAACATTGCTAGCATGTGAAATGTACAACAGCACAATTAAACTATTGTTTGAACATTCTTTGGGATTGCCCTTCTTTGGGATTCGAATGCACACTGACCTTTTCCAGTTGGGTTGTTATCAGCAAAATGGGGAACAGAGAACCAGTTTCCATCAGATCATTGGAATTAGTCTGTGAAACAAATAATTATAATAAGGTCCAGCATGTTATAAATGATGCAGAGAGGTTCAAGATGTGTATTAGGTGTAGGACTAATGAGAATTGCTGATACATTCAGTGGAGGAGATGAAAGATAGAAAGAATGACTCTTAGGAGGTTTGCTTGTGTCCCTCTATGTTGATACCCCATTTACTCACCCCATTTACTGAGGTGTGAACAATTGCAGGAGAAACACATTTGATAGTGATGAAATCTGTAGTTTTTCTATGGAGGCTATAATTCTGAGATGCTTATTAACTATTTAAGAGGAGGTGTCAAGTAATCAGTAAGTTGATGTTTGGAGCTCATTCAAGTGGTCAGAAATAGAAATTATAAATTTGAGCTTCATTATTATACAAACGGTACTTGGCTGAATGAGATCAGCCAAAGAGGAACAGAGAATATATCCAAAAAAGAAGTGATACAATAGGGGACAAACATATTTAGAGATTGAACAGAGGAGGAAGAGCCAGCCCAAATAGAGAACTGGAAATGGCCTGAGGGAAGAAACTAGTGTGATGTCATTAAATTCAATAGACGAAAATACAGACAGTCCCTCATCTTTGATCTTGTTTTCTCAACCCCTCAATAAGTCTTTCCTTTCATACTGTACCAAGGTTTCTTGCCCTCAGCACTATAGTCCTTGGGCTGCATAATTCTTTGTTGTATGGAGCTCTCCTATGCTCTGTAAGATGACTAGCAGAAAAGCAGCATCCTTGGCCTCTAGTCACTGGATAATAGTAGCAGGTACCCCTCTCCCCGTTGTGATAATCAAATATGCCTCCAGATATTGTCAAATGTCCCCTGGGAGGAACATTGCCTCATTGAAAACTACTGTTCCATGCTACTTACTTTCATTATCCCCACCCTCTGATTCCTAAATTCTGTAATTTGGTTTCCATATCATTAGTCAATAGTTCTCTTTCTGTGAAATTTTCTTTAACCGAATGCAACGACTGTTTGGCCTATATCATTTTTGTTTCCCATCCAATTTTGAAAATCTCTCTTGAAACTACCTCACATTGGCTTCCATGATATTCTATCTTCTGTTATTTCATCCCACTTCTAAAATTACTGCCATTTTCAAATCTTTTCTCCTCCTGTGCTTACCATGTAAAGCTCTATAAACCTGACCTTAACCACATCTATTTCTATTATTTCGTCACTTAATCCCCAAACTTCCATTTTGACCTCTCTGTAAATAGGAATCAAATGTTTATAGAACCTTAGGCTCTCTTCCAGGCTAAGAATTATATTTCTTCCTGTCTTCTTTTTCCTTATGTTTATAAATTTCTCTGAAACTTGAAAGTTCAAACACAGAAACTGATCATTTCTCTCAGCCATACAGGACATTCCAATGTAGTTATTTACGTTATTGATACTCTGGCATTCCTAATAGTTTATTGTCAGAGTGCTAGTATAATCTTTGATTGTATCTCTGTAGCATTCTTAACCACTGTCTTGCACTGGCCTAATTCCTTCATCTACACAGTCATTGCCCAAATTTAATCATTCATCCATTTGCCTGGGATATTCCTCTGGCTGATTTTATGATCTCCTGGCCTACAATTTATTTCTCTTCTAATTAGCCCTCGACACTGCTTTTCTACTTGTTTCCCTAAAACAAATACATAAACATGATGCCATGACATCCCTCCACTCCATCAATTACATCTCATGTTACACAAATATATTTCTAAACTGTTTAGGCTACCATCAGATCCTCTTCTATCTGTTCCTAAACTGTCTTCCCTATTTGAGTTCCCTTTGCACAAATCAAACGTGACACAGACATGCCTCTCCTGTGTAACTCACATTTTTTTTCTTTAACCTTTTTGGATTGCTTATGATTCTCACACATGGAACAACAGACTGGTTCCAAGTAGGAAAAGGAGTATGTCAAGGCTGTATATAGTCACCCTGCTTCTTTTTTCTTTTTTAATTAATTTTTTAAACTTTATAATATTGTATTGATTCTGCCACACATGAACATGAATCCGCCACGGGTGTACGTGTGTTCCCCATCCTGAACCCCCTCCCATCTCCCTCCCCATACCATCCTTCCGGGTCATCCCAGTGCACCAGCCCCAAGCATCCTGTATCTAACTTATATGCAGAGTACATCTTGAGAAACGCTGGGCTGGAGAAAGCACAAGCTGGGATCAAGGTTGCCAGGAGAAATATCAATAACCTCAGATATGCAGATGACACCACCCTTATGGCAGAAAGTGAAGAAGAACTAAACAGCCTCTTGATTAAAGTGAAAGAGAGTGAAAAAGTTGGCTTAAAGCTCAGCATTCAGAAAACTAAGATCATCATGACCAGTCCCATCACTTCATGGCAAATAGATGGGGAAACAGTGGAAACAGTGGCTGACTTTAATTTTTGGGCTCCAAAATCACTGCAGATAGTAATTGCATCCATGAAATTAAAAGACATTTACTCCTTGGAAGGAAAGTTATGACCAACAAAGACAGCATATTAAAAAGCAGAGAAATTACTTTGTCAACAAAGGTCCATCTAGTCAAGGCTATGGTTTTTCCAGTAGTCATGTATGGATGTGAGAGTTGGACTATAAAGAAAGCTGAGTGCTGAAGAATTGATGCTTTTGAACTGTGGTGTTGGAGAAGACTCTTAAGAGTCCCTTGGATTGGAGATCCAACCAGTTCATCCTAAAGGAAATCAGTCCTGAATATTCATTGGAAGGACTGATATTGAGGGTGAAACTCCAATACTTTGGCCACCTGATGCAAAGAACAGACTCATTGGAAAATATCATGATGCTGGGAAAGATTGAAGGCAGAAGGAGAAGGGGACAACAGAGGATGAGATGGTTGGATGGCATCGCTGACTCGATGGACATGAGTTTGAGTAAACTCCGGGAGTTGGTGATGGACAGGGAGGCCTGGCGTGCCTCACTCCATGGGGTCACAAAGAGTCGGACACGACTGAGCAGCTGACCTGACTGACTAACTGACTAGATAACATAGAGACAGTGTAGTGTACTTCTATACTTCTATGTGTGTGTGTGTGTGTGTGTGTGTATGCACGTGTTCAGTTGTGTCCAACTCTTTGATCCTATGGAGTGTAGCCCACCATGCTCCTCTGCCCATGAAATTTCCTAGGCAAGAATACTGGAGTGGGTTGCCATTTCCTCCCTGGATCTGTGTGGATCTAAGACCAGGGCTTCATCCACTCTAAACATGACTTCAGAGGTAACACCTTCCTTTAACTGTTCACTACTCTTTTTCTAAACTTCTATTTTTTTTTTTAACATTTGTTTTTCAATATTGTGCAACAGTTATGTATGTAGATATTTCATTTTTCCCTAAGCTCCCAGAAGGTCTTTATTTGAATCTTATGTATATTCTCCAAAGCACATAACCCAGCACTTCACACATTCAGGTGAGTTTTGCAGAAAACCTCTCTGAGTGAAAGATGCAGTTTTGTTTTTGCGCGTACAGCACTGAGCTGAGATCTAGATAATAGTTCCAATTCCAGACCCAGTGCTACTGACTAGTATTTTCAGTCATCACAACTTGAGCTTTAGACCACTACCGTCTGAAGAGGTATCAATATGCCTTGTGTTATATTAAAAGGATTTGGAGGCAGGAATTAGGTCCCTGCCTCTAATGGGCTTCCCTGATGGCAGAGCAGGTAAAGAATCTACCTGCAATGCAGGAGACCCAGGAGATGCGGGTTTGATCCCCGATTCAGGAAGATCCCCTGGAGGAGGAAATGGCAACCCACTCCACTATTCTTGCATGAAAAATTCCACAGACAGAGGAGCTTGGTGGGCTACAGTCCAAAGAATCTCAAACAATGAGACATGACTGAGCAACTAAACATGCACGCCTATCTCTTAATGATGCGGTCCCCAAACTTTTACCTGAATTAATTTATTTATTGGAGGAAAAATCATTATACCCTGTAAAGTGGAATCATATTTGGTTGGAAAAACACATTCATTTCTAATTAGTGATTGTTACAGGATTTGTTTCTTCTATTTTACAGCAGATCTTAGGTAAAATAACATGAGTGTAGAGGAGAGTCTTAAGTTCTAAACCCATCTCTAATATTTACAAGTTATGTTGATGTGGTCAAGTTTTCTAAACATCCTGAGCCTCAGATTCCTCTTCTATAAACTGAGGGGTTTGCTAACACCTACTAGGGTTGTGAGAGCTTTGATGGGATGACATATAAAATATTTAGCAGAGTACCCAACACACAATGAAAATAATAATGAAAATAATAATAATATTCATATGTGAAGAAATTTGCACATAACAGGGATATGTGATACTGTAAATGTATATATATTTATATGTGGGACTGTATGTGTATATACTTATTTGTAGGAAAAGATAGTGCCTTTGTAACTCACAGTCAAACAACATTTCCTCTGCCTCCACCTCATGGGAGGATGAGCATTTCTCATCCAATAAAGTGCAAAATAATGATGTCAGAAAATAAGCCTAAATATCTGTGGAGTATCATAACTCTCACACATCTCATTTTTCTCTTCTCTCTGTTTCATACATATTGATGTGAATAACAACTTCATGGATAGCAGTTTGGTTCTAGCCATTTGGAAAGATCTCAACATTAGTAGCAATTACATAAGGATGTTTGATCTGACACCAAGTAGAAGGACATTATTTGGGGCTGCTTTCAGCCATTCATAGGGGCATTTTGTTTGCAGATGGCAAAACCTTTCCACTTCTTAGGAGAGATTTTACCTCTCAATCAAGGGTATCTGATCCCAGGTAACCAAAGGGCTGAGACTGATAGCTTGCTTGTGAACTGATGATGACATGTAAATTCTAGATTGAGGAAGAGGGCCAAAGTGAGTTGTAACTAGATTTCAGGATAAGGTGCCAGTAGGCAGTGGCCACAGAGATGAGAGGTCATTGACAAAGCAACTCATTGACCTAGAGTCATGTCTCACAGCTTTTCTGCGCCTTATTTTCTTATCTATACAATGCGAATGATAATGTAAACCCCATGGTATTGTTGAACTGTGAAGAAATTAGGTATGTAAATGTGCCATGTAAGTCATTTTTATGACTCTTGACCATAACAGATTGGTGTTATGATTTTCAGAGCCATGGTTATCATTCTATGAGAGCCAATGCTCTAATAAGCTCAGTTTTCATGCACTGAAGATTTTTCTAGCCTATATCAAATGCACCTTGATTTTCAGGTGGGACTAATAGCTTCCAAGGATATGATAGGTTGCGCAAGAGAGTCCTGATTCTCTCCTTCATTGAGTGATTTGTCTCTTGGAAAAAATCTTTTCCTATATTAGGAGAAATAACATACATCAGAGACCAGAAAGTAGATGCCTATAGTTGTGGTAATTTTTAGAAAGGCATAGCAATAGACTAAAAATAAAGTGTCCTCAAATTCTTACTGAGTTTCTGTCAGTATGGAGCTGTATTTTCTAAAGTAAAGCTCCTTTTTCTCCCCTCTATTATTTTAGAAGCCTTGTCCATTGGATAAAATATTAATCAGCTCATGGTAACATATGACCATGATAAAAAAACAAAGGTTTTAATCATTCATTCGGCAGAAATTTATTTTGTGCCTACTGTAGGCTGGGCTCTGTGATCCTCACAGTCTGGAGGAAAGGGTGGAGGTGATGTGAAGACAAAGAGGTGTGCACTGAAGTACAATGATACATAGCAGGCAATTAACTCAGATGTGGGGATCAAAAAGCTCCTCGAAGGAAGTAATGAGACCTGAAGGATGGGAACAAATGAAGACTGGAAAGGAAATGTTTTCATCTTGGAAAGAGCCATATGTGCTAAGACAGTGCATTTGTTCAACTCTCTTCTTGAGTGAACCATATTTGATCACTGAAGAAGCTTGGAAAGTGAGATGAGGGCAGAACATGTAAAATTATGCAAAGCATGTTAATTTGAGCTTTACCTTAAGAGCAAGAGATAGGGTGGCATCAAACTATTGTACCAGGCATATAATTCTAGTTTTAGTAAGGCTGAGGCTTAGAACTGAGATATCCCATCAGGTACCCAGGAGAGATGGTAGTAGCCAGATCTAATGTATGACCATTTAGCAAGTATATAGCACACACATATTGTGTCACTAGTTTTGTCCTGGGTCATATTGGAGAAATAAATTGTTGGTGCCTTCCTACAAAGGAAATCTGTTTGCTATTTTGTTAAAATTTCCCCAAACAGCTCTATGGCAGAAGGGAAGACATTTATGTCCTAGGATTTTCTTGGACCTCAAAGCAAAAGTTGCACTGGACCAAGTTAAACGTGCAAGGAAGACTTTTTCAACACTATTGCAACAGGAGAGAGAGACCAGACTGCAGTCTGAACTCAGTATTGCTGAAACAAGAGGCTGGAGAGATTTTAAGAGCTAGAGTAGGGAAACTCTTAGGCCATCTGTATTTGCCAATTGGCCTTACCCAAAGGAAAAATAAACTTTCTCTTATCTTCATGACAGCAGGTAGTTTTATGACCAAACCACCACAGAAGTTAGACCTCTACTCTCCCAGAGACTTGGTGATAGGGATACTATTTTTCCTTGGTGATTATATTTCAAATAGATAGCTCCCAGGTCCTTGAGAAAGACATTCCTGGGTGATGAAACTGGCAAGAGACTGGAGGAAGATTTACATCTCAGAGGAGCCGATAAAGAATTTGTAATTACAAGTTTCTAAAGTAAATGCTCTTAAAAAGAAAAAGGAGGTCAGGAGTTTAGAGGCAGGAGAAACTTTTCTAAAATTCAGTCAAGTTGAGGGAAACATTGAGGCTGACTTGGTCAGAAGCAACCTGCCATCATGCAGTATATTGACCCGAAATACAATTTTATTTTGGAATCATATAGTGTGTATTTTATTTCACAGTATATGTGTTTATCAAATGTAAAGATATTTGGCTTGGCTTGGATTCTGCCAAGAACAGAGCTTGAGATAAAGACTCGATTTGGGGTGATGTCTTTAGGAAATCATTTCAAGAAGCATCAGTGAGAGTTAGGTGAAAGAGACAGGGAAGGTAGAAAATTCAATAAAGGCATATTATAAAGGTGTACTATTGAGTTGTTGGGGTTGGCTATGAGAACTGAATGTGGCAAAGACCTCTGGGGGTAGTACAAAAATGCAGGGAATTTAATAAAACGAGCTACAAGCTTTCCTCCTGCAATTGGTCCTGAGAATGAAATTGATATGCATTCTATACCTTCCTCGTCAGTCATCCTAGATTTTTCTCACCTTCAAGGAGAAATTAAGCCCTGAGGTTATTTACTCATTCTCATTGCAGTGACGAAAGCCAACCTTTCTTCCTTAGGGATAATCCCTTGATTTTCCTTCACTTGTCAGGCTGTGTTGGCTTTAATTTCCTACTTACAGTACAGACCAGACATAAAACTCCAAAATGCACATTAGTAAATTCCCATAGTTCCAAATATAATCCTTCTCACCTCATGATGTAACAGCAACCCAGCTTTTTGTGATAAGCAGGGTTGAGAACACCAATCATTCTTTGCCTGCTGGCCTTCCTATGTGTAGAGCCCAAAGTGACCTGGCAGCATTTTTAACTTTGGGTCCAGTGGAATTTTCACTGTATCTCTCAGCGGAAATATTCTTTGTTTGAAAACAGGAATCTTAACCCAACAAAGTTTAACATCGTGGTGCCAGAAAACACAAAGTCGCTGGACTGGTTTCTGGGAATAATGAAAATAAAGACCAAGCACATATCCATTTCTTGCTCTCCAATCTGATGTAACCTCGCTTTTGACTCTATTATTATTATAGTGCATATATAGAAGTCTTGAGAACAACTTTTATCCATTAGCATTTCATCTGCAAGCTGGTGCCTTAGCTGAGCCCTTAATAATTTATTAAAATTCTATCAGGACATCTGCTTTGAGATGATAAAACACATGGTAGGAAGAATCAATACTCTGGTCATGAGTCCATTATCATATCTTACTTGCTTTAAATGAATTTCCCGGTCCAAAACAAAACTTTATAGGATTCATGCCACTAAGTCAGGCTCATCTTAACAATCCTGTAAGCCCTTGGATAATAGGACTGGCAGAATACTCTAGGAAGATGCCAAACTCATATCTGAATGAGTTGTTATTTTTAATAAGGAAGAGTAAGTGCTTCATCAGGGTTGAATGAGGCCAGTGGAGTCACCTTGCCACCAAGTGTCTGTCTGGTTTTATTGAAGCATATTCCCATATTGAACAATCAGCCACTGATATTGACTGGTTGGACATGGATCAGCAGCAGTGGCTAGATCAGTTTTGATGAGAAAGAGCCCTTGTTGAGACTCCATCCCTGCCACCATGGCTGCTCCTTTCATCACCCATTGTAAAAGCCCTTAAAAGGCTGAGGACAGAAATGAGCTGACATCCTCTGAATGAGCCATTCTGTCTACTATATATTTGAATGGCTCATCCACAGTTGAAGTTCTCTGTTGGCCATCAAAGTGAGACACAAATATCTGCACACTTTTTGCTATGTCTTTGGATCTATCTATATGTTTCTTCCCTAGAGTTGCTTTTTAGCATGTCTCCTACTCAGCTGGGAAGTGAAGTCTATGATTTCTTACTTAAGTCCACCTTTTCCTGCATATCAAGTTGATGGCAGTATAATGAACCAGGGAAATGGCCACTTCATGAATCCACATACTTATTGGATAACTGTTGGAAGAACTTCAGTTCAGTTCAGTTCAGTGGCTCAGTCGTGTCTGACTCTTTGCGACCCCATGAACTGCAGCACGCCAGGCCTCCCTGTCCATCACCAACTCCCGGAGTTCACTCAGACTCACGTCCATCGAGTCAGTGATGCCATCCAGCCATCTCATCCTCTGTCGTCCCCTTCTCCTCCTGCTTCCAATCCCTCCCAGCATCAGAGTCTTTTCCAATGAGTCAACTCTTCGCATGAGGTAGCCAAAGTACTGGAGTTTCAGCTTCAGCATCATTCCTTCCAAAGAAATCCCAGGGCCGATCTCCTTCAGAATGGACTAGTTGGATCTCCTTGCAGTCCAAGGGACTCTCAAGAGTCTTCTCCAACACCACAGTTCAAAAGCATCAGTTCTTCAGCTCTCAGTTTTCTTCGCAGTCCAACTCTCACATCCATACATGACCACTGGAAAAACCATAGCCTTGACTAGGCAGACCTTTATTGGTAAAGTAATGTCTCTGCTTTTCAGTATGCTATCTAGGTTGGTCATAACTTTTCTTCCAAGGAGTAAGCATCTTTTAATTTCATGGTTGCAGCCACCATCTGCAGTGATTTTGGAGCCCAAAAATTAAAGTCTGACACTGTTTCTACTGTTTCCCCATCTATTTTCCATGAAATGATATGACCAGATGCCATGATCTTTGTTTTCTGAATGTTGAGCTTTGGCCAACTTTTTCACTCTTCATTTTCACTTTCATCAGGAGGCTTTTTAGCTCCTCTTCACTTTCTGCCATAAGGGTGGTGTCATCTGCATATCTGAGGTTACTGATATTTCTGCCAGCAATCTTTATTCCAGCCTATGCTTCTTCCAGCCCAGAGTTTCTCATAATGTACTCTGCATATAAGTTAAATAAGCAGGGTGACAATATACAGCCTTGACGTACTCCTTTTCCTATTTGGAACCAGTCTGTTGTTCCATGTTCAGTTCTAACTGTTGCTTCCTGACCTGCATACAGGTTTCTCAAGAGGCAGGTCAGGTGGTCTGGTATTCCCATCTCTTTCAGAATTTTCCACAGTTTATTGTGATCCACACAGTCAAAGGCTTTGGCATAGTTAATAAAGCAGAAATAGATGTTTTTCTGGAACTCGCTTGCTTTTTCCATGATCCAGTGGATGTTGGCAATTTGATCTCTGGTTCCTCTGTCTTTTCTAAAATCAGCTTGAACATCAGGAAGTTCACAGTTCATGTATTGCTGAAGTCTGGCTTGGAGAATTTTGAGCATTACTTTACTAGTGTGTGACATGAGCGCCGTTGTGTGGTAGTTTGAACATTCTTTGGCATTGCCTTTCTTTGGGATTGGAATGAAAACTGACCTTTTCCAGTCCTGTGGCCACTGCTGAGTTTTCCAAATTTGCTGGTATATTGAGTGCAGCACTTTCACAGCATCATCTTTCAGGATTTGAAATAGCTCCACTGGAATTCCATCACCTCCACTAGCTTTGTTCGTAGGGATGCTTTCTAAGGCTCACTTGACTTCACATTCCTTATATTTATCACTTGCCATGATTTTAGAAAATAAACTGCCCTCTAGTTTCAGGAAATGGAAGTCTTTTGAATGTTGCCAAAAAAAAACACCTGCTTTCATAGTGTGCCCTGAAGCTATTGATGGAATCCTGCCATTCTCTTTCTTTAAGGTACCTAAAGCTGTATGACCAACCTACACAGCATATTAAAAAGTAGAGACATTACTTTGTCAACAAAGGTCTGTCTAGTCAAGGCTATGGTTTTTCCAGGAGTCATGTATGGATGTGGGAGTTGGACTATAAAGAAAGCTGAGTGCCAAAGAATTGATGCTTTTGAACTGTGGTGTTGGAGAAGTCTCTTGAGAGTCCCTTGGACTGCAAGGAGATCCAACCAGTTTATCCTAAAGGAGATCAGTCCTGGGTGTTCATTGGAAGGACTGATGCTGAAGCTGAAACTCCAATACTTTGGCTACCTGATGTGAAGAGCTGACTCATTTGGAAAAGACCCTGCTACTGGGAAATATTGAGGGCAGGAGGAGAAGGGGATGACAGAGGATGAGATGGTTGGATGGCATCACTGACTCAATGGATATGAATTTGCATAGGGTCTGGGAGTTGGTGATGGATAGGGAGGCCTGACGTGCTTCAGTTCATGGGGTTGTGAAGAGTTGGACACGACTGAGCGACTGAACTGAACTGAACCGAAAGCCACCAGCAATTCAAGAGAGCACAGTTCAATTATTCCTGGGTCAGGAAGTTCCTCTGGAAAAGGGATAAGCTACTCACTCCAGTATTCTCAGTCTTCCCTGGTGGCTCAGATGGTAAAGAATCCACCTGCCATCAGGAGACCTGGGTTTGATTCCTGGGCTGGGAAGATCACCTGGAGGAGGGCATAGCAACTCACTCCAATATTCTTGCCTAGAGAATCCCCATGGACAGAGGAGCCTGGCGGGCTACAGTCCATGGGGTGCAAAGAGTCGGACATGACTGAACTACTAAGTACAGCCCAAGCTGTCAGCAAAAGCCAACCTTCTCCACTCTTCTTACAATGGCTATTGCACCCAGACTGTCCAAAGCTAGAGCTGTTACATCCACCAGTGTTTGCCCTTACATCTGTGTTATATCCCAATCTATCACAAGCTGAAATCATAGTAATTGTGATATTTCCACACATCAAATAGTATGACTCCACTCAGTATTAGCAATGGAGCTCTATTGGCATTGGAGTGATCCAGTGTCATAATTGCCAGCTAAGTGTCTGTTTCCTGGCCTCATTTCTATAGTCCTGGTTTGTTTGTCCTTGTGATAGGGGTCAGGTACAACTATTTCACTTGGATACCTATCCTTCAAGGCAGGGATGAGGAATGGAGAATAGTGATATAACCTGTATGTTTTTCATGACCAAGTTTGCTTCTGTAGTAAATAGAGGTTCAATTCCATAGGAACCTTTAAAACGTTCCTCCCCGAATTACCTGACAAGAAGTGAGAGGCTCAGGAACTTGTCTGTTGGTTCTGGTTCCTCATTGTTTGAGAGTGGCCCCCTCTCAAGGGTTTGAATAGTCCATCAATTATGGGTTCTACTTTCACTTGGTGAGCTGGATCCCCGAGTCATGAGGCAGAAATGCAGAGATTCACAATGGCTTCGTGAGAGGTAGTGCTGCCAGCCTGTATGCCTCATTCCCAGCCCTGTGACTCAGATCAGAGGTGGGCCAAGAGGTTGTGATGCTGGACACCAAAAGCGCATCATAATATTCTTTTCTAAGCCATCCAAAATGAAAACAAGTAACAAAACCAGCAAACCAACAAACAGATAAAACTCTAGGGAGGAATGGTGGATATCTCATGGTTCTTGCTCTTGACTGATAATCATCTGCTTTTCATTGAGCTTTTGCATGGCCAGTCTTGACAAACATGACCAGAGGAAAATAACCTTCCCACATAGTTAATATTCTAACATGTAAATGCAACAATATTTGTTGGTTGAAAAAAAGTAAAAGTATTAGTTGCTCAGTTGTGTCTGACTCTTTGTGACCCCATGGACTATAGCCCACCAGGTCCCTCTGGTCATGGAATTCTCCAGGCAAGAATACTGGAGTGGGTAGCCATTTCCTTCTCCAGGTGATGTTCCCGACCCAAGGATAGAACCCATGTCTCTTGTATTGCAGGCAGATTCTTTACCATCTGAGCCACCAGGGAAGCCCATTTATTGGTTACCAGATCCCAACACAAGTAGCTCAGGAGATACTGTCACAGAGAAATTTCCAGTCAGATTTGGGAAGCTTCTATGTATAGGCAAAGTGAATAGGATTCAGTTTAAAAGAAAGAAGAAAAAGCAGGATGTAAGATTCAGTGAGGAGGGACAGATTAACTGAAAAAATCAACATGGCTTTATGGAAAAGATTGGTTGATTCAGACACTGAAGGATAGAACACTGAAATTATTGAAAAAGGATAAGGTTATTTGAGATGAGTGCTCTACTGGAGAGAACAGTAGAAGCAAAGATGGTGTGTGGTCCATGAATACCAAGTAGTTCTGTCTGGGATGGTTCCAAGATAGTTTCTCAAAATGAGAAACTCAGGAAAATAAATGCTGTCATAATATGAAGAAAAATTATTTTGTAAGTTATATTAAGTCCTAATGAAGTCACCTTGTGATCCACACCAGGAATGTCACCCACTGAGAATGAATTGCCAAATCCTGAATTTCTAAAGCCACGTGGTGCAGATGCCTAACTCAGAGGCTTCTGTGCCACAGCCATTAGGGAGTGTCCACAGTCTACACTGCATAATCTTGGGAGGAAAAAATAGACCATGGTTTCCAATAATGTCAAGGTCTTGCCAAGGAGAACACAGAAATGGAAAAAAGCAGCAAGGCAGAACTGTGATTTTCTCTAATTATTCACTCTTGAAACGTGAGATTTTTCTCAAAGCAGAACAGAACTGATCTTTTTAATTTCGTTTTTTCCCTAAGGGCTGGGCTGAGGTTTCAACTTTAAAATGCAGGTGGGCTTTCAAGTTATAGCACGGCAGTTCTCCCTGTTACCAACAACAAAATTTCTTTCATCAGCGCTCCTTCTTCAAAGGGAAGAAACGCTTCAAATGCATATGTTTTCAAAGGAACTAAAGGGACTGATCATCTCTAGAGCCAGTCACAACTGTGAGCTCATGCCAGCTACAGTCAATCTATAAACACGCTTAGGATAAAAAAAAAAAAAAAAAAGTCATCTCTTAAAGGGCAAATACTGAATCCTTTTTGGTGTCTGATGCCTTGCAGGCACGTAGCTCCAAGGTGTTGATGAGACCTAGGGTCATGAAATCTTTGTTTTTTTGTATCTTTTTCTGTTAACATTTATTATTAATGTTATTATTTGAGGTGCCTGGACACAGAGAAGGAGACAGAATAAGGAGGAACAGAAGTTTCCCTTCTAACCAGAGCTGGTGCTGCTATTGTCAGACTCACTTCTGGATGCAAGCCAGTGAACAGTTAACCTTTTCTCCCAATATACTGAATATACCACATGGTATCTGAAACTGGACTCAATCCCAGAGCCAAGCACAGGTTCAGTAGGAAGTCAGTTGGATTCTTGCCTAGCAGATAACAAAGTCTCTTCATTAAGATATTTCCACTAGGTATGTTTCTATCAAAAGGACACATTCCGAGGGGCAGTCTGTTACCCTGCATTATCTGGGTTGGTATGGGTCATCTTGCTCCACTGTTCATTTCTTCCCTGTCATTCTGTAACAATGCTATCCTTTGAGATAACCTGAAAGGCTCTTTAAGAACTGCCTTTATGTATGCATTTCCAGAAGTAAAATATGAAAGTATTCTGATAAAATAGAATGGTTTAATTAATTCAGCAATTAATCTGGACAGCACCCATATCATTTGCTGCTTGGAGCATTTTCATTTACCTGATTCATGGGTGGGGGGAGATGTGACATGAATAGAGGCTCAAACAGAATATGCTTGTAATGTGGGAGACATGGGTTTGATCCCTGGGTCAGGAAGATCTCCTGAATAAGGGAATAGCTACCCACTCCAGTATTCTTGCCTGGAGAATTCCATGGACAGAGGAGCCTGGCAGGCTACAGTCCATGCAGTCGCAAAGAGTCGAACACAACTGAGCGGCTGTTTTTCACTTTAGCCTTATTTTAAGGGAATGTGACACACAAAATATGCAAATTAAATAATTAGGACACTATATTTACTATATTTAGTTTAAAGCAGGGATTCTTTACATCTTAGTTTTATAAGGATTCTATAGTATTACTTGAGTAACACAAATTTGTTTATACTCAACTATTCCCCCCTTGAGACTGGCACATGTCTAGGTATGTCAAGTAGAAATTCATCTATATATTCACAGAAGCTAAAAGGAAACTGTATTTTATATACAACTAGTATGAAGTCATAATTGCTTTTATTCTTTCGTTTGTGTGTCTACCTTTCCTTTAAATTCTTGAAGATGGAAACCAGGTTTTTTTTTTTTTTAATTTAGCTAATTTATTATTATTATTTTTAAAATTTTAGCCTAATGTTTGGCCATAACAATAGTAATAATAGTAGTAGATGGTCACTTAAAATTGTTTGGTATTTGCTATGTGCCAGGTACATAGTGTGCTTTACAGGCATTATTCTATGGGATAATCACATTTTTCTATGGAACAGGCACAGCTGAATTTTACAAAGAGGAAGATGAATATATTACCCAAAATCACACAGCTACTGTAATAGAAACAAAGACTTGAACCCAAATATTTTGACTCTAGAATCCATATTCTTATCCATCTTCTGTATAGTAGTCTTCTGTCTTTGACTTGGGTTCCCTAAGAAGGGGGACCCTGAGGTAAGTATTCGATTGCAAATTGTTTGGTAAGTGATCCAAGGAACATGGGTAGGAGAAGTGGAGAATGAGTCAGGAAAGGTAAAGAAGCCAGTGACAGGAGGCATTAGGGAGCAAGTTGCTGCTCCCCTTGCTGGGGCTCTTAGGGAGCTATGGTGAAGGTCACCCAGCATCTTCACCCAACCAGCAAGGAAGCTGATATACCAGCTCCTGTTTACTGAGACTTGCTCCAATGGTGTCAGCTCTCCAACATGTCTGGTCTTCCCTACGTGGGGAAGAACACAGTTCCATGGCTCAAGAAAGCTCTCAGCAGACAGTCATGGTGGACTAGGGATGATGATGGCTTCTTCAACACCAGCATGCATTTTTGTACCAAAAAAAAAAAAAAAAATTAGAGACGTGATATATTCATCAGTTCTGGGCCCTTTGATGATCAGTTAAGAAAAAATAAATAGTGCAAGTTCCTAATGGGGCTCTCCAGTTGCCATGCCAATTTTGTGGATCCCAGCCCTTTTCTGAGAGGAAGTTTTTTGTGTGTGTGTGTGACATTTTAAAGCTGTTCAGACAATTACTACATGGTCATTTTCCTTTACCAGAGATAGAGCAGCCAGCCTTCCCTGGTACCAATTAAGTGAAGGGGGAAAAAAAAGAAAAAAGACAAAATTTAGAGTTTCCTGTACCGCTTCATTGCTTTACTTAATTGACCTGTTTGAGTCTGTGCCAGAACTGAATCTTGTTAGTGGCAAAGTTTAAAAATCAACTCAAATTTTAATTTCATGCTGCTTTCAACATAGAAAAGTTTATAGTTGTTGTGGTGGGGGTTAGTGACAATGAGCTGGGTTGGAGAATGTGTGTTTAGGAAAAGGAAACAAATTAGTAGCTTCATGTGCTGAAGTCTTTAATAATATGGTAATCTAAGGCTGAGTTATTATGAATTCTGAATAAGTGTTGTCTGCTGTTTAAAATTTCCCATGGCTTACTGTCAAATATATCAAAATGGATTTGGAAAGTCTGTAAGCCTTCTAATCATGGATAAAATATATTCTTTTACGGGACTCTAAATTTGTGGTAATTATGTGCCATTTAGTTAATCTCCCTACATTATTTACTGAGCATATTTTGTAGTCAAATACTTGAAGAGTTGACAGGGTAATGTTCAACAACAGCTATAAGCAGAAATGAGAGAGAGAGAGGTTAGGGAAAAAAAGCATCTGAATGTAAAAATGATTTGTTTTCATGTTAGTTATTTATGGATTATTCCATTCAATGAGTAACATAGTTAACAGAGTCTTCTGTGTTCCATGAAACACTCAGCTTTGGGTGTGTATGAACACATGTTAAAAAATAGAGTGTTAGGAACACAGTGACCCCCCAACACAAAAAGTGGATTTAATGAGACTAAGTATTAAGAATCCAATTTAGCACCCACATCATAGATACTGGTAAACAGCTGCGGCGTTTGAGGACACAGCAGCCACTTAGATATTCTGGAGCCTCTAAGTAGTTGTTCACAATAAATAGCTTTTCTGAAGCTGCTCAGAATTGGAAGGGATTTATTTTCCCAAATCATAATGGACAGATATTGAGAATGATGTTGTAACATTGCATTTGGCCACCTAAGTATTTCCAGATCATCCTTGCTCAGACATGGTAGCTGAAAGTATCTCGATGTTTATAAGCTCTCCTGCTGATGCATACTCTGGTGGGAACATTCAGAGTGGCCCTGTAGCTTTCTAGAGATCCCAAGGAAAGGGAATGAAGACTCTGCCATTTCTCGCTTACAGCTGCAGAACATATAAGAAGATACGACTTGAAAAGGGGGATGTCTGGGCTGTTGGCCTACAGAATTTCATTTTTTACATTTATGTGTGACATGAAGGTCCAATGTAAATCTTAGGCAAACCCAATGCTAACCACATATCCTCAGCAGGAAATTTTTATACTAAAATTAATATATTACAACAATATGATACATAGGTGATCGCTTCAAACCAGAACCTCAATCACTGGATATGGTTCTCTTGTATTTTGCATTTTACAGAGCAAATAATTACAAGTATAGGAAAGGAAATAAAATGCCTTTTCCCCCCCTCATTTTAAGCTACTAAGTTAACAAGATGAATGCCTATTTGCATGTGTGTCGATCCTTGGGGGACTTCACTCCGTGCCTAATGCCAGTTTTCTCTGTCTTCGTGTTCCCTGTATCCCATTCATTGCCTTGAAAAAATCTTGTCAGAAGCTGCTACCTTTCCATCCCCTTAACACAAGTTCTTGTGTTGGCTTCTCTTATCATGCGGGCTTACCAAGTCTCAGCAGGTTTTATTTATTTTAAAATACAGCTAATGATGCTGGGTACAGTGAATATTGGGCTTTCCTGGTGGCTCCGATGGGAAAGAATCCACTTGCAATACAGGAGACCTGGGTTTGATCCCTGGGTTGGGAAGATCCCCTGGAGGAGGGCATGGCAACCCACTCCAGTATTCTTGCCTGAAGAATCCCTGTGGACAGAGGAGACGGAAGGGCTACAGTCCATGGAGTCACAAAGAGTTGGACACAACTGAGTGACTAAGCACAGCACACAGTGAATATTATCCTGGAAACTTCCACTTTTCTTCTTGACCCCCACATGAGGTCTCTGCCTTACTACTTCTATCTTATAGGGCCTTCTGTGAGAAGGAAAATAGCAAGATTAATTGTAATAGACTAGAAACTCTTGGAGAGTGTAGTCTTACTCTATTTTATATATCCTCAGAGCTCAAACACAATACTTTAAAAAAAAAAAAAACACTTCTCATATGAGAAGTGAGCATCTGTTGAAATGAATGGACATATATGCACAGACAGGCAGCTTGCCTCAGTTTTAACTCTGAACGTCTTAAGTTTTAAA
This sequence comes from Budorcas taxicolor, assembly GCF_023091745.1. Classification (NCBI taxonomy): domain Eukaryota; kingdom Metazoa; phylum Chordata; class Mammalia; order Artiodactyla; family Bovidae; genus Budorcas; species Budorcas taxicolor. The sequence continues at coordinate 25,906,904 of NC_068932.1, forward strand.
CCAGCCACAGGAGCTCAGGCACTGATATGGCTGAGTAGGTGACTTTAGCTACCTTATATACTTTTGTGGTTCTATGAAGATATACTTGGAATACAAACCCCCTGATTTTGACCTTTACCAAACTGCTAAAGGAGATTCTCTAAACAAATGGAAACAATAAACATAAGACTATTTTGCTGGAAATGCAAACAGACAAAGTGTTTGAGGGCCAGGTGGTGAGAACACATCTATCTGTTCTTAAGGAGAGGGTGAGGATGTAACATCAATACCACCATTTGAGCTGAGAGATTTCTTGGCTTCAGAGTTGCCAAAATTCGTCTTACTCTGTTTGTGAACCAATTCATTAACATGCATAGGGAAATGGCAGTCACATCTATTCTACAGATAGCAAGACTAACAGATGTATAGCACGTAGCTTTTCAAAGTCACTGAGAGATGGTGATGAAATGGTTATCTATCCTCTACTGATTCATGAGTTCAAGGTTTTCCCTCCCTAAACACATTGACACTGAATATCCTGTTCTCCCCACTTCTGCTCTCCAATTATTAGCTCAAGTGTGTGTTGGCACTGAAGGCATGCTTGAAACATGCAGCCACATCTGAACGCCTTCACAGATCAAATGAGTGCATCTTGAAAAAGAAATATACAGTGAATCTAAACATTTATATTTCATTCATTTTGTATACATGATACCAAAGGAACTTTTCAAAGCTTGCTTATTCTGACTTCTAACAGCACATAAGCCAGTCTTGTAAATAATGACTAGCCAGTACAGAGTGCTTCATACAAATGGGAGCAGATCCAGGGGATACGATAATTGTATGTGTGTGCTAAGTAGCTTCAGTCGTGTCTGACTCTTTGTGACCCTATGGACTGTATCCCAGCAGGCTCCTCTGTCCATGGAATTCTAAAGGCAAATATACTCTAGTGGGTTGCCATGCCCTCCTCTGGGGAATTGTCACAACCCAGGGATCAAATCCACTTATCTTAAGTCTTCTGCACTGGCAGGCAGGTTCTTTACCACTCACCACCTGGGAATGTCTGTGTCAAATTGTGTCTGCTAATTTTTGTTATTTGTAACAAGTCTGCTTACTCTTACCAGAGTAAATACTAGAAATGACTGAATCTACTGATCTTTTATTTTCTAGAGAGAGAGATAATGCTCATAGATAACAAGAACATTATTTTTTTAATGCCAGATCTCAGCTGCTCTAAAAAGAAAAACACATTATTTCCTCTTATCACATTTATTATGGTTTTTTAAAAATACTTTTGCCAATAGCATTACTTAGAGGGCAGTTCAGTTCAGTTCAGTTGCTCAGTCATGTCCGACTCGTTGCGACCCCATGGACTGCAGCACGCCAGGCTTCCTGTCCATCACCAACTCCTGGAGCTTGCTCAAACTCATATCCATCAAGTCTGTGATGTCATCCAACTATCACATCTGTCGTTCCCTTCTCCTCCTGCCTTCAATCTTTCCCAGTATCAGGGTCTGTTCCAATAAGTCAGTTCTTCACATCAGGTGACCAAATTATTGGAGTTTCAGCTTCGGTATCAGTCCTTCCAATGAACATTCAGGACTGATTGCCTTTAGGATTGCCTGGTTGGATCTCCTTGCAGTCCAAGGGACTCTCAAGAGTCTTCACCAACACCACAGTTCAAAAGCATTGATTTTTTTGATGTTCAGCTTTCTTTAATGGTCCAACTCTCACATCCATACATGATTACTGGGAAAACCATAGCTTTGACTAGACAGAACTTTGTCATCAAAGTAATGTGTCTGTTTTCTAATATGCTGTCTAGGTTGGTCATAGCTTTTCTTCCAAGGAACAAATGTCTTTTAATTTCATGGTGGCAGTCACCATCTGCAGTGATTTTGGAGTCCATGAAAATAAAGTCTGCCACTGTTTCCATTGTTCCCCTATCTATTTTCCATGAAGTGATGGGACCGGATACTATGGTCTTAGATTTTTGAATGTTGAGTTATAAGTGAACTTTTTCGCTCTCTTCAAGAGGCTCTTGAGGCTGTTTAGGCTCTTCTTCTTAGCTTTCTGTCATAAGAGTGGTGTCATCTGTATATCTGAGATTATTGATATTTCTCCCAGCAGTCTTGATTCCAGCTTGTGCTTCATCCAGCCCAGCATTTTGCATGATGTATTCTGCATAGAAATGAAATAAGCAGGTGACAATATACAGCCTTGATGTACTCCTTTCCTGATTTGGAAACAGTCTGTTGTTCCATGTCCAGTTCTAATTATTGCTTCTTGATCCTGCATATAGATTTCTCAGGAATCAGGTAAAGTAGTCTGGTATTCCCATATCTTAAAGAATTTTCCATAGTTAGTTGTATTCCACACAGTCAAAGGTTTAGCATAGCCAGTGAAGTAAGTAGGTGCCTTGCTTTTTCCATGATCCAATGGATGTTGGCAATTTGATCTCTGGTTCCTCTGCCTTTTCTAATTCCAACTTGGACATCAGGAAGTTCTCAGTTCTCATACTGTTGAAGCCTTGCTTGGAGAATTTTGAGCATTACTTTGCTAGCATGTGGGATGAGTGCATTTGTGTGGTAGTTTGAACACTCTTTGGCATTGCCTTTCTTTGAGATTAGAATGAAAACTGATCTTTTCCAGTCCTGTGACCACTGCTAACTTTTCCAAATTTGCTGGCCTATTGAGTGCTGCACTTCACAGTATCGTCTTTTCAGATTTTAAATAACTCAGCTGGAATTCCATCAGCAAAGGAGAAAAGGAAAGATATAAGCATCTAAATGTAGAGTTCCAAAGAATAGCAAGAAGAGATAAGAAAGCCTTCTTCAGCGATCATTGCAAAGAAATAGAGGAAAACAACAGAATGGGAAAGACTAGAGATTGCTTCAAGAAAATTAGAGATACCAAGGGAATATTTCATGTAAAGATGGGCTCGATAAAGGACAGAAATGGTATGGACCTAACAGAAACAGAAGATATTAAGAAGAGGTGGCAAGAATACACGGAAGAACTGTACAAAAAAGATCTTCACGACCCAGATAATCATGATGATGTGATCACTAATCTAGAGCCAGACATCTTGGAATGTAAAGTCAAGTGGGCCTTAGAAAGCATCACTACGAACAAAGCTAGTGGAGGTGATGGAATTCCAGTTAAGCTGTTTCAAATCCTGGAAAATGATGCTGTGCAAGTGCTGCACTCAATATGCCAACAAATTTGGAAAACTCAGCAGTGGCCACAGGACTGGAAAAGGTCAGTTTTCATTCCAATCCCAAAGAAAGGCAATGCCAATGAATGCTCAAACTACCGCACAATTGCACTCATCTCACATGCTAGTAAAGTAATGCTCAAAATTCTCCAAGCCAGGCTTCAGCAATACGTGAACTGTGAACTCCCTGATGTTCAAGCTGGTTTTAGAAAAGACAGAGGAACCAGAGATCAAATTGCCAACATCCACTGGATCATGGAAAAAGCAAGCGAGTTCCAGAAAAACATCTATTTCTGCTTTATTGACTATGCCAAAGCCTTTGACTGTGTGGATCACAATAAACTGTGGAAAATTCTGAGAGAGATGGGAATACCAGACCACCTGACCTGCCTCTTGAGAAATCTGTATGGAGGTTAGGAAGCACCAGTTAGAACTGGACATGGAACAACAGACTGGTTCCAAATAGGAAAAGGAGTGCGTCAAGGCTGTATATTGTCACCCTGCTTATTTAACTTCTATGCAGAGTACATCATGAGAAACATTGGACTGGAAGAAACACAAGCTGGAATCAAGATTGCCAGGAGAAATATCAATAACCTGAGATATGCAAATGACACCACCCTTATGGCAGAAAGTGAAGAGGAACTAAAAAGCCTCTCGATGAAAGTGACAGTGGAGAGTGAAAAAGTTGGCTTAAAGCTCAACATTCAGAAAACTAAGATCATGGCATCCGGTCCCATCACTTCATGGGAAATAGATGGGGAAACAGTAGAAACAGTGTCAGACTTTATTTTTTGGGGCTCCAAAATCACTGCAGATGGTGACTGCAGCCATGGAATTAAAAGACGCTTACTCCTTGGAAGAAAAGTTATGACCAACCTAGATAGTATATTGAAAAGCAGAAACATTACTTTGCTGACTAAGGTCTGTCTAGTCAAGGCTATGGTTTTTCCTGTGGTCATGTATGGATGTGAGAGTTGGACTGTGAAGAAAGCTGAGCACCAAAGAATTGATGCTTTTGAACTGTGGTGTTGGAGAAGACTCTTGAGAGTCCCTTGGATTGCTAGGAGATCCAACCAGTCCATTCTGAAGGAGATCAGTCCTGGGATTTCTTTGGAAGGAATGATGCTAAAGCTGAAACTCCAGTACTTTGGCCACCTCATGCGATGAATTGACTCACTGGAAAAGACTTTGATGCTGAGAGGGATTGGGGGCAGGAGGAGAAGGGGACGACCCAGGATGAGATGGCTGGATGGCATCACTGACTCAATGGACGTGAGTCTGAGTGAACTCCGGGAGATGGTGATGGACAGGGAGGCCTGGCGTGCTGTGATTCATGGGGTCGCAAAGAGTCGGACATGACTGAGCGACTGAACTGAACTGAACTGAACTACTAGCTTTGTTCGTAGTGATACTTCCTAAGGCCCTTTGGACTTTGCATTCCAAGATTTCTGGCTCTAGGGGAGTGATCACACCATCATGGTTTTCTGGATCATTAAGATCTTTTTTGTATAGTTCTTCTGTATATTGTTGCCACCTCTTCTTAATATCTTCTGCTTCTGTTAGGTCCATGCCATTTCTATCCTTTATTGTGCCCAGTTTTATATGAAAATTTCCCCTGGTACCTCTAATTTTCTTGAAGAGATCTCTAGTTTTTCCCATTCTATTGTTTTTATCTATTTGTTTGCATTGATGACTTAGGAAGTCTTTTTATTCTTTGGAACTCTGCATTCAGATGGATATAGCTTTCCTTTTCTCCTTTGCCTTTTGCTGTTCTTCTTTTCTCAGCTATTTGTAAGGCCTACTCAGACAGCTATTTTGCCTCTTTGCATTTCTTCTTCTTGGGGATGGTTTTGATCAAGGCCTTCTGTACAATGTTACAAACCTCCGTGCACAGTTCTTCAGGCAGTCTGCCTATCAGATTTAATCTCTTGATCTATATGTCATTTCCTTTGTATAATTGTAAGGGATACAGTCAAGACATTAAAGATTATGTCAAATGATAGCTATATCCAGGAGAGGCCATATACCTTAAAAAAGTAAAAATTAGTATGGCCTAAAATAATCTAGTCTGATACATTTTATGAGAAGATAATATACTACACTTTTCATGCCCTGGGATACTAAAAACATTGATGTTGTAATAAATAATAATGAATATATCAATGTATTCCAAAAGGTAGAAATGGCACAGATGACAGCCTTTAGTAAAAATTAATAAGCCAGTGTATAAATAAATTAATAAAACTATAAAAGAGAACATGGAGAGAATAAAAACTGAAACCAAAGATTTTATAGAAAATAAAATTTTTAAAGGCTTATATTCTAGCATATGAAATTAGCAAAATCAATGAAAAAATATAATTTTGTTTAAATAATAGAAAGTAAAAACAAGTAAATTAAGCATTCATATCATTTAGTTGGGAAGTGACCAGCTATAAAACATATAAAAAGGTGAGGAAATATATTAATAAAGATATAACAAAAACTTGTTACTAAAGAGAAAAGCAGTAAAAATAACAGATCTATTTACTTATTTGAAAAATACAAACAAAATAAAAATAGATTATACATTGAATTAAAGATAAAATAGGGAAAGCACAAACACATGTTAGAAATGGGAATGGGGATATAACTACTGATACAAAGGATATTAGTATATTAAAATATTTCAGCTCAAGCCTGTGCAAATAGATTTGCTATCCACATAAACTAAATGTATTTCCTGGCAAATATAAATTACTAAATCTATCCAAAGCAGAGAATAAAATGCAAAGCCAAAGAGAGCAATAATGGACAATTTTTCAAGTGCTATTCTTAAAAGAGTGCAAGGATCACTGGTTTTATAGGTATATTTATTGAAACTTTAGGAATAGATAAATAAGTATATTTAAGCTTATTGAAACACAGATGATAAGGAATATTTTTATATTCTTTTAAAAGATAAGGTTGGTGTAATACTATTCCTAAAACTTGATAAATACATTTAAAAACCACTCATAGGCTAATTTCTCTTGTGAGTCAATGCAAAAAATTCAAATAATGTCTAGAAACACATTAAAATAAGGCTTGATCATTAATATACAGTTCAAAACAAAACCACAGTGACCTTTCAAAATCAGATCAGTTAAGGTATTTCATGGTTTTAGTCCAAAAAGGAAGAAAATCATTTCCATAAAAGTTGAAAAGGAATTAAAAATTCAACAGGGCATAACTTCTATCATCTATTACTAATTTAATGTTTATCTTTATAGACTAAATGCATCTCTATTCCAGAAATATATGATTTGGGGCATACTTAAAATCTTTTATGTAGATAACATTAAACTATGCATATCTTTTTATAAATTTTTTATTTCCGTACTATATTTGTGAAATGAAATATATGAACCTACTAAGCTATGTTGATATTTATAGCTTTAACTTAATTATTTCAAATGTAACTTATGGCATTGTTGATTTATCTATTTTTTGTTGATAGATATTTAAGTGGTTTCAATGTTTTTCTTTATAATAGTAAGGCTGAAAACATGCCTTTTGTTGTGGTTTAGTTGCTAAGTTGTGTCTGATTCTTTGCAACGCATGGTCTGTAGCCTGCCAGGCTCCTCTGTCCCATAGGATTTCCCAGGCAAGAATACTGGAGCAGGTTGCCACTTCCTTCTCCATGGGATCTTTCTGACCTAGGGACTGTCTCCTGCACTGCAAGCAGATTCTTTACCACTGAACCACCCGGGTAACCCAAAAATACTGTTTCATGTCTTTTTACAAGACAATGTGAAAATTTTTGTTATATTCCTGACTTTAATTGATTGCTTGTAGTGTAAGTACATCTTAATATTTATTAAAATGTACTAAATTGTTCTCCTAATCAATGTTACAAATTTATCTTCCTATTAACAGAGTGCCAGGCTCCACATCTTTCTGAAACCCCAGAGCTGACAGATTCTAATTATTGTTTTCTCTGATATATGTGAAGTGATATGTCATGGTTTTAGTTGCATTTCCCTGATTCTCTGTTCCAGAGCATAGAAAAGGAAGAACTTCCTCATTTCTTTATTGAAGCCCAGTATAATAAAGATAGTAAAGCTCAACAAATATATTACATGAAACATAGAAACAAAAGTCAACTTTCCATATGGACAAAAGAATAGAATTAATAAATACAAAGTTCTCAAAATAATTGAGAACACATTGACAGAAAGCAATTTAAATAACTATGTATAGTATTTTTAATTTAAAATTTGACATACAAAAACTATATGTATTTAATATATGTTGGTGAACTTGAAGATAAGTATACAACTGTTAAAACTTCCTTGCAAAATATGTCATGAACTTATCCATGACTTCCAAACGTTTCATCTTGTCCCTGTATTTATTGTCATTATTATTATTATCATTTTGCTAAGGACATTTAACATAAAGTCTAATGTCTCAGAAAAATTTTAACTACACTACGTAATACACTATTGGGACTCTAGGCAGTATGCTGTACAGGAAGTCTAGGACTTACTCATTTTATATAACCAAAACTGTGCTCTTTGACTCACACTTCCCCTTTCTCCTTTTCGCTTCAGTCCTGGATAGCCACCTTTCCATTCACTGCTGCTATGAGTGTGCGTATTTTAAATTCCTAGTAAAAGTGTTATTATGTAGTATTTGTCCTTCTAGTTTATTAATAGCATAATGTTTTCAAGATTCATTTTTACTGTTGCAAATATCAGGATTTCCTTCTTTTTTTTATTAAATTTTTATTTTTACTTTATTTTACTTTACAATACTGTATTGGTTTTGCCATACATTGACATGAATCCACCACAGGTGTACATGCGTTCCCAAACATGAACCCCCCTCCCACCTCCCTCCCCACAACATCCCTCTGGGTCATCCCCGTGCACCAGCCCCCAAGCATGCTGTATCCTGCATCGGACATAAACTGGCGATTCGTTTCTTACATGATAGTATACATGTTACAATGCCATTCTCCCAAATCATCCCACCCTCTCCCTCTCCCTCTGAGTCCAAAAGTCCGTTATACATAGCTGTGTCTTTTTTCCTGTCTTGCATACAGTGTCATCATTGCCATCTTTCTAAATTCCATATATATGTGTTAGTATACTGTATTGGTGTTTTTCTTTCTGGCTTACTTCACTCGGTATGATCGGCTCCAGTTTCATCTATCTCATCAGAACTGATTCAAATGTATTCTTTTTAATGGCTGAGTAATACTCCATTGTGTATATGTACCACAGCTTTCTTATCCATTCATCCGCTGATGGACATCTAGGTTGTTTCCATGTCCTGGCTATTATAAACAGTGCTGCGATGAACATTGGGGTACACGTGTCTCTTTCAATTCTGGTTTCCTCGGTGTGTATGCCCAGCAGTGGGATTGCTGGGTCATATGGCAGTTCTATTTGCAATTTTTTAAGGAATCTCCACACTGTTCTCCATAGTGGCCGTACTAGTTTGCATTCCCACCAACAGTGTAGATCCAAAAATCTGCAAGCAATAAATGCTGGAGAGGGTGTGGAAAAAAGGATTTCCTTCTTTTCAAGGCTGAATAATATTGCATCGTATGCATATACAGTAGTTTCTTTATCCATTAACAGTCATGGACAGTCAGGTTGCTTCCCTATCTTGGCAATTGTGAGTAATGCTGCAGTGAACATGGGGGTACATATAACCTTTTTGAGATCCTGATTCCAATTCTTTTGTGTTTATACTGAGAAGCAAGATTACTGGATCATATGGTAGTTCTGTTTTTTTCTTAAACTTTTTCAGGAACGTTTTTACTGCTTTACACAGTGGCTGCATCAATGTGCATTCATAGCAATATTGTGCAAAGGTTCCTTCTTCTCCAAATCCTCATCAACATTTGTTATCTTTTGTTATTTTGATGAGAGCCAACCTAACAAGTGTGAGGTGATATCTTGTGGTTTTGATTTGTGTTTCCCTGATGATTAGTGATGTTGAGCACCTTTTAATATATCTGTTGGTCATTTGTATGTCTTCTTTAGAGGAATATCTATTCAGTTGCTTTGCTCATTTTTCAGTTGGATTGTTTGTTTCTTAATATGGAGTTGTAAGAATCCCTTATATTTTTAAGATACTAACCCTTTATCAGGTATATGTTTTGCAAATGTTTTCTCCCTTTCCATAGGCTACAGTCTTATTAAGAATGCATGCATGCTAAGCTGCTACAGTCACGTCTGACTCTTTGAGACCCTATGGACTATAGCCTGCCAGGCTCCTCTGTCCATTAGATTCTACAGGCAAGAATACTTGACTGGGTTGCCATGCCCTCCTCCAGGGAATCTTCCCAACCCAGGGATCGAACCTGCATCTCTTAGGTCTTCTGCCTTGGCAGACAGGTTTTTTATCACTAGCTCCATCAGGGAAGCCTGCTTTTAAAGGATAGCTGGTATAAAATTGGGAAAAAAAATTAAAAACTGTCATTTCCTACAGAGGATATAATTATACACACAGGAAACAAAGTAATGCAATTAAAAACATTACAATCAGAATGATACTGTAGTTTCATCAAAAATTAATCGAAATGTTCTACAAATTTCTTATCACAAATGATACCTTAGCAACAGAATATATGTTTACTATCTAGAAACAAATTTGTGAAGAAATATACAGTATACATTTACAAATTAATAAAAGTTGAGTAATGATATCAAGCATTAAATGTTAAAAAATTATACAGTGACTGTAATTAAAAGAGTATAGTCAATTAGTATACCAATGGCCAAGTTTAGAGATTATAAAGGGAGTCAAATAAGTTTTTTTTTCTTTTTATTTATCTGATACAATTCTAGTTTAAAGAGGGTGATTTATTCAAAAACAATATTGGAGCAACTTCTAACATTTCTGGCAAAAAATTTTATTCTTACAAAATATATGTATATTCCACTTCTGCCATAAAAAAATAATTTGGCTTGGATGCCTGGGTAAGTGTTTCTGCCAAAAACAACTTTAAAACTGAATTTTACATGTATATATATATATATATATGTATGTTTCAATATATATTTTATATATACTGCAAACCAAAGATAAACAGAAGATACTAAAAGCAACCATGGAGAAAAATGATATATTATATACAGGAGAAAAGCAATATGAATGATAGTTGACCTCTCAGACGTCATGAAGCCTGAAAGACAAGAGAATGACGTCTTTATCTTGCTATAGAAACAGCTAGTCCAGAATTTTATATTCAGCAAAAATAGTTTTCAAAATTAAAGATAAATTAATAACACCATTAATCTTTCTGAATTCTCTGATATAAAGTATGCATGATTTTTTAAAAAGCCCATTTAATAATCAATCAATGATATCTGTGCTGCTAGAGGATTTTGTGTTCAAATGCCTTATTAGCATTTAAAATTAAGCTAAACTCGAAGCAATAACATTTGCCACTGTCTATCAGTCAGTGTACTGGGTATGCTCTTTTCCTTCATATTTCTACCATTTTCACACTTCTCTCCATCCTGGGTTGCTAATTTTTATGGATGACATCAATAGGCTCACTCACCTTAATAGCCTTCAGTTGAGTTTACCCAGTGGAAGGTACCACTGGGACAATGGGTTATGAGGTTCTTTGTCTGTATTCCTCCACCAAAGATCAGGCTCCTTATAGCCATTTCCTATAGCTATAGCTCTTGTTCATGGTACTGGCAATGTTTCCTATTCTGTCTTCCTCAGAAGACTTAGGGTAATAACTCCCTGCTATGGCTAGCTGCAGAGTACCTCACTGTCCTTTGTATCAGCAGTTCTCTCCTGATACTGCCCACAGCTTTATCAATATCATTTCTTTAAACTACCCTCAGTTATCCTATTTGAATGCATAACCTATTTTCCATAAAAACCTGAATGGATAGGATATAGTAAGTGTTCTAATTTACAAATAATAGAGTAGTGGCTGTGTGGCGCTGGAGCGGCCGAGAGAGATACTCCATGTCCAAGGTCAAGAATGGGGGCCGTGAGGAGATACCCCACTTCCAAGGTCAGAAGTGGGGACTGTGAAAAGATGCCCCATTTCCAAATTCAGGAGCAGGGCCTGTGAGGAGATACCCCATGTCCAAGGTCAGAGAAACCTCAGTAAGATGGGAGGTGCTGAGAGAGGGCATCAGAGGGCAGACAGACACAGAAAACTAACCAGTCTAGTCACATGGACCACAGCCTTGTCTAACTCAATGAAACTATGAGCCATGCTGTGTAGGGCTACCCAAGATGGACGGGTCATGGTGGAGAGTTCTAACAAAATGTGGTAACTGAAGAAGGGAATGGCAAATCACTTCAGTACTCTTGCCTTTGAACCCCATGAATAGTATGAAAAGGCAAAGGGATAGGAAACTGAAAGATGAACTCCCTAGGTCAGTAGGTGCCCAAAATGCTCCTGGAGATCAGGGGAGAAATAACTCCAGAAAAAATGAAGAGATGGAGCAAAAGCAAAAACAACAACCAGTTGTGGATGTGCCAGGTGATGGAAGCAAGGTCTGATGCTGTAAAGAGCAATATTGCATAGGAACCTGGAATGTTAGGTCCATGAATCAAAGCAAATTGGAAGTGGTCAAACAGATGGCAAGAGTGAACATTGACATTTTAGGAATCAGTGAACTGAAATGGACTGGAATGGGTAAATTTAACTCAGATGACCATCATATCTACTACCGTGGACAAGAATCTGTTAGAAGACATGGAGTAGCCTTCATAGTCAACAAAAGAGTCCAAAATGCAGTACTTGGAAGTAATCACATAAACAACAGAATGAACTCTGTTCATTTCCAAGGCAAACAGGCATTCAATATCACATTAATCTAAGTCTATGCAGCGACCAATAATACTGAAGAAGCTGAAGTTGAACAGTTCTGTGAAGACTTACAAAACCTTTTAGAACTAACAGCAAAAAAAAAGATATCCTTTTCATTATAGGGGACTGGAATGCAAAAGTAGGAAGTCAAGAAACACCTGGAGTAACAGGCAAATTTGGCCTTGGAGTACAGAATGAAGCAGGGCAAAGGCTAATAGAGTTTTGCCAAGAGAACACACTGATCATAGCAAACACCCTCTTTCAACAACACAAGAGAAGATTCTACACATGGATATCACCAGATGTTCAACACCAAAATCAGATTGATTATATTCTTTGTAGCCAAAGATGGAGAAGCTCTATACAGTTAGCAAAAACAAGACCAGGAGCTGACTGTGGCTCCGATCATGAACTCTTTATTGCCAAATTCAGACTTAAAGAAAGTAGGAAAAACCACTAGACCATTCAGGTATGACCTAAATCAAATCCCTTACGATTATACAGTGGAAGTGAGAAATAGATTAAGGGACTAGATCTGATAGACAGAGTGCCTGATGAACTATGGATGGAGGTTCATGACATTGTACAGGAGACAGGGATCAAGACTATACCCCAGAAAAAGAAATGCAAAAAAGCAAAATGGCTGTCTGAGGAGACCTTACAAATAGCTGAGGAAAGAAGAGAAGCAAAAAGCAAAAGAGGAAAGGAAAGATATACCCATTTGAATGCAGAGTTCCAAAGAATGGCAAGGAGAGATAAGAAAGACTTCGTCAGTGATCAGTGCAAAGAAATAGAGGAAAACAATAGAACTGGAAAGACTAGAGATGTCTTCAAGAAAATTAGAGATACCAAGGGGATATTTCATGCAAAGTTGGGCTCAATAAAGGACAGAAATGGTATGGACCTAACAGAAACAGATCATAAGAAGAGGTGGCAAGAATACACAGAAGAACTGTACAAAAAAGATCTTCATGACCCAGATGATCACAATGATGTGATCACTTGTCTAGAGCCAGACATCCTGGAATATGAAGTCAAGTGGGCCTTAGGAAGCATAACTGTGAACAAGGTTAGTGGAGGTGATGGAATTCCAGTTGAGCTATTTCAAATCCTGAAGGATGATGCTGTGAAAGTGCTGCACTCAACATGCCAGCAAATTTGGAAAACTCAGCAGTGGCCACAGGACTGGAAAAGGTCAGTTTTCATTCCAATCCCAAAGAAAGGCAATGCCAAAGAATGCTCAAACTGCTGCACAATTGCACTCATCTCACACGCTGGTAGGAGAGGGCAATGGCACCTTACTCCAGTACTCTTGCCTGGAAAATCCCATGGACAGAGGAGCCTGGTAGGCTGCGGTCCATGGGGTCATGAAGAGTCAGACACGACGGAGCGACTTCCCTTTCAATTCTCACTTTCATGCATTGGAGAAGGAAATGGCAACCCACTCCAATGTTCTTGCCTGGAGAATCCCAGGGACGGAGGAGCCTGGTGGGCTGCTGTCTATGGGGTCACACAGAGTTGGACATGACTGAAGTGACTTAGCAGCAGCACACGCTAGTAAAATAATGCTCAAAATATTCAAGCCAGGCTTCAACAATATGTGAACTGTGAAATTCCAGATGTTCAAGCTAGTTTTAGAAAAGGCAGAGGAACCAGAGATCAAATTGCCAACATTTGCTGGATGATATAAAAAGGAAGTGAGTTTCAATAAAACCTGTTTCTGCTTTATTGACTAATCCAAAGCCTTTGACTGTGTGGATCACAATCAACTGTGGAAAATTCTGAAAGAGATGGGAATACCAGACCATCTGATCTGCTTCTTGAGAAACCTGTATGCAGGTCAGGAAGCAACAGTTCGAACTGGACATGGAACAACAGACTGGTTCCAAATAGGAAAAGAAGTACGTCAAGGCTGTATGTTGTCATCCTGCTTACTTAAATTACATGCAGAGTACATCATGAGAAATGCTGGGCTGGATGAAGCACAAGCTGGAATCAAGATTGTCAGGAGAAATATCAATAGCCTGAGATATGTAGATGACACCACCCTTATGGCAGAAAGTGAAGACGAACTAAAGAGGCTCTTGATGAAAGTGAAAGAGGAGAGTGAAAAAGTTGGCTTAAAAGTCAACATTCAGAAAACTAAGATCATGGCATCTGGTCGCATCACTTCATGGCAAATAGATGGGGAAACAGTAGAAATAGTGACAGACTTTATTTTGGGGGGCTCCTAAATCATTGCGAACAGTGACTGAGGCCATGAAATTAAAAGACACTTACTCCTTTGAAGGAAAGTTATGATCAACCTAGACAGCATATTAAAAAGTAGAAACATTACTTTGCCAACAAAGATCTGTCTAGTCGAGGCTATGTTTTTCCAGTAGTCATGTATGGATGTGAGAGTTGGGCTATAAAGAAAGCTGAGCACTGAAGAATTGATGCCTTTGAACTGTGGTGTTGGAGAAGACTTTGAGAGTCCTTTGGACTGCAAGGAGATCCAACCAGTCCATCCTAAAGGAAATCAGTCCTCAATGTTCATTGGAAGGACCGATGTTGAAGCTGAAACTCCAGTATTTTGGCCACCTGATGCGAAGAGCTGACTCATTGGAAAAGACCCTGATGCTGCGAAAGATTGAAGGCAGGAGGAGAAGGGGATGACAGAGGATGAGATGGTTGGATGGCATCACCTGATTGATGGACATGAGTTTGGGTAAACTCCAGGAATCGGTGATGGACAGGGAGGCCTGTAGTCCTGTAGTCACAAAGAGTCGGACACTACTAAGCGACTCAACTGAGCTGAATTGAATGATGGAAGTTTGAGACAAAGTAATAATGAGTAAGCTTGCACAATCAGGGTGCCTGAATGGCTAAGAAGAGTATCAACCATGCTGCTGATAAATTCTTGAAAATTCTTGTGATGCTGTTTCTTAGCACAGGCAGTGCTGTTACCACCAAGGTCAAACTTGGACATTGCTGCCAAATGACTCAAACCTTGGGAAAAGAGGTTAAAGATGCTGGCAGTCATTTGTAAAGTATGCCAGGTTGGCTAGCTGCACAGCTTTCTTTCCAACTTCTGGTTCTTAAAAGAGACAAAAGAAAGGGCTATTCTTATGTAACTTAATGTATCATTCTTCATAGTATTCTCTTAGTTTCTTGTAAAAAGTTTTAGCCCAGAGAAAACTAACCTGGTGGGCTAGTGGTTTAGACTGCACTTCAGTACAGGGAACACAGGTTGGATTCCTGGTCAAGGAACTAAGATCCCACATGACATGTGGTGCAGTCAAAACAAAAAACTGTTACCCAAAAATTCATCAGTTATTGCATCCACTTCTAAATCTGTAATCTCTGTACCATGTTTATCTTACTTTGTGGTGATTATAGAAGTCTGGAAAGCAGAGAACAAGATGGGGTTAAATATGCATTGATTTCATGCATATTAAATCGTTTAGGGTGTACTGGAAGAAACACAAGCTGGAATCAAGATTGCCGGGAGAAATATCAATAACCTCAGATATGCAGATGACACCACCCTTATGGCAGAAAGTGAAGAGGAGCTAAAAAGCCTCTTGATGAAAGTGAAAGAGGAGAGCGAAAAAGTTGGCTTAAAGCTCAACATTCAGAAAACGAAGATCATGGCATCTGGTCCCATCACTTCTTGGGAAATAGATGGGGAAACAGTAGAAACAGTGTCAGACTTTATTTTTGGGGGCTCCAAAATCACTGCAGATGGTGACTGCAGCCATGGAATTAAAAGACGCTTACTCCTTGGAAGAAGTGTTATGACCAACCTAGATAGCATATTAAAAAGCAGAGACATTACTTTGCCGACTAAGGTCCGTCCAGTCAAGGCTATGGTTTTTCCTGTGGTCATGTATGGATGTGAGAGTTGGACTGTGAAGAAGGCTGAGTGCCAAAGAATTGATGCTTTTGAACTGTGGTGTCGGAGAAGACTCTTGAGAGTCCCTTGGACTGCAAGGAGATCCAACCAGTCCATTCTGAAGGAGATCAGTCCTGGGATTTCTTTGGAAGGAATGATGCTAAAGCTGAAACTCCAGTACTTTGGACACCTCATGCGAAGAGTTGACTCATTGGAAAAGACTCTGATGCTGGGAGGGATTAGGGGCAGGAGGAGAAGGGGACGACTGAGGATGCGATGGCTGGATGGCATCACTGACTCAATGGACGTGAGTCTGAGTGAACTCCGGGAGTTGGTGTTGGACAGGGAGGCCTGGCGTGCTGCGATTCATGGGGTCGCAAAGAGTTGGACATGACTGAGTGACTGAACTGAACTGAGGGTATAAAATGCAAGAAGTTTCCAGAAAACTCCTGTAAAATGAGTGAGACAACTGGGAGAGGTTAGGAATAATTAGGACAAGTGGTCATAGTTAATACCCAACTCCCCATCCACTGAAGGAAAGAGGGAAAGAAGGTTGGGTGGAGCCACCCTGAACTGATGTGCAGTCTAAAGAACGTTCACCAGAGCTATTGAGGAGTCCTGAGCTGAATATCTGCCTTAGAGGAGACCCTAGGAAAAGGCCTATTTTAGTATTGCTGCCATAGCTGTCACTGACTTGGGACAGTCCATGCAAAGTATAGTCTCAGCACAAATGCAGTTTTGGATTTCAGAACACAGCAGCTGAGGATGCTGGTTAGTTACAGTCCCCATGCTTGGGAATGTATGTTGCATATTCTTATGGCCACTATAATGATCCTGTCTTAATGTTCTATAACCTGTGAAATATATTGTACATTCTGTCATTAGTATACCGTCACATGTCAAAAAATGGCACAAAGGAAGAATGAAGAGGAAAATTAGTTTTAAAAGATGACTGTTTTAGCTAGATGTATATACAGGGAGAACACCAAAACAAACCCGAAAAAGGTCAGTGTCACAGTTCCTGTTTCTGTAACTGGCCCCAAGGGCATAATTAGTACTTTCAGTAACCTTTTGCCACTCTGACTCCACATTCAAATTGCCCTCAGCAAGTACATCAACTGGAAATTTTCCTGAGGAAAGTGAGCTTTTGATGATTTTGTACAAACAGGATTCTGGTAGTCTTCCATTAAAATTTATCCCTGAACGAAGCAGTATTAATGTCTATGGGGTTCTTCTAAGATCCATTGCAGTCTTTCTTGCTCCTGCTGTGTAACAGCAAGCCTAAATCTATTGGTGAAGGGAATCAACCACCCTGTGTAGTACTGTGCATTCTCCCATCAATTTTGTCTGTATTTTCTGGTTGAGAGAGGCTTCCCTGATGCCTCAGCAGGTGAAGAATCTGCCTGTAATGCAGGAGACAAAGGAGACCTGAGTTTGATCCCTGGGTCAGGAAGATGCCCTGGAGAAGGAAATGGCAGAGAACCTGGCTGGGGGCAATCTCATCTTCAGCTTCATTTCAGTGGAATCTTTTTTTTTTTTTTCTCATCGTGGAAGAGTTTTTTTTTTTTTCCCCTTGAGTATGGCTGTTTTTAAGCCAATAAAGTCCAGCAAATAAAAATAAAGAAGAAAAAAAAATTTTTAGCGTTGTAAGTATATTTTTATCTAGAATAATGAGACCTACATTTTGTTTTGTCCTTGTATTCTGCCTTCGAGAGAAATGGTACCCAATGTCTTGCATCTTTCATGGTGATTTCCTTGGTTAGAGCATATGGAATATTGGATATTAGGATGATAAGTTATTCTGCAATTTCATAGAAAATGATGTTGACAGAAGAGTAGCAGACATAAAGGAGATGACCAGTTTTAAAAATATGTCTGTTCTGGTGAAGACTAACAGTTCAACTCTCCAGGATGGAAAGGGGCTAATACAATATCCTTTCCAATATGGATCAAGGGTACAATATTATGTGAGTAATCTGGTGCTGATTGCTGCTCTCACAAAATCAGACATTCAAGTAGGCTGGGTCCATCATGTATATCTCAGATGTTTTGTGTAACTCTTTCTGCTTGAGAGTCATTCAGTGATTAGCTGTTCTAGAATAACTAGAAGCAATGTTCTAGAACTGTTATATTCCTTGGATTCTTGTGAGATAAAAGCAACTTCAGGATTTGAGGGTGAGGTTTAGCATGCAAAACAAGACAAAAATCAACATATAGAAGAGGCTGAAACTGGTCTTCTTTAGAAAGAATTCACATAACAAGATTTTTTTCTTATTCATTCAAGGAAGATCAGAGATTAGTTAACTGCACTAGAGAAGCAGTTAAATATGTTGTTGATGAATATTTATTTTATAATTCTGTGCTGGATTCAGCTATACGATCTTGGTACAGTAGCCTTTCCCAAATTCTATTTTCTTATTAGTAAATGTGCAGAACTACAATTCCTTCCTTCCAAGATAATTATGAGATACTTAAGATGGTTTCTGTAAAGTACTTAACACAGAGCATGGTACATTCTAAGTATTCAATAATGGTGACTGTTGTTTTTAAGAAACTGTACATTCTCTGAAAAATATATCAAAACTGAAGTTTTTATAACTTAAAAAACACATATTAACAGAATAAGGATGGTCGATATATAATCTAGAAGATAAAACTCTGAAAGAGTAACTTCTCTCCTTTCAAAGGTGAGAGGAATTTCATTTATTTATTTTGGTTATTGTATATGTATATTTTATCATTGAAAGTGGAAGTGTTAGTTGCTTAGCTGTGTCTGAGCCTTTGCAACCCTGTAGATTGTAGCCCACCAAGCTTCCCTGATGTGCAAGGGCACATCAGCTTTTACACAGGTAGGATAAAATTTCTCTAAACATTTAAATGTTCCCCGACATTCCATACAACATTCTGTAAGTAATAAATTTTAATTTGAAATACTCCAAAATCTGAAAACTGAGTTCTCGTTTTCTCCCTCTCTCTGGCTGCGTTCTTCCCTCCCTCCCTCCCCCACCTTCTCCCCTTGGTAATTTTTAAGGTCTGAACTGCATTTATATGAAGCTATTGTTAGTCATTATCCCTCTCCCACCCAATCCCTGACAGAACTCATTGGGATGTTGAATAGTTACATGAAAAGTATTATTAATATATCACCATTCAAAAAACCCTAACAATTCTAAACTCTGAATCATATCTGGCATCAGTGGATTGGGACAAGAGTGCGTAGACTCACCTACCTTTTTAGGTGCCATGACACTAAATTTGGAGTATCCTGCAAAATAGATAAAATTATTTTAGACACTGGAAATGTAAGGATTCTGTTTAAACAACGGGTCTTAATTCCTGATCAACTATAAATTTGCATTTCTGCTTCTGGCAAGTCGAGAGTCCTCACTTCAAGCTTTGCCGCACTCAGGTACTTTCATGCTGGCTTTTCCTAGTTGACTGGCGGTTCCACCCTGCATTGAGTCTGTATAGCCAACCTTTACCCTAGAGCCATTCTCCTCCTGGTTCTCCACTTCACCAATGGCAAGATATAAGCATCGATCCCGGGGCTCTTGAAACAGCTGAGTGATCCTACAAGCGGGATGCTGCCACTGATATCTGCATTGCACCCACAACGAGATCACTTTGGTTTTCTGTGTTGGCTTTCTCTTTACTTATTTACTTATTCTCTTTACTGAGAAAGCTAGACTACTTACTTAAGTAGGATTTCTAGAATTCTGAAATGTAGCCCTGTAAAATTAAATCTTCAAATTGGTTCTTTGTTGAAATTTTAAACACATATGGGCACTTGTATATCACTTAGCCGAAAATGAATTTTTATACTTCCTTTCAAATGGATGGGCAATGAATGGAGCAACAAATCAATTAAAACCATAGTTGTAGTAATGAAAGTAGTCGTGCTGCTTGGAATATCGGCACCAATAGAAGTGGCAGTAGTTACAACTACTGTGATAGCATATTCTCAGTGTGCACACATGTGCCAGACTCTGTGCAAAGTACTTTACAGATATCATCCCTGACCCTGCTACATAAGCAATTCAGCCCATTTTACTTATGGGAAAAGATGTTTTCAGAGTACAAGTAGATTTCTCAAGTTCACATGGCCATTAGCTAATGAAGGCATGTTCTGAATGCAAATGTATGAAAATAAAGCTGATACACACTTGTTCTGTCATTTTATTTGGTCATTTTATTGCAGCTTGTCTTAAGTAACTTTGATTTTGGTTATGGGGATTTATAAATCATTTTCCCACACATTCTTGTCCCCATGCCCCCACCTGTGGAGTAAGCCTCTCAGCACTTCTATTTTCTTTCCACTCCCTTTCTGAACACGGGGTTCTGAGCACAGCAGTTGTTAAGTAAATATTTGTTAACTAACTTTCCCTTTTTTATTCATGTAAAACATTTCCCACAGTGTTCACTACTCTGCCAATTACCTTGTTTCAAGTCTCAAAGTTACTCCATAAATTAAAGTTTAACAGAAGGCTGAAACAATCTACCAAAGCTTTGTTCATTTTCCCAACTAAAAATGGTAAAATGCACCAGTGAAGTACTTAAAGTGAAAAAAGAAAACAAAGAAAAAGATTTGGGACTAAGTAGGTAAATACAAAACTTAAAGCTTACAGACATCTAGCCAAAGAAAGGAAAGAAACAAAAGCAAGTAAATAGAAGATTTGTAAATGAAAACATGCAATGAAGGATTAAAACAATTTGACATTTCTCAACGTGAAAATTCGGTTGGTCTATTATACCAAAGGAAGAAGGTAAATATACATTTTCTTCATTTCTAGTTTTTAGCTAATGTTGAGAAATGAAATTATATTTGCTGAAGAACTTAGAGACTGCTGGCAATATTTTCACTTGGGTTATTAAAAAAAAGAAAAAACTCTTCAATAAAAGAAGATTTTTACCCCTGCAAAAGCTCTTTTTAGAAAACTGCAGATTTTAAAATGAAAGTTCAACAGATGATTTTAAAGTTTGAAATTAATTTTTAGCATTACATAATTTTTAGTGGCTGTCGACTGGTATTTCCACTCAGGTTGAGAGATTAAGGAAAGGTGTCACAAGGCAAACAATAAATGACACTCTGGAACAGCCAACTCTGATCAAAAAGAAATAAAAGAGAAAAAAATCTGCTTTGGCTTGTCTGTATAGCTTGATCAACACATAGGTCCCCAGAAGCTGGGACATTTGAGGGGGGCTGGCAGTTGGCTTATCAGTCCCAGTGTCTTCAAAGTTAAGGCCAGCTCTTTAATAAGTCCCACTTACATTCAACTCTCTTCCATACAATATAGGGTAAGATAAAGAGCTAGGAAGTGAAAGAGCTGTGCAAGAAAATTTTATATCTAAGCAAGAAATAACCAAATGAAAATAAAAATTATCCTACACTTAAAAATTGTAGGTCTTTACAAATACGAAACCACAAATCAAAAAACCTTATTTGTCAGTTCAATTACCTAGTCTCTCTCTTTCACTTGGAGAAATGGCAGATGATAATAATGAAGCCAAAAAGCTTCTTTTTTTTGAAATTGGAAGAAAGTTGCACTATTTGGCTGGGTGCACAAGCCTCTGTGAATTGACCAAAACAGACTGGACCATTTGAAAGCATTATGAAATATGAGAGCTGTATCTATGTGTGAGTATACATGGTGTGAATCATTAATAAGGCACATGCATTTACTAGGAAAGCCAATGAAATATAGAAACATAGAGACTTCTGTGTCCAGAAATGTGAAGAACAAGAATACATCCTTATCAGCTGCACTGTCAGGTACATTTTGAACCTCGAGTGTAGCCTAGGTGATGTGTCTTAGACCAGTGGTTCACAGCAGTGGCAATCTTCCATTGTCTATCCCCTCCCATCCTAGCAACATTTTTGGCTGTCAAAACTGGCAGGGGGTTAGGGATTGTCTGCCATTGGCATCTAATGAATCGAGACCAGGGATCTTTCTAAATGTCTTACAATACATGGGGCAAATGACCAAACGAAAAATTTATACAGCTCCAAATTTATACAGGAGTTTGCAAAACTCTCGTTTAAACAAAATTCCAAATACGCTGGGAAAAAAAAAAAAAAAAAGAGAAAATCATTGCAATGAGGCTTGCTTCTCCTTCTACTCTCTAGCTTCTTTGTAATATAAGTAAGAAAACTGTGTCAAGACATCAGAGGCTAACAGACACAGAGTCAAAAAAATTCAAGTCCTTTGAGTGCCCCAAATGAATTCAGGGCATGTATAGTTCAACCTAGATAAATCTTGCCTAATCAGCCAGGGAGTTAGGAGGTGTTAGAAATCGTCTTTCCCCAGAAGCTCTGTAGTCCTCAAACTTCTGACTTCTAAGATTCTGTAGAAAATACTCTCTCAAATCCTTTGGACTACATGTGTTATTTTGCATTTTAGCTGACCATCCACATGCTCAAGATTAGGGAATTTCTCATCTGATTTGAAAATATACAAGGAGCATTGCCTAAGTTACCACCTGCCTATTTCCATTGTAGACCTACTGTGGGCTTCTCTGGTGGCTCAGACAGTCAAGAATTTTGTAATGGAGGAGATGTACTATGCGAGGAGATGAGAAGCAGTGAATAGCTACAGTGGAGTAAGAACTGCAGTGAGTGCTGGTGCCTGGGTGGTTATGCTGCTGTGGTGTGCTCTCTCTAGGTGAGTCCCGCTGCCACAACAAGCCATTATTTTCATCAGAAATAATGGAATTGCCAATTAATTCAGGCAAAATCCTGACTTGAAGTGTCTTTTCAGTACAGAGCAATTAGCAGATGCTCTTTGCTGCTGAAAGGGTATGAATGTTTTCTGGGAAGGGGGCTGTCACCCTGTCTATATCACACAGCAGTAACCTCAGTGTCTGCTGGACCTCTGCAGATCCAGCACTGAGCTCAAATAACATGAATCTCTATAGTGGAAAGAGGATAGAGGAGGAAGAGGCAGGGACAGATCTTTCCTAGGAGGGATTTCCATCTTTTTACACTGCCCATTGCACAAAACATCATAAGAAAACCATGTCACGAGGATATCAAGTGGAATTTTATATTCCACTAAATTTCTTGTCTAAAGCTGAGAAGTTGAGAAATTTATTAGAGTGGGTCCTGGGCAAGCTAAGTTCCAAAGTTAAGGAAAGCGTCACAGTCTATTCCTGGAAATGTAAGGAATAAGATGAGAACAAGTCTAGCAGAACTCATGACTTTATGGTGGGGTTTGCTGGTGGCTCATCTGGTAAAGAATCCGTCTGCAATGCAGGAGACCTGGATTTGATCTCTGAGTTGGGAATATTCCCTGGAGAAGGGAATGGGTACCCACTGCAGTATTCTGGGCCTGGAGAATTCCGTGGACTAGTCCATGAGGCCACAGGTTTGGTTCTCAAACTTTGGTACACTTTATAATCACCCAAGGAACTTTATAAAACACTAAGTTCCTAGGACCAGACATGGGGATTGTGATTTAATTGGTCTCTGATAGGACCCAATTATCTGCATTGTCCAAATGTTTCCCAGATGATTCTAGCATGGAACTAGACCTGAGAATCACTGGAATAGTGTGGGCCCTAACAGAGGGCAAGGGTACCACCTGGGAACTTGTTAGAAAAGAAAATTATTGGGTTCCACCCCAGACCTGCTGAGTCAGAAACTCTATGAGTTGGACTCAGCAACCTGTGTTTTATCAAACTCATGAGGTCATCCTGATGCATACTAAAGATGTGCACATTAGAACAATGAGTTGCTTTGTTTCCTTGACTTTCTCTACCTTCCCATCCCACCTGTACCCAGTATTAGTATTGGTGGCCTCCTTTTCTCAGAACTATTTTTTAAAAAATTTTACTGGAGTTTAGTTGATTTACAATGTTGTGTTAGTTTTAAGTGTACAGCAAAGTGACTTATATATATATATATGTATGTATACATATGCTGCTGCTGCTAAGTCACTTCAGTCATGTCCGACTCTGTGCAACCCCATAGACAGCAGCCCACCAGGCTCCTCCGTCCTTCATATACAACATATACAGACTACTATATAGTAACCAATAAGGATTTACTGTATAGCACAGGGAGCTCTATGTACTATTCAGATTCTTTTTGCATATAGGCTATTGTATAATAGTAAATAGAGTTCCCCGTGCTATACAGTAAGTCCTTTGGAGAAGGAAATGGCAACCCACTCCAGCGTTCTTGCCTGGAGAATCCCAGGAACGGGGGAGCCTGGTGGGCTTCCATCTATGGGGTTGCACAGAGTCAGACACGACTGAAGCGACTTAGCAGCAGCAGCAGTATGTATATGTTAACCCCAAACTCCTAATTTATTTTTCTCCGCCATGTTTTCTTTTCAGTAACTGTAAGTTTGTTTTTGAAATCTGTGAGTCTGTTCCTGTTTTGTAAATAAATATGTCATTTAAAAAATTAGGTTCCAAATATGAGTGATATGATATTCATCTTTCTCTATTTCCCTTTGTATGATAAACTTTAGGTCCACCTGTGTTGCTGCAGATAAGGTTCTCTTGTTCCCTTTAGCGGCTGGGTAATATTCCATTGAATATAAGAACCATATCTTCTTTATCCAGTCCTCTGCTGATGGACACTTAGGTTGCTTTCATGTCTTGGCTGTTGTCAGTAGTGCTGCAGTGAACACTGGTGAGCATGTGTCTTTTTGAATTACAGTTTTCTCTGGATGTACACGCAAGAGCAGGAGTTCTGGATTTCATTAGTTTTTTAAGGAACCTCCTTACTACTACCTCCTTACTCCTTACTACTCCATAGGGTTTGTATTGGCCCCATTTTTTCAAAACTTCCCAGAGTTGTAACCGATTTCTCTAACCTTTACAACTGGGACTATATAACCCTAACTATATGTTAATTCTGATAGCATATTTGAGCCAATACCATCCCTAAGTTCAGTTCAGTTCAGTCGCTCAGTCATGTCTGACTCTTTGCAATACCATCCCTATATTCAGCTTCAACTAAATAGTAATGATAATGGATAGTTAATAAATATTGATTGCAAGAGATCATCACTTTCAAGTAAAAGCTTCATCCCAACCGTATACAACGGTCTCATCAACTTTATCCTCCACTTTTCCTTAAGGGGAGTTAATTGGAAGGAGACAAAATTCTTTCAGATAGAAAGATGACTATTTGCTATTCACTAAGGGTCAATGCCAGGCCTGGGAATTATAGCTACCCTACTCTTCTTGATCCACAGATTGAAAAAATAAAAATAAAAAAATAAAAGACAGATTGCCCACATCACCATGTGTTGTGGCTAAGTGGAAGGAAAATAATCTGAGATTTGGATGTTGAGGGAACTTCCCTGAAAAGTAGAACTCCATAAAATAAAAACTGAGTAAAAATATCTCCTTTTATACTCATTAAGGATTATTAAAATAATGCCTGAGGCTGTTGACACTAGACAAAACCTTTAGACTCGCCGGGAGGGTTTTAGCTGCAAGGACAAGAAGACACATGTTTCCCACTTTTGGCTGGGGGTCAGTGAAGCGGTGATAGGAGGGCATATCTTCCCGGGATCTAGATTTTAGAAAGTCAGAGGTGGCAGAAATGCTGGTATTTGGTCTGGGTTAAGTGATGAGAATTGTACTCTTTAAGTAGAGCATATTTCGCCTCTAGGTTCCTTATAGAATAGATGTGAAGCTCCGGGAATCAGTCACTGCATCCTAGTAAGAGTCCCAATTACTGCTGTGTATGGAGTCAGTGCAATCACAAATGGTTCTTTGGGGAAGTGTGGGTAGAACACATTCTGTGTTTGTTACTACACACCTGCCACCGGATTGCAGAAGTCTGATTTCTAACAGATTAAATAAAAATTAAATTAAAACAAAACAATCTATGAGTTTGCTGCCTGGCATTAAACTTTTATGAAAACAGATGGGTGAGCATAATCTCTCAGAGGAACTCATCCAGGCTGAGGCACTTTCTTCAAGCTGCAGGTGTAAACATTTCAAGAGCCCCCGGGGTCTCCTTTTGAAGAACAGACAAAAAAGCAAAAATTTAACAGAGAGAATTGTACTGTATATGGTTCCCAGCACTAGGTATTTGCAACTATTCTAACAATGAGTGAAGAGAAAGATAATCCATGTATATTTCCATATTACATGGATGGAACATGCGGATTCATGTCTATTTGATTCATTGATTCTTCATGTCCATCAATGAAAGTTTTAATTGTACTTTAAACTTTCTTGTACATGTACAGGCTTATATGCCACTCTCTGAACAGTCCACAACTTACAAGAGGCCATCAAAGAAGAAAGGGGATTCTAGTAGATTAGGTCTGTTTCATAGTTTGTGGGCTCTGCAAACAGGAAAATATCTCTGAATGCTCGCTTTGTAATTTAACTTTAATACATTGGGTGATATTCAAATGTCTGTTACTTTCCTCATCTACAAAGTTGGACTGTTTTAAGAATTACATAAGCTAATACTTGTAAAACAGTCAGCTCCAGGGCTATCGTATAAATGTGTAAATACTGTTGATGGTGATGACAATTTGAGGGGATTAAATTAGAGCTTTCAAATCCTTAAGCATCCACCAAGAATTAAGATGATAATCAATTTTATTTACATTAATATAGATGGCAAATCTCCTAAGGATATAATAATCTAAGTCAGCACAACTATTTTAATAATTGTACTTTCAGGAACTTAGATATGTTGCAGGTCTGGTTAAGTTTTCTGGAACTTAAACCTATAAATTTGAATGGGGATCTAACAGTTAATCTAGAATATGTACAGAGAACAATTCATGGAGGAAAAAGACACAAGATCACTTTTGGAATAACATCTGTCTCTCTACATAAGTTATTTCTGGGAATCTATTTATAATTTGTTATTTCAATCTTCTTCTTGTTGTCTGTATTAAGTAATGTGTTACTCCCACACGTTCATGCCTTGTGAAAAGGAAGCACATATTAACTGCTATTCTAAACTGTATCCTTGCAGGCACCCTAAAAGGCACTGTTGTGTCTAATTAATTCAGTCCAGATTTATTGAAGTCTTACAAATGTGCAATATTCTGGAATATAAAAGGATGTTGGGCCATGGTTCCTTTCCTAAAGAAACTTATTTCCTAATATAAAAGTAATACAAGGCAGAATGAGATCAGAACTACAGATATAGAGAGAGTGTTAGAAATTGGAAGGCAGGACAAGTGGCTTTAACCTGGTGATATTAAAAATTACAAAATGAAAGATAAATTTTAAGGGGCTTTGAAAAAAGAGCATATATTTTAATAAAATATTCCAGTTTGCTGGATATGGATGTAACATTTCAGACGATCCAAGCTGAGATTAGATTATAAAAAAATTGGTAAACAGTATTCACCCAAAGCCAGCAAGTGATGAGAAAATGTGAAGATGTAAGTGGGAGAATGATCAGTTTCACATTAAGATGATGAAGAAAGCTAAAGATAGGATATCTTGTGTCAAGTGCATCGTTACTTCAGGCATGGGGATCAAAGCTGAGGGAGTCATATGGAGACAGAGGCATAGAGAAGGACCAAGAGCCCTATGTTATGATGACTGAAAAAGGATTCAGTGAGAAGAGACTGAGAAATAAGACAACTTCTGAGTTTCATTAATGACCTTTTCTTCTCTACCCATCCTTGTGGTCAAGAATGCTGAAGATTAAGTGAAGGAGGGAGGATACATGTAAAAGTCCTTCTGGGCACATTCAGGGATGCACAGCAGAAACAAGCTGAAAAAATGTGAATTTCAGGGAAGAGTTGGCAGCAGAATTATTAAATCCATTTAGGGTTTTACAACAGACAGAGGAGAGCTGAAGCCAGAGAGGATTCATCACCAAAGGATAGTGTGTTGGGCTACCTTTCTTTATTTTCATGGGCTCCATAATCACCATGGATGGTGACTGCAGTCATGAAATTAAAAGATTTTCTCTTGGAAGAAAAGCTATGATAAACATAGACAATATATTAAGCAGAGACCTCACTTTACGGACAAAGGTCCGTGTAGTCAAAGCTGTGGTTTTTCCAGTAGTCATGTATGAATGTGAGAGTTGGACCATAGAGAAGGCTGTGGCAAAAGAATTGATGCTTTTGAACTGTAGTGTTGGAGGAGACTCTTCAGAGTCCCCTGGACAGCAAGGAGATCCAACCAGTCAATCCTGAAGAAAAGGAAATCAACCCTGAATATCTATTGGAAGGACTGATGCTGAGGCTGAAGCTCCAATATTTTGACCACCTGATGTGAAGAGCTGATTCATTGGAAAAGACCCTGATGCTGGGAAACATTGAAGGCCAGAGGAGAAGGGGGCAACAGAGAATGAGATGGTAGGAGGGCATCACTGACTCAATAGACATGAATTTGAGTAAACTCCAGAAGATGGTGAAGGACAGGGAGGCCTGGCATGCTGCAGTCCATGGTGCTGCAGAGTTGGACACAATTTAGTGACTGCACAACAGCAAAACTTTTCTTATATGTTTTGAAAAATGAGGCTTTCAAAGGTCTAGTCAATAGTGCTCAAGGCTGAAGAGCGAGGGAAGACATTAATAGAAAACACATGTAAAAATAACAACATGACACTAGTGCTGCTAGTCAACAAAGTCGGCCAGCAGCAGACCATTTACCTTGAGTAAATACTAAATCAACTGTGGACAATCTGAGAGAGATGGGCATACCAGACACCTGACCTGCCTCTGAGAAATCTGTATGCAGGTCAGGAAGCAACAGTTAGAACTGGACATGGAACAACAGACTGGTTCCAAATAGGAAAAGGAGTACATCAAGGCTGTATATGGTCACCCTGCTTATTTAACTTCTATGCAGAGTACATCATGAGAAATGCTGGACTGGAAGAAACACAAGATGGAATCAAGATTGCTGGGAGAAATATCAATCACCTCAGATATGCAGATGATACCACCCTTATGGCAGAAAGTGAAGAGGAGCTAAAAAGCCTCTTGATGAAAGTGAAAGAGAGTGAAAAAGTTGGCTTAAAGCTCAACATTCAGAAAACGAAGATCATGGCAACTGGTCCCATCACTTCATGGCAAATAGATGGGGAAACAGTGGAAACAGTGTCAGACTTTATTTTTTGGGCTCCAAAATCACTGCAGATGGTGACTGCAGCCATGAAATTAAAAGATGCTTACTCCTTGGAAGGAAAGTTATGACCAACCTAGACAGCATATTCAAAAGCAGACAGATTACTTTCCCAGCAAAGCTCTGTGTAGTCAAGGCTATGGTTTTTCCAGTGGTCATGTATGGATGTGAGGGTTGGACTGTGAAGAAAGCTGAGCGCCAAAGAATTGATGCTTTTGAACTGTGGTGTTGGAGAAGACTCTTGAGAGTCCCTTGGACTGCAAGGAGATCCAAGCAGTCCATCCTAAAGGAAATCAGTCCTGGGTGTTCTTTGGAAGGAATGATGCTAAAGCTGAAACTCCAGTACTTTGGCCACCTCATGCGAAGAGTTGACTCATTGGAAAAGACTCTGATGCTGGGAGGGCTTGAGGGCAGGAGGAGAAGTGGATGACAGAGGATGAGATGGCTGGATGGCATCACTGACTCGATGGATGTGAGTTTGAGTGAACTCCGGGAGAAGGTGATGGACAGGGAGGCCTGGTGTGCTGCGATTCATGGGGTCGCAAAGAGTCGGACACGACTGAGCAACTGAACTGAACTGAACTGAACTGAAATATTGGATGACAGGGAGCAAATGAAGTCAGATTGAAAGGTAAAATGAAGCAAGGAGAGCTCATAGTCACCCGGTGAGATGCTAAGCTTCAAGTCAGCAAACATACAGAGCAGAAGTGGGCCTTGGGCAGTGCTCAGGGTAACTGACTGTGAACTGTTCTCAAAACAACTGAGCTAGTTGCATGCATGTTTCTCTCACTACTCACATGCATATGGGAATCTGGCCTCTACAGAGGAATCTATAGTGCTACTTGCCAAAGAAAAACGTGTGATCTTTCTGGAGAAGAGTCCAAGTGTAGGTGACAAGGTCTGAGACAGCACATAATCCAGACCTTGTAGCAGGCCACAGAGAGGGAGGGGGTTGTTGACTCCACAGTTCAGAGTAATGTATACCTTAGTCTAGAAATTCTGGGCCCCTGCCTACCTGCCTTTCTTTTCCACACCAAGCCCATACAGAGAAAATTGGTTGTGGTCCTGTCCAGCTATAAAAGCAACTAGACTTCTGATTCACTTAATGAAGCCTCAAATCAGCTGAGTCAAAGTACAGAAAAAATGAGGGAGGGATGAAGAAGATGGAGGAAAAGTGAAGATGGTAGCATCACTGTGGAAAGGGGAGGGAAGGTGGGGACTGAATAAAACATGGGTGGAATTAGAGAAGCATCTATCAGAGTGTGCTTGTGCTCATCCTTTGACACACACCAGAATCACCGCATGGGTTGTTGGACCAGCCCCACCCACAGACAACTTGATTCAGTGGGTCTGAGTTAGGATCTGAGAGTGTGCTTCCCTAAAAAGTTCTCAGGAGATGCTGATCCAAGGACAAATTTTGAGAAGCAAAGGTTTAGACAGTTGGAAAGTTTTAGGTTGGGAGAGATCTGTGAGCCAGGAGTAGGGGTTGCTGATTTAATAGGTCTTCATTGGAAGGACTGACGCTGAAACTGAAGCTCCAATCCTTTGGCCACCTGATACAAAGAACTGACTCACTGGAAAATACCCTGATGCTGGGAAAAATTGAGGGTGAGAAGGGGGCTACAGAGGATGAAATGGTTGGATGGCATTACTGACTCAATGGACATGAGTTTGAACAAACTCTGGGAGATAGTGATGCACAGAGAAGCCTGACGTGTTGCAGTTCATGGGGTTGCGAAGAGTCGGACACGACTTAGTGACTGAACAACAACAATTCAAGGAGCTGGTAAAAGTTGGTCAGAGGCCCAGAGTGGCTGATAAGGAGTAAGGACTAGGTAGCCCCTTGAACCGGAGAAGGTAATGGCAACCCACTCCAGTACTCTTGCCTGGAAAATCCCATGGATGGAGGAGCCTGGTGGGCTGCAGTCCATGGGGTCGCTGAGAGTTGGACACGACTCAGTGACTTCACTTTCACTTTTCACTTTCATGCATTGGGGAAGGAAATGGCAACCCACTCCAGAGTTCTTGCCTGGAGAATCCCCAGGGATGGCAGAGCCTGGTGGGCTGCCATCTATGGGGTTGCACAGAGTCAGACACGACTGCAGCGACTTAGCAGCCACAGCAGCAGCCCCTTGAATAGTGTATATGTTTCCTGTTTCTGCTGTAACCAATTGCTAAAATGTAGTGGATTAAAAACAACACAGGTTCATTCCCTTATGATTCTGGAGGTCAGAAATCCAAAATCAGTTTCAGTTTCACTAGGCTTAAATCAAGGTATCAGCAGGACAGGCTCCTTCTAGAGTTTGAAGGGAGAATACATTTTCTTGCCTTCTTCAGTACCTAGTGATCATCTAGAGGTATTCCTTGGATTGCGGCCCTTATTTCTATGTCCAAATGCACCACTTTAATCTCTGCCTCCATTATCACCTATCCTTCTCCTCTGAATCTGTCTTGATTACACTGGATTCACCTGGGTAATCAAAGATAATCTCCCTATTGCAAGATTCTTAACTCAGTCACATCAATAAAACCCTTTTTCTTCAGTAAGGAAGCATTCATAGGTTCCCAGGATTGGGACATGGACATATTTGATGGAAGGAATTATTCACCCTGCCAAAAAATATGTTCAATATAGTGGCCTTTCCTTTGTGCAGCCCTCTGGGTCTACACTATTACCCTGAACTAAGACGTGAAATTAAATTACATCAAGTTCAACATCCAGAAGTCATCTAGTTCTCTGCCCACCTTACCTCAAAGCCTGTTTGTTCTTAAATAATCAAAGCACCTCTTTCATATTTCAGAGTAACAGCATCTGTAGGCTATTCAGTTGATTGCAAATATTGATACAATGCAACTTTAATCCAGACCGGCTTTAACTGGAACACTCATTTTAGACAGAAGTTTTCCTTCTCTAAATAAAGGGTAAATGATAAACCAAACAGACAAGCAACTCTCTTTGGTGGACTTTATTAATACCTTTCAGGGATTAATTTAAAAATAGCCACCATTAATAATAATAATAAAAGGGACATGGCAGAAGAGAATGATTAAGGGCTTGGAAGTCCACAGATATCATTATTGAATTTATTAAGGCAAGAGTAGGGAACTCATCCAGTTATCACCAAATCTCCTTCTTCTTTTGGGATCATTATTTTCTGCAGTTTGTTTCGTGTACACATCAAACGGACTTCCTTTATTCCAGGTACATAATTGGCCATGACATAATTTCATGCTGTTTTTTCTCCCCTTCTCTATATATCCTGACTTGTTCTTGCTTCTCAGACCCACTCTCTGAGTTGGGTGCTACATTCTAGGTAACGTATCCTTTTTTCTCCAATCCTGTTTTTTGAGTTTGCTTTCTCCTAAAAGAAGACTTAAGAGTAGCTGTATAAATGTTTTGTATAATATAATCTCATATATAGAATATTTGACCCCTATCTTCTGTCAGAGGGTAAAATGTGGCTGCTCATGCGAGGCTATGTCACACAATGGTTAGGAATGAGAGCTCTGTAGCATACTACTGTCTATTTTGAATTCTCAGTCCCTTGAAAGCAATGCCACTTTAGACAAGTAATAACCTTACTTTTTCAGGCCTCATTTCCTCTTCTGTAAAATAGGGATAGTCACCATAATTACTTCATAGAGTTGTTGTAGGGATCAATGAGATAAACCATAAGAACTGGCACATAGCAGGTGCTCAATAAATATTAACTCTGATTTTTAAAGCTGGGGTGGACATCTTTTGAACATCCTGATGGTGCCATAATATGTTACGATATGTTAGTAGCCTACCCTGTGATCATCACTATATCTCTAGAGTAACAGCAATCAATTCATTTCACATAAGAGCACATTTTAAAACATTGTTTTGATTTCCCAAAACAATTTACAGAGAGATAGTTGCCATCATTTAAAATGATATGATTAGTTCACACTATATGTATTTTCAGAATGATAAAATATAGTCTTTGTAAAATAATATAAAACCCTTAATTGCATCTCCTCACATATAACAAGCAAGCATATACTTCAGTATCTTACATGAGAAATATATTTCACCACAACAGGATAAAGATACAGAAAATCTCAGAGGGGGAATTAGTATTTAAATGGTAGCTGTCATCCAAAACTATCAGAGCACACGATAATTCTTTGACCTTTTTTTTTAGTCTATAAGTTATCACAATATTTTATTGTTTAAAATGAAACTTTTAAAAGACTGGCCTCTCTCAGTAGAATCAAGAAAAGGAAATAATCAGATATGATTTTCTCTACCTTCCAAGCAAGAAAATTGAAGACATGGTGAAGTTATCCATCCCAAACAAGATAAAAACTTTTCATGGTATAGCAATGCACCTTTAAAATTGAAAATAGGTATTATCAATGTAAAAAAACAGTGAAAAATGTATTTCAATGATGAATTTAATGAATTTTCTTGCTCTCAGTTCATTTGTAGATAAACATAACCTCTTTGTTCAGGCTTATAGAACATTTTCCCTGTATTTTTCCAGTTTAAGTTCAAGTGATCAACAAAGGGATTTAGATAGACTTTCATTGTCTGCAGTTTAAGAGGTGGGAAAAATAAAAGAAGTATTTGGTGTTGTTTGAATCTATTTATTGGTCTCTAATAAATTCCCCAGCGGCTTGACATCTTGAATTACCACCACAATTATTCCCTTGGTTTTCTAAAATTGAATGAATATAGGACCAAGGGAAAACTAAAGTGTTTCCCAATTAAGTAACACCAGAAACAAATCTTATAAAACAGCTATACCTGAATGTCAAGATTATTGGTAAGTAGTTTTATGAGCCTTTCCCCTCCAACATGTTATATCGATTCTCAGTGTTATTTAATTGGAAAATATTAATCCAGTTTTCTTGTGACTCCAGATTAGCTCAATTTCAGAAAATACCAAAACTCAGGGCATTGTAATCTGACATCACTGAATTGTTTCCTCCCTGCTTCCATTTCCTGTTCTAGTGTTAAAGAGCTCCCCATACAAATCTATGCTCCAATACTTTGGCCACTTGATGTGAAGAGCCAACCCATTGGAAAAGACCCGGATCCTGGGAAAGATTGATGGCAGGTGGAAAAGGGGGCAACAGAGGATGAGATGGTTGGATGGCATCACTGACTCAATGGATATGAGTTTGAGCAAACTCCGGGAGATAGTGAAGGACAGGGAAGCCTGGCTTGCTGCAGTCCTTGGGGTCACAAAGAGTCAGGCATGACTGCATGACTGAAGAACAACAATGACGACATATGAATCTGTATCCCTCATATTATAAATGAAAGATACATAAACTAATGTAATAGCAGATACATAAATTAAACATTTTAACTGTAAGTAGCTCAGTGTGTCCCCCAACCCGGGGGCATGTACACCTGATCATCATCAGAACACAGTGCTTATACTGAAGTCATGAACAAGAGAGGAGAGAGTTTAGACATCAGATTCACGACAAAGTGGGATGGTGACAAATTCAGTGGAATCAGAGTCAGACCCTAAGTCTATCTAGCCCTAGTTTCTCTCTTGCTAGCCATGTACCTCAGGATGGTCACTTAATTCTCATGATCTTTATATTTCAATTCTGAAAATAAAATCTCATCTTTTCTTCTATCCTATGTGCATAATCATTTTATACAGATATAAATGTAAGTATTTATTGTATTTATATTGCAATATACATGAATGTATATTCATAAATAACTATTATTGATATAAATGTACTTCTAAATACTTATGACTGTCGTGTTATCATTATACGAGTTAAGAAATATACTCAAACAACATCCTATGCCAGTCACTTTGTGTGTGCACGCAGTCGGTCACTCAGTTGTGTCCAGTTCTTTGCTACCCCACGGACTATAGCCCACCAGTTGTCTGTCCATGAAATGTTCTGGCAAGAATACCGGAGTGGGTTGCCGTTTCCTACTCCAGGGGATCTTCCCAACCAAGGGATTGAATCTGCATCTTCTGCATTTACAGGCGGATTCTTTTCTTTTTCTTTTATTATTATTATTATCTTTTACTTTACAATATTGTATTGGTTTTGCCGTACTTCAACATGAATCCACCACGGGTGTACACATATTTGCAGGTGGATTCTTTACCACTGCTTCACCTGGGAAGCCCCTGTGCTAGTTACCTAATAAAAGACAAAAAAAAAAAAAAAAAAGTGATAGGTGCATCATACTTTCACAGAGCTTACAACCTAGGGTACAAGGGATTAGCAAAGGAGGCTTTGCCAGTAAGAAGGAAGTGTATACACGCTAGATTGTTGTTGTTTAGCTTTTAAGTGATATCCAGTTCTTTTGTGACCCCATGGACTGTAGCCTACCAGGGTCCTCTGTCCATGGGATTTCCCAGGCAAGAATACTGGAGTGGCTTGCCATTCCTCCTCCAGATTAGAAGAACTGAAGGTAAGAGTTGTGAATCTAAATTATGATAGATGAATGGCTGGAAGATGTGAATGCATTGTAGGTAGACAAAGAATATGAACAAAGGTAGTGAGACTGTAAAGAGACTGAACACTTAGGAGACAATGAGGAGTCAAAACAGACTGGGGCACAGAGGTTGCACACTGAATAAGTGAGATGTAAGGAAAGATCAGGATCTCTTCAAGGTCAGGGTGGTGGGTCATGCTTGCATTTGGTGCTCCAGGGAATCAGGTGGTGACCATTAGTGTTGGACCAGTGTTGAGATAGCCAGCCCACTTAGGCGACAACCTAAGGGTGTGAAGTGATGTAGACCCACCTGATACCATGATATTCCCAGTTACCTGCAGTTCTCCAGGAAGCTCTCTACATACCGAGTAGACTTTTTCTGGGAGAGAACTGGCCAACTTGTGATTTTAAACAGGATAAGTGCAGATTCTAAGTGTTTATTCTCATTGCTGATTGTCTTCTTGGACAGTAGTCATTATTTCCAGCATTCCTTTTCAATGCCTCACTGGTTCTTTTTGCATAATAGGGTTGGTTGATAGATATTTTAGTGCAAGGAGCCCAGAAGCAGATTCTGAAACTATGATTGATGGACAAGCTATTCATTAAGGAAGTGCTCCCTAGAGAAATTAATAAGAGTGGGGAAACAAGGGCAAGGAAAGGGAAGAAGTCAAGTCAATAAGTGACTTTAGGCAAAGCACCAGCCTTAGCTGTATCTTATGGAGGAAAGAACTCTGGGGTACGAATTATACCTGAGTGTATTCTGAGCTCATCAAGTCAAGGGAGATAGGTTTTAATTGCCATGTACTGATTAGTCATTGGCTAGGAAATGCTTGGGGGAGGGAATAAGGAAACAAACTTCCAGCTCCATTTACTGGCAGGCAAAGCTGCCCTCCTCAAAACAGGAACTAGAAACAAGACTCAAAACAACACAGAGACCGGGGCATGGAGGTCCAGAAAGTTATGAGGGGATCCGGAATGAGAACCAGCAGTAAATGCTTCTCCCTGCTGGGGTGGGGTCCAGGGAAGGTGGGACTGGTTGTAAAGGAACTTTATTTTTTGCCCTCCTTTCATATTGTCCTGAGCTTGCAATTTTATTGCCATTACTTTATCCCCCCTGATAATCTGAAACATAGATTTTGGAGGTTCCAGATTTCCAAGATACAGACTACCTCTTTCACCTCTCCAGTAAAAGGGTTCAGATTTAATCCTGCATCACAGGAAATAATTAGGTCTTTAAAATCTATAAATTACATTCGTCAGCAGCAGAGGAAACAAATGGTGTTTCTGGTCCTCTGGTGGCAATGATGAATGGCACGTTGAACTTTTGCTATAAGAAACTTGCGTGGGCCTAGGAGCTTGTTTATTGACTCTTAACAAAAAAACTATTAACCTAGACTATTTTATATGGTGGTGGCCAAGCTCTGTGTATAATAAGGATGTGTGTGTGGGGTGGTGTCCTACTGGACTGGGGAGTTTTACGTGGCTGACATCCCTCTGATGACAAGAGAAAATGCTGCCCAGACACCAATTTAGAGTAGAATATGTGGCAAAAGGATACGGATTGGACAACTCATTAACCAAGATTTATGTGATGCTAGTAGGTATTAATAGCATTGATAGTATCTGTGCAGGACATCGATTTCTGGCTAACATTCATGATGTAAACCCCTCAGATTCGAGTCCACAGGGCGATTTAATGGCAACATTTCAAAGTTTAAGGTAAGATGTAATTGATTAAAAATCATTCTAGAGGTACAGAGTGTGTAGGCTGTGAAGAAAAATTGGCTTGGCCAAAACAACTACTAATGGGATACTAAGACCAACCTGTGCTCTGTGTACAGTTTTTGAGGAATATGGTGCATGGAATGGCCCTGTGTGCTCTGGGAGGTGGGCACACTCAAAGTGTAGGGACATGGTAAAGCAGGTCATTATGTTGTGCATTTTGAAGATCCTGAAAATAGGACACCCGCCACCCCAGTTCTTCTCCTACAGAAATAATTAACTTGCTATTAAGCAGGAAGGTACTGTGGTTGGGGTTAACCAAAAAACATTCCTCCTTTTTCTCCTCCCTTCTCTCCTGTCTTGAGGAAGGAGCTTACAACTGACTATTTAGGTAAATATGTGTCTGCAAGCGTTTTCAATCAAAGCTGATTTGCGTCCTGTAATACCATGGCACTTACTATTTGGAAGAAAAGCTATGACCAATCTAGACAGCATATTAAAAAGCAGAGACATTAGTTTGCCAACATAGGTCCATCTAGTCAAAGCTGTGGTTTTTTCGGTAGTCATGTCTGTATGTGAGAATTGGACTATAAAGAAAGCTGAACACTGAAGAATTGATGCTTTTGAACTGTGATGTCAGAGAGGACTCTTGAGAGTCCCTTGGACTGCAAGGATATCCAACCAGTCCATCCTAAAGGAGATCAGTTCTGAATATTCATTGGAAGGCCTGATGCTAAAGATGAAGCTCCAATACTTTGGCCAGTTGATGTGAAGAACTGACTCATTTAAGACCCTGATACTGGGAAAGATTGAAGGCAGGCAAAGAGGGGATGACAGAGGATGAGATCATTGGATGGCATCACTGATTAGATGGACATGGGTTTGAGTAAGTTCTGGGAATTGGTGATGGAGAAGGAAGACTGGTGTGCTGAAGCCCATGGGATTGCAAAGAGTCGGACATGAATGAGTGACTGAACTGAACTGAATACCATAAGTAGGAATCACATTGCTAAATATAATAAACAGAAAGGTAAAATAGAACAAAAGAAACACAGCTAAAAGAAATATTTCACCAACATCTCAGCTTGCTTCTTAGCAATGCACACAAGCAATCAGCAGGATAAACTAACTCATGGAAGATATTCTCTTGGCTTGGTGCTCATAGAAAAGGAAAAATCTTTTCAAGGTCCCTGTTCAATATGGTTCAGGGGGGAAAAAGTCTTTTTGAATTCAAGTTTTTGTACAATTCAGATAAATATGTCACCATCCAGAAATCTACATTTGTGTTCATAAATTAGAATTATTACTGTAAAATGAAGCAAATGTCTCCAGATTCTATGGGCTCAATGAAGAAAAAACAATTCTGGTGCCTTTGCATCCATAAAAGGGCATGCATGGTAAAGCTGTCTAAAAAGCACTTTGGGCTTCCACCTAATTTCTCATCACTATTTACTCCCCGGAGAGAACTGTGTGTGTGACAACTATTCATTTAGCCCTCCAATGTGGAAAGTAGACTGCTTCGTTCTATGGAGATTGCAGGCAGGCATGAGGTTGGTCTCTGTTTCTCTAGTGGCTGTTCCTTGAGCTCAAGAATCCAGACAGATACAGAAATAATTGCTCTAACAGGCATCCTGATAGTCACCAGCCACACAATTGGAAGCAACACCCTATGCTTAGAATAGGCTGCCTGGGAAAGACAGCATCACTTAAAATAGGCAAAATGTTGGGTGTCGCAGCAACACATCCCATATAAACAAAACTGGCCAAAAATACACAGCAACCCCAAGCAAGCTGATAAATGAGCCCCTTCTCCAAAATAAATATTTCTTAAATATTTATTCAGTGTGTGTCAGTGAAGTAGAGAAAGTGATTTTTTTCTTAAGAAAATGTTATACAAAAAGTATAAATAGAAACAGATTCCTTCTCATTACTTCACGGCCATTTGCCAAAGAAGGTTCTAAAATCTATGAGCA
Organism: Budorcas taxicolor; assembly: GCF_023091745.1. Classification (NCBI taxonomy): domain Eukaryota; kingdom Metazoa; phylum Chordata; class Mammalia; order Artiodactyla; family Bovidae; genus Budorcas; species Budorcas taxicolor. Next base: position 25,946,018 of record NC_068932.1, read on the forward strand.
AAACAATTTCTGCTTTCATGCAACATTTATTTATATTTTAATTTTTACTTTATATTATTACAGAGTTGATTAACAGTATTGTGTTAGTTTCAGGTGTCCACCAAAGTTACAATATTCTCTAATAACCTAAATGGGAATAACCTATATGTGTAACTGAATCACCTTGCATGAAACTTTTATTTATTTTTAATTTTTTACAATATCTCTTCTTTATTTAGATTTTTAACTTCTCTCAGGAAAGTGTTGTAATGTTTAGTGTAAAAATCTTGCACTTCTTTTGATAAATTTTGCCTCTATTATCCTATTTTTTGTTCTTTAAAAATTAAGATATAGCTAACTTACAATATTAGTTTCAGATGTACAACATAGTAATTCAATATGTCTTATAAATTAAATTCCATTTAAAGTTATTCCTCCAGCTCTGCTCTTCTTTATCAGGATGGTTTTGACTATTCTGAGTCTTTTGTGTTTCCATACAAATTTTTAAAAAATGATCTAGTTCTATGAGAAATGCCACCGGTGTTCTGACGGAGCTTGCACTGAGTCTGTACATTGCCTTGGGCAATATGGTCATTTTAAGAATATTGGTCCTTCCAATCCAAGAACACTGTGTATCTTCCTGTCTTTATTATCTTTAATATATTTCTTCTGTGTCTTACAGTGTGTGGATTGCAGGTCTTTTGCCTTTTTAAGTAGGTGTATTCCTAGTTATTTTATTTATTGATGCAATGATAAATGGGATTATTTCCTTACATTTCTCTTTCCGGTGGTTTGTTGTTAGTGTACAGAAATGCAACAGATTTCTGCATATTTATTTTGTATCCTGAAATTTTACTGAGATCATTAATGAGATCTGGTAGTTTTTTGATAGTATCTTTAGGATTTTCTGTATATGTATGTTTTATGTCATCTGCAAACAGTGAAAGTTTTACGCCTTCCTTTTCAACTTGGATTCCTTTGTATTCTCTGGTGATATGGTGATAGTGGGCATCCTTGTCTTGTTCCTGATCTTAAAGGGTATGTTTTCAGCTTTTCACTGTAAAGTATAACATTAGCTGTGGTTTGTGACATATCGCCTTTATTATGTTGATGTATATTCCATCGATGCTCGCTTTCTGGAGAGTTTTAAATCATAAATGGATTTTGAATTTAATCATGTTTGTTTCTGCATCTATTGAGATGACCATGTGATTTTTATTCAGTTTTTTAGGTAGTGTATCACATTGATTGACTTGCAGATATTGAAGAAATCTTGGCATCTCTGGGATAAATCCTACTTGATCATGGTGTGTGATTCTTTTAACATATTGCTGGAGTTGGTTTGCTAGTATTTTGCTGAAGATTTTTGAATCTATGTTCATCAGTGATATGGAGAAGGCAATGGCAACCCACTCCAGTATTCTTGCCTGGGAAATTCCATGGATGGAGGAGCCTGGTAGGCTGCAGTCCATAGAGTAGAATAGTCGGACACGACTGAAGTGACTTAGCAGCAGCAGCAGCAGCAGTGATACTGGTCTGCCATTTTCTCTTTTTGTGACAAGTTTGTCTTGTTTTGGTATCATGGTGATGATGGCTTTATAGAATGAGATTGGAAGTATTCCATTCTTTGCAGTTTTTTTTTTTTTAAATAATTTGAAAAGGATAGGTGTTAACTCTTCTCTAAATGTTTGGTAGAATTCACCTGTGAGGCCATTTGTTCCTGGGCTTTTGTTTGCTGAGAGTTTATTTTTATGTTACAAATTCAATTTGACTTTTAGTGATTGGTCTATTCAGGCTGTGTCTTCTTGATTCAGTTGTAGAATGTTGAATGTGTCTAGAAATTTTCCCATGTCTTATGTATAATTTATTGGCATGTAATGTTAAGTAGTATTTTATTATGAATTTTTATATCTCTGTGGTAATGGTTGCTATCTCCCCTCTTTCATTTCTTGCTTTGTTTACTTGGATTTTCTTTTCTTATTGATGAACTTGGCTAAAGATTTATTGACTTTGGTTCTTTGCAAAGAAACAGTTCTTGGTTTCATTGGTTTTCCTATTAATTTTGGTCTTTATTTTATTTATTTCTTCCGTGACTTTTATCATTTCCTTCCTTCTTTTACTTTGGGACCTATTCTGTTCTAATTCTTTTAGGTTGAATGTTACACTGTTGAAGATTTTTCTTGTGTTTTGAGGGAAGCCTGCATCACTTAAAGCTTTCTTCTTAAAATTGCTTTAGCTGTATCCCATAGACTTTGGAAAGTTGTGTTTTCACTTTCACTTGTCTTAATATATTTTCTGATTTCCTCTTTTACTTATTCACTGACCCATTGGATTTTTTAGTACCGTGTTGTTTCCTTTCCAAGTGTTTGAGCTTTTCCCATTTTTCTTCTAGCAATTGATTTCTACTTTCATATCCCTGTGGTTAGAAATATACTTGACATAAATTCTGTCTTAAATTTGTTGAGACTTACACTGTGGCCCCATGAAAATATAATAGATTCATCAGTGTTACTTTTCTAGATTCCATATATATGTGTTAATATATAATATTTGTTTTTCTGACTTCCTTAACTTCATATAACAGGCTATTTACTCCGTATAACAGGCTAGAGGTTCATCCACCTCACTGCAATTGACTCAGATTAATTCCTTATGACCAACCTAGATAGTATCTTCAAAAGCAGAGACATTACTTTGCCGACTAAGGTCCGTCTAGTCAAGGCTATGGATTTTCCTGTGGTCATGTATGGATGTGAGAGTTGGACTGTGAAGAAGGCTGAGCACCAAAGAATTGATGTGTTTTAACTGTGGTATTGGAGAAGACTCTTGAGAGTCCTTTGGACTGAGAGGAGATCCAACCAGTCCATTCTGAAGGAGATCAACCCTGGGATTTCTTTGGAAGGAATGATGCTAAAGCTGAAGCTCCAGTACTTTGGTCACCTCATGCAAAGAGTTGACTCATTGGAAAAGACTCTGATACTGGGAGGGATTGGGGGCAGGAGGAGAAGGGGACGACCCAGGATGAGATGGCTGGATGGCATCACTGACTCGATGGACGTGAGTCTGAGTGAAATCCGGGAGATGGTGATGGACAGGGAGGCCTGGCATGCTGCGATTCGTGGGGTCGCAAAGAGTGGGACACGACTGAGCGACTGAACTGAACTGAACTGAACTGACTGAGTAATATTCCATTTTATATGCATACCACACTTCTTTATTCACTCACATATAAATAAACATCTAGGTGGCTTCCATGTCCTGGCTGTTGTAAATAGTGCTGCAGTGAACATTGGGGTGTATGTATCTTTTTCAATTATGGTTTTCTCAGGGTATATGCCCATAGTTGAGTTGCTGGGCCATATGGTATTTTATTCCTAGTTTTTTAAAGTAATCTCCATACTGTTCTCCATGGTGGTAATCTCAGTTTGCAGTCTCACCAACAGTACAAGAGGGTTCCCTTTTCTCCACATCCTCTCCAGCATTTATCATTTGTAGATTTTTTGATGATGGCCATTTTGACTGGTGTGAGGTGATACCTCATTGTTGTTTTAATCTGCATTTCTCTAATAACAAGCAATGTTGAGCATCCTTTCATGCCGTATTATGTATTTTTATGTCATATTTGATCCTCAGCCTTTACAATATTTTAGTCTTTACTAGTGGATTTGTTCCCTTCCTATAGATACTTCTTGTTATAGCCTTTTATTTTCCACTTAGAGACAAATATTTGGCATTTCTTTTAAGGTTTTAGTGTTGATGAACTCTTTCTATTTTTGCTTGTCTGAGAGGTTATTTTAATATCTCCTTTGTTAGTTTTTCAGGATTTTTCTCTAACTCTTTCAGTTGAGACAAATTTCTCTGTCTTTTCATTTTGCTTATTTTCCTATGTCTCTGTGAAATTAGATGAAGTGGTTAAGATCTGGATTTGGCAGAAACACAAATCACGTCTTTCCTTAGGGTGTGCAGGCAGTTATCACTTTGGTAGGGGGTAGAGCTGGAGAAGGAGGTACTAGGCCCAGAGCCAAGTGTAAGGTGGGGCTCCTTTCTGCTCAGTGGCCATATCTGCCCTCAGAGTTGGATCAAGTCCCAAGCTGCTGGAGTAGAAGTCCTGAAGGTTGGGTCCCAGCTGTCTCAGTTCGCTTTAAGGGTGTGTGCTCTTCTCCCTCCCAGCACCAGCACAATTAGCCCCATGAAGTGAAGTGAAAGTCACACAGCCATGTCCAACTCTTTGCAACCCCATGGACTATACAGTCCATGGAATTCTCTAGGCCAGAATGCTGGAATGGGTAGCCTTTCCCTTCTCCAGAGAATCTTCCCAACCCAGGGATTGAACCCAGGTCTCCCGCATTGCTGGCAGATTCTTTACCAGCTGAGCCACAAGGGAAGCCCTTAGCCCCATAGAGGAACCCATGTATGTATTTGTTGAGGGTCAGGGCACTGGGGCATGGTGGTCTGGCCACAGCAGAGATCCAGACCACCTTTGATGGGCCACCAGTACAATTGCTAGTAATGGCTCTCTTCAGTTGCTGCTTAGGGTTTTACCTGCCACATCATCTCACAGCCTAGTCTTTTTCTCAATTGTGGCCACTCACATTCTAGTATGAATCTGTGATGTGAAGCCAACTGTGCTGGAGCATTCACTCAGCTCAGTCTAGAATATTCACTGGGGCAATAGCAGGAAGCCAGTCAGTAATATGATCTTGCCTAAATTAGGATACGTTGTGAACTTTATACTAAGAGGAATCCTAGGGATTCAAGCTGTTTCACAGACTTGTGATAAAGGATCAGCTCCCTCTAGCCTGTTTATTTTCATCACAGCACTTGTCACTCTGACATTTTCGTATGTGTTCACACATGTATTGCCTTCAACTCTCCAAACTCTTAAGTATGTACCTTGTTCAATGTGTTCACCACCACTGTACCCCAGAACCTGGGACTATATTTGGAACAAAAGAGGCAATTCTTTGCTTGAGTGAAAGAGAAAAGAAATGGATTTTAAAGTCTCTGCACAATATAAAGGGCTCTTTTATTACTAGGATTATTATACTTATCCTCTTCATAACACCTCAAGGTGGTTAATTATCGTTCACTTTCTCAATGAAAGATTTGGGCTTTGACTTGCACTGGTATTGTTTCCTTCATTTTAGCTCATGGTATTTGGCAGTTTTACAGACTTCTTTTTTTCCCCATCAAACACAGATTCATATATGGACACATAGATATTTGAGACAAAAGATTAAACATTGGAATTACTCATTATCAAAAAGAATCTGTGCTCTTAGTGGCACACTTGTTATCTCAGAGATACTAAGACAAAATGTAGCACAGTTTGGGTGGATTTTGTTAATTATTTTGTTTATGATAATTGACTACTTCTCTTCCTTAGACGGAAATGTAATTTCATTGTTGACACTGAGCCTCCAGGCAGCCTATGGGAAGAGAGCTTCTTAACTGTGAGAAAGAGAGGGACAAAGTCCTGCTTTTCCCTTTGATGGCTCATCTCTTTCTATTGCCTCCTGAAACTGTGTTAAAGCACTTATAAAGCAATTAGTTTGCTGGGTTGTTAGAGCCACTCTAGGTCCACTTTTTTCATCAGGCTCTCCCTGCCAGGAACCAAACAATCTGGAACAGGTTTACTGGAACTCTGTTCCCAATATCACAGAAAACTAACCAATCTGATCACATGGACCACAACCCTAACTCAACGAAACTATGAGCCATGCCCTGTAGGGCTACCTAAGATGGATGGATCATGGTGGAGAGTTCTGACAAAATGTGGTCCCCTGGAGAAGGGAATGGCAAACCACTTCAGTATTCTTGCCTTGAGAACCCCATGAACAGTGTGAAAAGGCAAAAAGATAGGACACTAAAATATGAACTCCCCAGGTTGGTCGGTGCCCAATACACTACTGGACATCAGTGGAGAGATAACTCCAGAAAGAATGAAGAGACAGAGCCAAAGCAAAAACAATACCCAGTTGTCGGTGTGACTGGGTTGTGAATATGACTGATGATGGAAGCAAGGTCCAATGCTGTAAAAGCAATATTGCATACGAACCTGGAATGTTAGGTCCATGAATCAAGGAAAATAGGAAGTGGTCAAACAGGAGACGGCAAGAGTGAACGTCAACATTTTAGGAATCAGGGAACTAAAATGGACTGGAATGGGTGATTATAACTCAGATAACCATTATATCTACTACTGTGGGTGAGAATCCATTAGAAGAAATTGAGTGGCCATCTTAGTCAAGAAAGAGTCCAAAATGGAGTACTTGGATGCAATCTCAAAAGTGACAGAAAGATCTCTGTTCGTCTCCAAGGCAAATCATTCAATATCATGGTAATCCAACTCTATACTCTGACCAATAATGCTGAAGAAGCTGAAGCTGAATGGTTCCATTACCTACAAGACCTTTTAAACTAACACCCCCAAAAGATGTCCTTTTCATTATAGGGGACTGGAATGCAAATGTAGGAAGTCAAGAAATACCTGGTGTAACAGACAAATTTAGCCTTGGAGAACAGAATGAAGCAGGGCAAAGGCTAATAGAGTTTTGTCAAGAGAATGCACTGGTCATAGCAAGCAGCTCTTCCAACAACACAAGAGAAGATTGTACACATGGACATTACCAGATGTTCAACACTGAAATCAGATTGATTATATTCTTTGCAGCCAAAGATGGGGAAGCTCTATAAATTCAGCAAAAACAAGACTAGGAGCTGACTGTGGCTCTGATCATGAACTCTTTTAAATTCAGACTTAAATTGAAGAAAGTAGGGAAAACCACTAGAGCAATCAGGTATGACCTAACTCAGATACCTTACAATTAAACAGTGGAAGTGAGAAATGGATTTAAGGGACTAGGTCTGATAGACAGAGTACCTGTCAACCATGGATGGATGTTCATGACTTTGTACAAGAGACAGGGATCAAGACCATACCCCCCATAAGAAATGTAAAACAGCAAAATGTACATCTAAGAGGCCTTACAAATAGCTGAGAAAAGAGAAGCAAAAAGCAAAGGAGAAAAGGAAAGATCTACCCATTTGAATGCAGAGTTCCAAAGAATGGCAAGGAGAGATAAGAAAGAGTTCCTCAGTGATCAGTGCAAAAAATAGAGGAAAACAATAAAATGGGAAAGATTAGATTTCTCTTCAAAAAAATCAAAGATACCAAGGGACCACGTCATGCAAAGGTGGGCTCAATAAAGGACAGAAATAGTATGGACACAACAGAAGCAGAAGATATTAATAAGAGGTGGCAAGAATACACAGAAGAAGTATACAAAAAAGATCTTCATGACCCAGATGATCACGATGCTGTGATCACTCACCTAGAGCCAGACATCCTGGAATGTGAAGTCAAGTGAGCCTTAGAAAGCATCACTACGAACAAAGCTAGTAGAGGTAATGAAATTCCAGTGGAGCTATTTCAAATCCTTAAAGATGATGCTGTGAAAGTGCTGCACTCAATACGTCAGTAAATTTGGAAAACCAAGCAATGACCACAGGACTGGAAAAGGTCAGTTTTCATTCCAATCCCAAAGAAAGGCAATGCCAAGAAATGTTCAAACTACTGCACAGTTGCACTCATCTCACACCCTAGTAAAGTAGTGCTCAAAATTCTCCAAAACAGGCTTCAGCAATATGTGAACTGTGAAGTGCCAGATGTTCAAGCTGATTTTAGAAAAGGCAGAGGAACCAGAGATCAAATTTCCAAAATATGCTGGATCATCAAAAAAGCAAGAGAGTTCCAGAAAAACATCTATTTCTGCTTTATTGACTATGCCAAAGCCTTTGACTGTGTGGATCACAATAAACTGTGGAAAATTCTAAAAGAGATGGGAATACCAGACCACCTGACCTGTCTTTTGAGAAATCTGAATGCAAGTCAGGAAGCAACAATTATTACTGGACATGGAACAGACTGGTTCCAAACAGGAAAAGGAGTACATCAAGGCTGTATATTGTTGCCCTGCTTATTTAACTAATATACAGAGTACACCATGAGAAACTCTTGGCTGAATGAAGCAGAAGCTGGAATAAAGATTGCTGGGAGAAATATCATCGCCATCAGATATGCAGATGACACCACCCTTTAGGAGAAAGTGAAAAACAACTAAAGAACCTCCTGATGACAGGTAAAGAGGAGAGTAAAAATGTTGGCTTAAAGCTCGACATTTAGAAAACTAAGATCATGGCATCTGGTCCCATCACTCCATACATATAGATGGGGAAATAGTGTCAGACTTTATTTTGGGGGATCCAAAATCATTGCAAACAGTGACTGCAGTCATGAAATTAAAAGACACTTACTCCTTGGAAGGAAAGTTAACACCAGCCCAGACAGCATATTAAAAAGCAGAGACATTATATTACCAACAAGGGTCCGCTTAGTCCAGGCTATGGCTTTTCCAGTAGTCATGTATGGATGTGAGAGTTGGACTATAAAGACAGCTGAGCACCAAAGAATTGATGCTTTTGAACTATGGTGTTGGAGAAGACTCTTGAGAGTCCCTTGGACTGCAAGGAGATCCAACCAGTCCATCCTAAAGGAGATCAGTCCTGAGTGTTCATTGGAAGGACTGATGTTGAAGCTGAAACTCCAGTACTTTGGCCACCTGAGGCGAAGAACTGACTCATTTGAAAAGACCCTGATGTTGGGAAAGATTGAAGTTGGGAGGAGATGGGGATGACAGAGTATGAGACGATTGGATGGCATCACCAACTCAATGGATATGATTTTGAGTAAACCCCGGGAGTTGGTGATGGACAGGGAGGCCTTGCGTGCTGCAGTCCATGTGGTCACAAGGAGTCGGACATGACTGAGAGACTGAAATGAAGTGATTCCCAATATATACTATTGGAGTTCTTGACTTTCTGGAAACCTCAAAGCATAATCATAAGGGTTTTATTTAGATAATGATCACACCATCTCTAGAATTTTACTAATACATTTTCCCTGATAGATAAATGGAAGATTTTTTCTCTGTTTGCATACACTGGAAATGGTAAAGCTGGGACAACCTCCAATTTTTTAAATTTGTTTTTCATAAATATATATCAAAATGTTGTTTTTCTAATAGAGGGATTGAATCTCTGAAACACACCCTAGATCATCCTGCATGTGTGATAGGTGATGGGAAGAGATTTTATCTAAGAGACCTTAATTCCCACCAAGATGCACCAGCACCACATAAAGTCCAAATTAACTTTAAACTAATAACTAGAGAAAAATATATTAATATTGTTTCTTAACTATTAATAGCATAATCAGTTCAGTTTAGTAGCTCAGTCATATCCTATTCTTTGCGACCCCATGAATTACAGCACACCAGGCCTCCCTGTCCATCACCAACTCCCGGAGTTCACTCAAACTCACGTCCATTGAGTCGGTGATGCCATCCAGCCATCTTATCCTCTGTCATCCCCTTCTCCTCCTGCCCCCAATCCCTCCCAGCATCAGACTCTTTTCCAATGAGTCAACTCTTCACGTGAGGTGGCCAAAGTACTGCAGTTTCAGCTTTAGCATAATTCCTTTCAAAGAACACCCAGGACTGATCTCCTTTAGGATGGACTGGTTGGATCTCCTTGCAGTCCAAGGGACTCTCAAGAATCTTCTAAAACACCACAGCTCAAATCATCAATTCTTCGGCACTCAGCTTTCTTCACAGTCCAACTCTCACATCCATACATGACTACTGGAAAAACCATAGCCTTGCCTAGACGGACGTTTGATGGCAAAGTAATGTGTCTGCTTTTGAATATGCTGTCTAGGTTGGTCATAACTTTCCTTCCAAGGAGTAAGCGTCTTTTAAGTTCATGGCTGCAGTCACCATCTGCAGTGATTTTGGAGCCCAAAAAGTAAAGTCTGACACTATTTCCACTGTTTCCTCATCTATTTGCCATGAAGTGATGGGACCAGATGCCATGATCTTCGTTTTCTGAATGTTGAGCTTTAAGCCAACTTTTTCACTCTCCTCTTTCACTTTCATCAAGAGGCTTTTTAGTTCTTCTTCATTTTCTGCCATAAGGGTGGTGTCATCTGCATATCTGACGTTATTGATGTTTCTCCCGGCAATATTGATTCCAGCCTGTGCTTCTTCCAGCCCAGCATTTCTCATGATGTACTCTGCATATAAGTTAAATACAGTTAAAAGCAGGATGACAATACACAGCCTTGACATACTCCTTTTCCTATTTGGAACCAGTCTGTTTTTCCGTGTCCAGTTCTAACTGTTGCTTCCTGACCTGCATACAGATTTCTCAAGAGGCAGGTCAGGTGGTCTGGTATTCCCATCTCTTTTAGAATTTTCGACAGTTTATGGTGATCCACACAGTCAAAGGCTTTGGCATAGTCAATAAAGCAGAAACAGAGGTTTTTCTGGAACTGTCTTGCTTTTTAAATGATCCAGCAGATGTTGGCAATTTGATCTCTGGTCCTCTGCCTTTTCTAAAACCAGCTTGAACATCTGGAAGTTCACGGTTCATGTATTGCTGAAGCCTGTTTTGGAGAATTTTGAGCATTACTTTACTAGCACGTGAGATGAGGGCAATTGTGCGGTAGTTTGAGCATTCATTGGCATTGCCTTTCTTTGGGATTGGAGTGAAAATTTACTTTTTCCAGTCCTGTGGCCATTGCTGAATTTTCCAAATTTGCTGGCGTATTGAGTGCAGCACTTTCACAGCATCATCTTTCAGAATCTGAAACAGCTCAACTGGAATTCTATCACCTCCACTAGCTTTGTTCGTAGTGATGCTTTCTAAGGCCCGCTTGATTTCACATTCCAGGATGTCTGGCTCTAGGTGAGTGATCACACCATTGTGATTATCTTGGTTGTGAAGATCTTTTTTGTACAGTTCTTCTGTGTATTCTTGCCACCTTTTCTTCATGTCTTCTGCTTCTGTTGTGTCCATACCATTTCTGTCCTTTATCAAGCCTATCTTTGCATGAAATGTTCCCTTGGTGTCTCTAATTTTCTTGAAGAGATCTCTAGTCTTTTCCATTCTGTTGTTTTCCTCTATTTCTTTGCATTGATCACTGAGGAAAACTTTCTTATCTCTCCTTGCTATTCTTTGGACCTCTGCATTCAGATCCTTATATCTTTCCTTTTCTCCTTTGCTTTTCACTTCTCTTCTTTTCACAGCTATTTGTAAGACCTCCCCAGAGAGCCATTTTGCTTTTTTACATTCTTTTCCATGAGGATATTCTTGATCCCTGTCTCCTGTACAATGCCATGAACCTCCGTCCATAGTTCATCAGGCACTCTATCTTTCAGATCTAGTTCCTTAAATCTATTTCTCTCTTCCACTGTATAATAACGGATTTTTATTTAGATCATACCTGAATGGTCTGTTGGTCCACTGGAGAAGGGAATGGCAAACCATTTCAGTATTCTTTCCTTGAAAACCCCATGAACAGTATGAAAAGGCAAAATGATAGGATACTGAAAGAGGAACTCCCCAGGTCAGTAGGTGCCCAGTATGCTCCTGGAGACCAGTGGAGAAATAACTCCACAAAGAATGAATGGATGGAGCCAAAGCAAAAACAATACCCAGTTGTGGATGTGACTGGTGATAGAAGCAAGGTCTGATGCTGTAAAGAGCAGTATTGCATAGGAACCTGGAATGTTAGGTCCATGAATCAAGGCAAATTGGAAGTGGTCAAACAGGAGATAGCAAGAGTGAATATCAACATTCTAGGAATCAGCGAACTAAAATGGACTGGAATGGATGAATTTAACTCAGATGGCCATTGATTGTATCTACTACTGCGGGCAGGAATCCCTTAGAAGAAATGGAGTAGCCATCATGGTCAACAAAAGATTCTGAAATGCAGTACTTGAATGCAATCTCAAAATGACAGAATGATCTCTGTTCGTTTCCAAGGCAAACCATTCAATATCACAGTAATCCAAGTCTGTGCCCCAACCAGTAACGCTGAAGAAGCTGAATGGTTCTATGAAGACCTACAGGACCTTTTAGAACTAACACCCAAAAAAGAGGTCCTTTTCATTATAGAGGACTGGAATGCAAAAGTAAGAAGTCAAGAAACACCTAGTAACAGGCAAATTTGGCCTTGGAATATGGAATGAAGCAGGGCAAAGGCTAATAGAGTTTTGCCAAAAGAACGCACTGGTCATAGCAGACACCCTCTCCAACAACACAAGAGATGACTCTACAAATGGACATCACCAAATGGCCAATATTGAAATCAGATTGAGTATATTCTTTGCAGCCAAAGATGTAGAAGCTCTGTACAGTCAGCAAAAACAAGACCGGGGGCTGACTGGCTCAGATCATGAACTCCTTATTGCCAAGTTCAGATTTAAACTGAAGAAAGTAGGGAATACCATTAGACCATTCAGGTATGACCTAAATAGCATAATAATCTTTACTTAAAAATATCTTCCCGTCCATTACCCCATTCCATCCCATTATCAAAATTTTATAGAGTCAATTGTTGTAGCATTGAATCCCCTGTGTTTTCAAGTTCAACAGACTGACTTACAGTGTTTAGGTCTTGAATTTTTGCTTTGAATTTACTTCAGTGATACCATTTCAAGTACAAAGAAGGCTAAAATAATTAGGTTAGATAATATGATTATATCAAAATTTAAAACTTTTTTAAGTTTTATTTTATTATTTTTTAATTTTTCTTTTTACTTTATTTTGCTTTACAGTACTGTATTGGTTTTGCCATACATTGACAGGAATCTGCCACAGGTGTACATGAGTTCCCAATCCTGAACCCCCGCTCCCACCTCCCACCCCATATCATCTCTCTGCATCATCCCCGTGCACCAGCCCCAAGCATCCTGTATCCTATATCGAACATAGACTGGCGATTCGTTTCTTACATGATAATATACATGTTTCAATGCCATTCTCCCAAATCATCCCACCCTCTCCCTCTCCCACAGAGTCCAAAAGTCTGTTCTATACATCCATGTCTCTTTTGCTGTCTTGCATACAGGGTTATCATTACCATCTTTCTAAATTCCATATATATGGGGAGGGAGGTGGGAGGGGGGTTCATGTTTGGGATCGCATGTACACCTGTGGTGGATTCATGTCAATGTATGGCAAAACCAATACAGTATTGCAAAGTAAAATAAAGTAAAAATTAAAATAAAAAAAAGAAAAAAATAGGAAAAAGACAAAAAAAATAAAAAAAAATACATTCCATATATATGTGTTAGTATACTGTATTGGTGTTTTTCTTTCTGGCTTACTTCACTCTGTATAATTGGCTCCAGTTTCATCCACCTCATTAGAACTGATTCAAATGTATTCTTTTTAATGGCTGTGTAATACTCCATTGTGTATATGTACCACAGCTTTCTTATCCATTCATCTGCTGATGGACATCTAGGTTGTTTCCATGTCCTGGCTATTATAAACAGTGCTGCGATGAAAATTGGGGTACACGTGTCTCTTTCAATTCTGGTTTCCTCGGTGTGTATGCCCAGCAGTGGGATTGCTGGGTCATAAGGCAGTTCTATTTGCAATTTTTAAAGGAATCTCCACACTGTTCTCCAAAGTGGCTGTACTAGTTTGCATTCCCACCAACAGTGTAGGAGGGTTCCCTTTTCTCCACACCCTCTCCAGCATTTATTGCTTGCAGATTTTTGGATCGCAGACATTCTGACTGGTGTGAAGTGGTACCTCATTGTGGTTTTGATTTGCATTTCTCTGATAATGAGTGATGTTGAGCATCTTTTCATGTGTTTGTTAGCCACCCGTATGTCTTCTTTGGAGAAATGTCTATTTAGTTCTTTGGCCCATTTTTTGATTGGGTCGTTTATTTTTCTGGAATTGAGCTGCATAAGTTGCTTGCATATTTTTTAGAATAGTTGTTTGTCAGTTGCTTCATTTGCTATTATTTTCTCCCATTCAGAAGGCTGTCTTTTCACCTTGCTTATAGTTTCCTTTGTTGTACAGAAGCTTTTAATTTTAATTAGATCCCATTTGTTTATTTTTGCTTTTATTTCTAATATTCTGGGAGGTGGATCATAGAGGATCGTGCTGCGATTTATGTCGGAGAGGGTTTTGCCTATGTTCTCCTCTAGGAGTTTTATAGTTTCTGGTCTTACATTTAGATCTCTAATCCATTTTGAGTTTATTTTTGTGTATGGTGTTACAAAGTGATCTAGTTTCATTCTTTTACAAGTGGTTGACCAGTTTTCCCAGCACCACTTGTTAAAGAGATTGTCTTTACTCCATTGTATATTCTTGCCTCCTTTGTCGAAGATAAGGTGTCCATAGGTGTGTGGATTTATCTCTGGGCTTTCTATTTTGTTCCATTGATCTATATTTCTGTCTTTGTGCCAGTACCATACTGTCTTGATGACTGTGGCTTTGTAGTAGAGCCTGAAGTCAGGTAGGTTGATTCCTCCAGTTCCATTCTTCTTTCTCAAGATTGCTTTGGCTATCTGAAGTTTTTTGTATTTCCATACAAATTGTGAGATTATTTGTTCTAGCTCTGTGAAAAATACCGCTGGCAGCTTGATAGGGATTGCATTGGAGATTTAGCTAAATAGAAACTAGTTCCATTTGAAAACAAGTAGTCCCATTGGAAGACAATGTGTTAGTTGCAAATTAAATGTCTTTTAGAAATTGAGGTGACTAATCACTTTACAGTTTGTAGTGCACTATCACATACAATAAATCACCTATGGTTTACTACAGCTTTGGGGGAAGGGCTGAGGAAAGAGTCTCTTTAGGTAGAATATGGAGTTAATGAGCAGCAATGTGTTTCAGTGGGTTGAAGTGACTTATTCCAAGTCCCAGGCCAAGTCCCAAGGCAAGACTTACTCCAAGTCTCAGGCCAAGCTGAGACAATAACAAAGATCCTTTGTTTTTCATAAGGATTTACCACGAAGTTCTTTTAAGTAATGAACCCTCTTGGTGCATTTCAAGTGGAATTTGGTATGCCAATATTTAATTTACATACCACACTTCCTAGACCTTCTTTTGCTTAATGTGTTCCACTTGTATATGTTCAGTCTCTGAGTCATGTCTGACTCTTTTACGACACCATGGACTGTTGCTCACCAGTCTCCTATGTCCATTAGGTTTTCAAAGCAAAAATACTAGACTGGATTGTCATTTCCTTCTCCAGGGGATATTCCTGGATCAGGGATCGAACCCATGTCTCCTGCACTGGCAGGTGAATTCTTTACCACTTCTGATTATTCAGTTAAGACACTTGTGATTACTCAGTTATTCCCAGTCTCAAAGGATCAGCAAGCTGCTTCTCACTCTGCAAAGTAGCCACATTTCTGATGATGATACTGAGATCCACAAAGCATAGAGCCCTGAGTTTCTCCATGGAGCCACTGGGGGCCTCCATGACTGCATTACTCAGTCTAAAATAATTCAAGAATCCTCAGGGAGGCTGTTTCTTAGCCTTCAGCCCACTAAGGCATTGCCTTTCCTCTCCCTTCTTAACATTCCAGTCCAGCATTTTCTTACTGACCTGTTTATGGTCATTTGATTTGACACCTTTGTGTTCTACTGAGGCCTTTATGGATGAAGAAACTGGAGGGCCAAAGTCTCTCCCCCTCAATTGTGCTGATTTCTCCCACTACTCTTCCTCTGGAGGTGTTAATTATATTGTTTTATATTAAGGATGTTAATCTGTATAGTGCCTCCAGATGATACATGCTGGATGAATATCTACAAAATAAGCATTTTCTTTTCTGACCTACCCATTATCAATGAAGATACATTCCCTAACATAGGAAATGCACAATTGGTGATATATGTGTATTTTTTAGGATGCCCAAGCATGTAATTCTAGGGAATATTTATTCCTCAAAAGAATCTTTTTGGAAAACCATCTATGATTATTGCATTTTTAGTATTAGTACTTAATATTTAGTATATATTAAGTGCTAACTATGTGCCAGGTGACTGTTGTAAATATTGTATGTCCATTAATTCATGTAATGTTCATGAAGATGCAGGTTTATGAAAGGATTAAAGAGGTGTGCTCTACCAGATAGCCCTAGGATATTACCCTGTATGATTCCAGAATGAATTACTTCAACATAGGAATTTTGTTTTGCTACTTAGCTCCAAGCACATATTAAATGTTTAAGTATTTAATGAATGGAGTGTTTTATAACATCAATATTGATTGAAAACTTTGTTTTGAGTGCCATGTTGGAAATTATTGTATAAATCTCATCAGTCCTTGTTTCAGTTCAGGAATGGTATTTTCCATCTTGATAAGTCACCTTAAAAATCATACTTTGCTTCAGTGACCCTTAGATAATTCTTCAAAATCAGCCAAAATTTCCCCTGAAGAAAACCAGTACAAATTAGATTTTCTCAGCCTTTGGCACTATTGATATTATGGATTGGTCAGTTCTTTACTGTAGGTGGTTGTCCTATGCATTGTAGGGTATTTAGTAGCCTCCCTGGTCTTTACTCAGGAGAGATGTCAACCCCACTCCCCTCTTGTGACACTATCCTATCCCCACTCCCATTTGTGACAACCACTGGTCTCCATGTCTCAGGGGTGAGAGGTGAGGGCTGGAACAAAAGTGCCTCTGGTTAAGAACCACTGGTGTAAATCATTAAGAAAAATCTTTTTTTCTTTCTTTCTTTTTTTTTTTTAATGAGTTGTATTTGCTTTTCTGGCAATTTTCCTAGAAGATGTCCAGACATGACTTAAGAAGTAATAACATCTTTAAAGTAAGTAACATGCTTTATTAAGAGAACTATTTTGAAAGGAACAACACATATTTTGATTTTTTTTTTAAGTTCTTGTGAGTCTGTATACACACACACACACACACAAACTGGACTCCTTCTTTCACTCTGATGTAGTGCATCTTCCTGTCTCAAGTCCACAGTATTGCTTAATGAATCCTCTCATTTATTAGACAGGAAGGGGAGCCTGGGAACATACAGCGACTTGGCTGAGTTGATAGAACCCCACCCCAGCCATCCTGCCCCTGAGAGGCCTGAGTTCTTCCTCTGACTTGTGTCCTTCTTCAGTGGCTTCTACTTTTGCTCCAGCCTCTGTACTTTCCCTCCAAATGTGTGGCCTCCAAGAATTCTTACAGCCTCTCTAAAACGGCATCAGTTTCACAGTTCACCTAAGACGCCTCACTGCCTGTCACCAAGGATAAAAATATCTCCCCAAGCCTGGCAGCCTCTTGCCTTTCCAGGGCCACAGCCTGGTAACCAGCCCCACAATTATGAGCAACAACCCTGACCAGGCACAGCCCTGGGCATGTGTCATGACAAATTGACAAAAATGCCACCGTAAACCACTCCTCTTCCTCAGCCTTGAAGCCCCAAGTGAGAGGAGCAGAAGGCTAAACAGCTCATAGGCTTTAGCTATCAATTTAATTTAGCACCTGTGAAGCTGCTCCTGACAGACTGGCAGCCAATTAGTGGCCCACAATCATCAGCTTAATTTGTTCACATTTCCCCAGCAAATGGCTAATTGGTTAAACTAAGCAGTGGTTGGGCTGGGTTGCTGGGAAGGAAGATGGAAGTTGGAAATGTATCCTTTTCTTGCTGAGTACATATTTAGATTACAGGGGATGTTAAAGGACAGACTGCTCCTGAACTCTTTTAGCAACCTAGAATGACAGTCCTTTATAGCAAGTTGTTACTCTGTATGGTCTGGTGTTCCAAACCTTTTAGGTTAACCAGCTTCTTCTCTATTGGAGTTACTTTCTGCCATAAAGGTGGTGTCATCTGAAGTGACTTAGCAGCAGCAGCATCTGCGTATCTAACGTTATTGATATTTCTCCCAGCAATCTTTATTCCAGCTTGTGCTTCTTCCAGCCCAGGATTTCTCATGATAAGTTAAGTTCTGCATATAAGTTAAATAAGCAGGGTGACAATATACAGCCTTGATGTACTCCTTTTCCTACTTGGAAGCAGTCTGTTTTTCCATGTCCAGTTCTGTTGCTTCCTGGCCTGCATATACGTTTCTCAAGAGGCAGGTCAGGTAGTCTTGTATTCCCATCTCTTTCAGAATTTTCCACAGTTTATTGTGATTCATGCAGTCAAAGATTTTGGCATAGTCAATGAAGCAGAAATAGATGTTTTTCTGGAACTCTCTTGGTTTTTTGATGATTCAGCAGATGTTGACAATTTGATTCCTCGTTTCTCTGCCTTTTCTAAAACTAGAAAGCCTCTTGATGAAAGTGAAAGAGGAGAGTGAAAAAGTTGGCTTAAAGCTCAACATTCAGGAAACGAAGATCATGACATCTGGTCCCATCACCTCATCGCAAATAGATGGGGAAACAGTGGAAACAGTGGCAGACTTTATTTTGGGGGCTCCAAAATCACTGCAGATGGTGACTGCAGCCATGAAATTAAAAGACGCTTACTCCCTGGAAGGAAAGTTCTGACCAACCTAGACAGTTTATTAACAAGCAGAGATATTACTTTGCCAACAAAGGTCCGTCTAGTCAAGGCGAGTGGTCATGTTTGGATGTGAGAGTTGGATCGTGAAGAAAGCTGTTCAGCTCAGTTCATTCGCTCAGTCATGTCCGACTCTGCGACCCCATGAATCACAGCATGCCAGGCCTCCCTGTCCGTCACCAACTTCCGGAGTTCACTCAAACGCATGTCCATCGAGTGGGTGATGCCATCCAGACATCTCATCCTCTGTCATCCCCTTCTCCTCCTGCCCTCAATCCCTTCCAGCATCAGACTCTTTTCCAATGAGTCAACTCTTCACATGAGGTGGCCAAAGTATTGGAGTTTAAGCTTTAGCATCATTCCTTCAAAGGAACACCCAGGACTGATCTCCTTTAGGATGGACTGGTTGGATCTCCTTGCAGTCC
The DNA here is from genome assembly GCF_023091745.1 of Budorcas taxicolor. Classification (NCBI taxonomy): domain Eukaryota; kingdom Metazoa; phylum Chordata; class Mammalia; order Artiodactyla; family Bovidae; genus Budorcas; species Budorcas taxicolor. Next base: position 25,964,818 of record NC_068932.1, read on the forward strand.
AACAGACTCTCAAGAGTCTTCTCCAACACCACAGTTCAAAAGCATCAATTCTTCGGTGCTCAGCTTTCTTCACAGTCCAATTTGCACATCCACACATGACCACTGGAAAAGCCATAGCCTTGACTAGATGGACCTTTGTTGGCAAAGTAACGTCTCTGTTTTTCAATATGCTGTCTAGGTTGGTCATAACTTTCCTTCTAAGGAGTAAGCATCTTTTAATTTCATGGCTGCAGTCACCATCTGCAGTGATTTTGAAGCCCCCAAAATAAAGTCTGCCACTGTTTCCACTGTTTCTTCATCTATTTGCCATGAAGTGATGGGACCAGATGCCATGATCTTAGTTTTCTGAATGTTGAGCTTTAAGCCAGCTTTTTCACTCTCCTCTTTCACTTTCATCAAGAGGCTTTTTAGTGCCTCTTAACTTTCAGGAAGAAAGCTAAGCGACCAAGAATTGATGGTTTTGACCTTTGGTGTTAGAGAAGACTCTTGAGAGTCCCTTGGAGTACAAGGAGATCCAACCAGTCCATCCTAAAGGAGATCAGTCCTGGGTGTTCTTTGCAAGGAATGATGCCAAAGCTGAAACTCCAATACTTTGGCCACCTCATGCGAAGAGTTGTCTCACTGAAATAGACCCTGATTCTGGGAGGGACTGGGGGCAGGAGGAGAAGGGGACGACAGAGGATGAGATGGCTGGATGGCATCCCCGACTTGATGGACATGAGTTTGAGTGAACTCTGGGAGTTGGTGATGGACAGGGAGGCCTGGCGTGCTGCGATTCATGGGGTCACAAACAGCTGGACACGACTGAGTGACTGAACTGAATTGAGAGAACAGATTAAGGCATCCTATTTCCACTCCTTTATAAAGTCTTCCCATATATTTCCATTGTATTTTTATAATTACGTATCAAGAATACCTTGCTTGATAATATCAGCATGTTGATTATTCTGCATCACCAATTTCTCCCTCCCTAGTTTCTGCATATTTGTTCTCTGTCTGCTTTTGTCACCTGGGAACCGATTCCTATGAACTGTGTTATTCATTCTTACCTTTTGGTTTACTGCTAGGTGTAGGTAATAAAAATCACAAGGTGATTACTGTTCAGGAAGAGAGGTAAATAGGAGATTCACTTCTTTCATGCCTCCTCCCTGCTTTGATGCAGATTTCTGGTTTCAGCTGTTGCCCTCCATAACTACTTTTCTTTCTCTGTGACGGCTTTTCTGCTGCACTGTTTATCATCAGGTTTTGGAATACTGTCACTCCCTGTTGCTTTTTTGAGCCTAGATATAGGAATGGCTTCCCAGTGCTGCCAGTTTGTAGATATCTTAACAAAGTTTGATGGTTCCTTGAAACATATCCACACTTTTGATGGTAGTCCTTTCATTAAGTTATCTTTAAAATACCATCTGATTGTCTTCTCAGTTATTTTATGTGCCTGATATTTTCCATATGCTTAACAAACATTATTTTGACCATACTATGCAAGGTAGTGGGTGTTCAGCTATGAGCAAGACAGGATTGATTTTCCTTGGAATTTGTAGTTTAATTGAGGTGTTAGAGATAAAATAATTGGAAATTAGATAGTCCAGCATGTAGGAGATTGTAGCACAGGAATTCTAGAAACAATTATCATCCAAAGTTCATACTTTATAAGAAGGTTCAATCCTGATGTTCTGCATTATATGGATTTTGACAAATGTATAATAATGCATATCTAATATTGTACTATTGTACAGAATGGTTTCACTGCCCTAAAAATCCTCTGTGTACTATCTTTTCATCTCTCTCTCTTAACAACTGCCAACTGCTAATCTTTTCACCATTGTCATAGTTTTGTGTCTTACAGACTGTCTTCTAGTTTGAACCATATGGCTTCTTAGCCTTTTTAGATTGAGTTCTTTCACTTTGTAATGTTCATTTAAGGTTCATTTAAGCACAGAAAGATTCTTTACTGTCTGAGCTACCAGGGAAGTATTACCTCATTGCTTAAAATTTTCAATCCCCTAATTATATATGAGATTTAACATTTTTCAGTGTGCTTACTTACCAACTTTCTATCTTCTTTTATTCTGGTTGTTTTCTATTTTTTTAGGAGGATAATTGCTTTATAACGTGTTAGTTTCTGTTGTGTAACAATGTGAATCAGCTACAAGTGTAAAAATTTACCCTACCTGTTTTCTTATTGTTGAGTTTTATGAGTTCTTTGTATATTTTGAATAACAGTCCTTTATTAGCTGTGTCTTTTGCAAATATTTTCTCCCAATCTGTGGCTTATCTTCTCATTCTCTTGATACTGGCTTTTGCAGTGCAGAAGTTTTTAATTTTAATGAGATACAGCTTATCAATGACCTCTTTCATGGATCTTGCCTTTGGTGTTGTATTTAAAGAATTCTCATCATACCAAGCTTCCCTTGTGGCTCAGCTGGTAAAGAATCCACCTGTGATGCAGGAGACCTGGGTTTGATCCCTGGGTTGGGAAGATCCCCTGGAGAAGGGAAAGGCTACCCACTCCAGTATTCTGGCCTAGAAAATTCTATGGACTGCAGTCCATAGAGTCGCAAAGAGTTGGACACAACTGAGCAACTTTCACTTTCACTTTCATCATATCAAAGGTACTTGAAGTTTCCTCCTGTAATTATTTTACAGGAGTTTTATAGCTTTTCATTTTAGATTTAGGTCTATGAGCAATTTTGAGTACATTTTTTTGTAAAGGATGTAAGGTCTGTGTCTAAATTCATATTTTACATGTGGATGTCCAGTGTTTTGTTTGAGGAGTGATGGATTATCCTCAGAGACTGAGGCTGTCTTTGCCAATATTTTAATTAACACAGATTCACTGTAGGAATTTTACAAGCCAGTAGCATACAGGGAAATTACTCTTAATAAGTCAATAAAGAAGCAACATACTTCAAACAAATGATATATTAATTACACTATTGTTCTAGGCAAGAGGAGATAACAGAAACAAAGTCCAAATTAAGTTTAGGTGTACTTTTTATATGAGGTTGGTTTCTCAGGTGAGCTGGCTTAATCAACCCAGAGCTGACTTTCAGCTGCTGGAGCAAAGGGAAGTTCCTTGTTGCTAGAGCACGTTGCTAGGGAACAAAGTTGCTGATGTTGGCAGGCAGGCTTGAATAGTTTGAGGGTTATCACTCCATGTACCATTTCATGGCTTGTGCTACTGCCTATGAGGAGTTCCTCATCAAGGCAGGGATATATGTTCCTTCTCTTCTTGAGACCACTGCATGGTTTAACACCACTACTAACCAATAATAGCCTGGCCAGGAAGGAACAAGTGCCTCCGGATCTTAGAAGAACCAGATCAGCTAAAGGTAGCTTTTGCTCAGACCAAAACTCTCATGTTATTCACAAGCTCTCAGTATTTATATTCTAAATGTGTCCTTGACATAGTTTTTTCTCTATGTACTCTTATTGATAATCTCCCACCTGGGTACCTTATTAGCTGAACTTCTGAGTTCCTGTCGACAACAGCAGATGAGATGATGACATCCTGATAGAGGTTAATTTAGTCTCGATGAAAAACAATTTACTTCTAAAACACATAATTTTTTTGTCTTTGTCATAAACAAGTAGATTAAAAAGGCTTCACTTAAGTCATAAACGAATGGGTTTGAAATCATATCAAACCAATACATAACAGTCCAGTTGTCCCAGCATCACTAGTTAAAGACTGTCAGTCCTCGATTGCATTGTCTTTGTTCTTTTGTCAAAGATTAATAGACTTTATTTATGTTGGTCTCTTTCTGGGTTCTCTATCTATTCCATTGACCAATTCTTTCACCAATAACATATTATTATTCTTTCACCAATAACATACTGTCTTGATTATTGTAGCTTTATGGTGTGTCTTGAATAGTATCAATCCTCTAGCTTTTTTCTCACTCAGTACTGAGTTGGCTGTTTAGGTCTTTTTTCCTCTGCAAATCAACTTTAGAATCAATTTGCCAATATCCATAAAATAACTTACTTAGATTTTGATTGTAATTGCATGGAATTTATAGATCAACTGTGAAGAAATGATATGTTGACAATACTGAATCTTCCTATCAATGAACATGCAATATCTCTGCACTTATTTAATGCTTTGGTATCTTTTGTTGTCAGAGTTTTGTAGTTTTCCTCATATATATCTTGTGTATATTTTCTTAGATTAATACCAAAGTATTTCATTGGAGTTGTTTTTTATTTCAAACTTCATTTGTTCACTGCTAGTAAATAGGAAAGTAATTGACTTTATATATTAACATTGTATTTTATGATGTTGTTATGCTCACTTATTAGTTCCATTATTATTATTTTTTTTTTGGTCAGTTCTTTCTGATTCTCTACATAAATGATCATATCATCTGTGCAAACAAAGCCAGTTTTATTTCTTCCCTTCTAAATGGTATACTTTTAATTTCCTTTTCTTGTCTTATTGAATTAGTTAGGACTCCTGTACAATGTTGAAAAGCAGTGGTGAGGGGGCATCCTTGCTTTATTCTTGATCTTAGCAAGAGAGTTAGTTGTGGGTTTGTTTGTTTGTTTGTTTTTTAGATATTCCTTATTAAGTTGAGGAGGTTCCCTTCTATTTCTAACTTGCTGACCAAGTTTAACATAAATGGGTATTGGATTTCATCCAGTGTTCTTTCTGCATCTATTTAAATGATAATGCCATTTTTCTTCTTTAGGCTTTTGATATAATGTGTGTGTGCTAAGTCACTTTAGTTGTGTCTCTGTGATCCTATGGATTGTGGCCCCCCAGGCTACTCTGTCCATGGGATTCTCCAGGCAAGAATACTGGAATAGGTTGCCATGCCCTCCTCCAGAGGATCTTCCAGCCCAGGGACTGAATCCATGTCTCTTAGGTTCCTGCATTGGCTGGTGGATTCTTTACTACCAGTACCACCTGTGAAACCTTTTGATACAATGGATTATATTGATTTTTGAATGTTGCATATTTGGGATAAATTTCACTTGCTTGCAGTGCATGGTTCTTTATATACATAGTTGGATTTAATTTGATAATATTTTGAGCACTTTTGTATCAGTGTTTGTGAGAGATATCGATCTGAATTTTTTTCTTATAAATAGCTCTGTCAGTTTTTGGTATGAGGGTGATGTTGGCTTTGCAAAATGAATTCAGACGTATTCTTCCTGATTGTATCTTCTGGAAGAAATTGTAGCGATCTGACATAATTTCATCCTTAAATGTTTCATAGCATACACCAGTGAAAGCATCTAGGCCTGGCTTTCTGTTTTGGAAGGTTATTAATTATTGATTGAATTCCTTCAATAGTTATAGATCTATTCAGATTGGCTATTGCTTGTGTTTGTTGGGAGACATGTCTCTCAAAGAATTGGTCCATTTCATCTATGTTATCAATATTTTAGGCGTAGTTTTTCATAATATACCTTTGTTCTCTGTTTAGTGTCCATGACATTTGTAATAATCCTTTCTTTCACTTCTGATATTAGTAATTAGTCTCATCTTTTTTTTTCCTTCACCTGGCTAGAAGCTTATTGAGTTTACATGTCTTTAGAAGAACAGTTTTTGGTTTTGTTTCTCTACTGTGAAAAGCCATGTGTGGATACAAATGAGCCGACCAAAGGCATTATTCACTTCTATCAGTGTTGTTTGATCTACAGCATTTCTCTTTGATTCTTATGTATACTTTTCCTCTCTCTTACATTATCTGTTTGTTCTTTCATGCTGTCTACTTATTCTGTTAAATCCCTTAGGGTATTAATCATAGCCTTAAAAAATTCTTCTCTGATTATTTAAACATTCCTGTCATTTGACTCTGATTCTAATGCATGTTCAGTCTCTTTAAACTGTGATTTTTGTCTTTCAGCAATACCTTGTAATTTTTTGTTGAAAAGCAAACACCATGTACTGGGTAAAAGAAAATGCAGTACACAGGCTTTTCATAATATAATGATAAGATATAGTGTGAGAGGGAGTCTTCTATAGTCCTGTGATTTAGTATCCGTTTTTGGTACCTGTGGACGGTGAACTCCATCTGTGCTTCTCAGTACCTACACCAACACTTAATTGAAACAGGATGGCTGAAGGGGGCTGGAGTTGTGTTTCCTTTCCCCCACATGGAAGGTTGGAGCAAGCAGACTGGAGTTGGTTGTTCCCCTTCCCTCAGTTAGTTTGGATAAGACTCTTGAGAGTCCCTTGGACTGCAAGGAGATCCAACCAGTCTGTCCTAAAGGAGATCAGCCCTGGGTGTTCATTGGAAGGACTGATGCTGAGGCTGAAACTCCAATACTTTGGCTACCTCATGCGAAGAGTTGACTCATTGGAAAAGACCCTGATGCTGGGAGGGATTGGGGGCAGGAGGAGAAGGGGACGACAGGATGAGATGGCTGGATGGCATCACCGACTCGACGGACACGAGTTTGAGTGAACTCCAGGATTTGGTGATGGACAGGGAGGCCTGCCGTGCTGTGATTCATGGGGCTGCAAAGAGTCAGACACGACTGAGAAACTGAACTGAACTGAACTGATAATTCTTAGTGGTTAGGTTCTGTTAAAACCATTTTTCCTGAGCCAGGCTTTTTTAAGAACAGAATGTTGTGGTATATTTCAAAACAGTCCCTTTTTCCCTCCCTCTTCTGGAAACATGAGGTGATGCTTCTCTGTCATTTATTGTGAGGAGCTGGTAAACCTCCTGGAGGTAAAACTCCCCAAAGTCTGAGAGCCTGCCTGTGACTGGGTCCCCTGGGATTTTGATCTCTCAGGTTACTCAACACTGAACCTTCAGCAACTGGCTAATGAGAATTCAGGTTCTCCTACTTTCATACTGGTTTGCCAAGGAGGTTTCTGCTCTAGTAAACTGTGAAACTCTTATTGTGTGCTTGTCTGTCTCTCTAATTCTAGAGGCAGTCATTTGTCCTGTGTCCCTCCTTCTCAATACTTATAGTCAGAACAAAACTTGCTAAAGCCATCAATGATAAAATGAAAAATGTTATGTCATATACAGTGTGGGGTCTTGTAAAAAGCCACAGGTGGCCTAGGATACACACAATTATCCTGGAAGAGTCTGAAATCTGCTTAGAGAAACAAAACCAACACATGAAACTTAAGACTAAACAAAATGGCACATGGGTAGGTAGAGGGCTATGAACTAGGGCCTGGAGTATCTCTCATTTTGATTCTCCTGTCACTTCTTAAGTATATACCATGTCAGGAATTCTTTATTCTTCTCTTCTCCTTATCTCTTGCATCTTTAATTTATTTTTCGTCTCTCAGCTGGATTATTGCCTGAACTCAAAAACACACTATATATCTGTTTTTAAAGATTAGAGTTATGTATGTGTGTGTATCTTTTACCCACTTGCTTTTCCAGCTAGTTCAACCACTTTACTATCTCTTTATTCCTTTATGTCAGCTCTCCTTGAGAGAGTTATTTATACTTTTTTATCCCCAAGTCATCTTCTCCAGTTCTCTGTGCAACCCATTTTATGAGTATATGCATACTCACTGAACTCTTTTGTTAAAATACTATGAATTCTATTTTCCTAAAATTAACTGTGAGTTTTCATCCTATCTTACTAATCTATAGGAGCACTTAATGTTGTTGATAGCATGCTCATTGTTAAAATACTCTTCACTTGACTTCTGGGACACCGGTTCCTTGTTTCTCCTTGTCTATGCTTGGACATTTCCATCTCCTGTATTGATTTCTCTGCATCTTTTTGATAGCCACATATTGGGGTTATGCCAGATCTCATTTTTAAGATAGTATTCTTCCTCTTTGTATAAGTATCCTGTGTCATAACTATATATATACAACATGTATAAATTTACGAATGCAAGACTCGTATCTTTGGTCTGAACATATCTCATAAACTCTACAATTTTGTATACACTGCCTTCTAATTATCACCATGTAGGTGTCTAAAAGGCATCTCATACTTCCTCTGTTCACAAAGGACTTCCCAGACTCTCTTCCAGTCTGCTCTTCCAGCAGTGTTAATAAATGGCTACCCACTTCTCACTTCACTCAGGTCAGACATCTTGGACTTATCCTAGACTATCCTCCTTCCTTACACCTCACAATTTAACAAATCTTGTCATTGCCTTTCAGAATGTACTCATAATTTTGCTCTTCTTTAGCTCCTTTAATCCTACAATCCTGATGCAAATTACCATCATTGTTTAGCTGGTTTATTATAACAGCCTCTCTTTACTCCTTGCCCCGCTGCAGTCGACTCTCAATACAGTAGCAGAATAAATCCATGAAAATACAAAATGAATCATGTGTGTCTCAGCTCAGAGCTCTCCCTTTCGTTCTTAGTTATCTCAGAGTAAATGCAAAAGTTCTTATAACAGCCCATGAGGCCTCTTGTGTTCCAATACCCTCATGGTTTTTCAGATCTCTTGGCATTTATCAAACACAGGAAGAAGGCTTCCACTTCAGGGCCTTTGCAGTTCTTCCTGTTTTCTGCCTGAACTTCTCTAGATAGCTTAATAGCCCACTTGATTACCCCTTTAAAGTTTTTTAAAATACTACCTTTACTGAGAACTTCCTTTATTACTGTTTGTTAATAGTGTGCACTTTCCTTTCCCCCTTACCCTGCTTAAAGGTTGTGTGTGTGTGTGTCTGTGTGTATAATCCCTTTAGAATGCCAAGTTCCTTGAGGATAGGGATTTGTTTTACTAGTGGCTATATTCTCAGCACCTACAGAAGTTTCTGAGACACAGTAGAAACTGAAAAATAATGTACTGAATGAATGAACATATTCAAGAAAGCTCTTTGAACTCTGGTATCAACACACATCTATTTAGTGCCTTCTATGTGTCCGAGAGGAAGGATTAAAACATGAGGGCTATACCTTGAAAGTTTGCCTTGAGCTTCCCCAGGCTGCTTCCTTTAGTTTGCCCCTTCTTTCCTACCTTTCATCATATATTTCTGCAAGTTTTGTTTCAGTCCTAACTAAAGAGGCCTTTCTTCTCCTATTTGCATAGTAAGAAAGCAAGAGGAGAACTGAGACCCATCTGTTTCCAAATATACCCAGGAGACCACATAGAACCAATGTTCTAACAAGGTTGTAGAGCCAAAGGGTGCTCTCTTGAACAGAGATATAACACAGAGAACACTTCTGTGGAGGAGAATTAAGAGTCAGTAAGTCAGCCTGGGGTAAGCTCTGATGCCTTACAAATGTGCCCGGTACTCACAGACCCACCCACCACCAAAACAGTTTCCAGGAAATACTATCTGAGGCTGTTACTCAATTTGAAGAGCTCTGATAGGTTCTCGGATACAGGGAAAAGTTAGCATTAGGGTCTGTATTGTGGAATTAAATGGGCAGTGGGGGTCCCTAAGGAGACCGATGGCTGTGGAGGTTCTTGTTGCTGAGTAACAGGAAGGTTTATCAATCAGGAAAGCAAGAGCCTTTGATGGAGGGCTTTGTGTGTCAGGTGAAGGTATTTATGCTTGATGCAGTAGGCAGTAAAGGGGGAGCCATTGTATTTTCTTAGCTGGGACAGAGGTGGTGACATAGTGAAAGCATTGTTTAGAGTGATTGAGAAACCTGGCTGTAAACCATATTAGACTGTAGGCTGTGAACAACCTGCAGCAGAACCACATAAGGATGCATGCTTTAGTTGGTCTGGAGTAGGGCTCAGTAATCTACATTTTAATCTGAATCTCTGTGGGAGAGGTCTGAGAATTTGCAAACACCTGAAGTTAAATGAATGCACACTAGGTTATGGAATGCACTGTAGCATTTTTTTTTTTCTAACTATGTCATAGCCCATTAATGAGCTGTAAAATAAAGCTAGTGGAAAGCATCAAGTAACACAAATGAGAACATACATATGCTTCCATTTGTGTTGAGTTCATGAACAGGCGTGATCAATCTGTTGCGGAACAAATCGGCATAGTAGTTTCCTGGGTGGGAGAGAAGTCTGACAAAAAAGGTGCACAAGTCCAGTGTTGGAAATGTTCTGTATCTTGATTTGGATGATGGCTACCTGTAAGTATATATCTGTCAAAACTGATCCAACTGTACACTGGAAATCTATGCTTTTTGCAGTATGTAAATTATTCCTCAATAGTAACAAAAGTCAAAAGAATGTAGGAATATCCTGGCATTACCCCAAGTGAGGTTAAGGAGTATGTGTGTGTGTGTGTGTATGTGTGTGCACGAACACACACATGCTAGGTCATGACTGTTCAACATGAGAGTAAGTATTGTGTGAGGGTATGTACTGGAAGCACCAGAGTAAAGGATACTGCAGTGTTTAGGTTTACTCTGCCTCCCTTTTGCTTTCTGTAGATTGTTACTTTGACCCCTTTCAAATATCTTGCTATTAATATTTTCAGTATATTTTTATCCTTATAAGGCCGCTTGAGATCTTTGGTAGCCTTTCTTCCAAATAAACTCAATACAATTCCAATTCCTAAAAAGTTTCAGCACCGCATAGTACTTTTTGGTTTCGATGTGTGTGCAGAGGTAGGACCTGGCTTTGAGAGAGTTTGGTCATGTTTGTTCAGTAGGACAACTGACTGCTTCTGAAAGACTTTTTAAAAGTGGCTTGTAGATGTATAGCAGACCCATAGTTATCACCAATAAACTTTGCATTGTAAAGCAGGTAATACACTGCCTGTTCAAAGGGAACTTTTTGGAGGCTGTTCATTTCCTATTTATGGAATTGGAGATATACATGAAAGCACTGGTAATCTGAAGATGCATGTAAATAACTTACACTTGTCTTTGCTTTCTGTTTAATCTGTTTTTCTAGTAAAAGATCATAAAACTTATCATGTTCATTCTCTTGGAGTATTGTGTATTTGTGCACAGAACAGAGTTTTTCTCTGACAACTCTGGATATTACTGATTTTCAGAATTAAATTTCTCTGTTTATCATGAGAACTAAATATTTCTGAATAGAGGTATGGATTATTTAAATGAGACTTTAAAGCAAAGAAAGTTAAATTGTATCAAAATGAGTCCTGCTCACTATTCATCTTGTAGAACCAAGGGTGGTTTGCTGATTAGAAGCTACTCTTCTCCTGGCTTGAAATCCCCCTGGGATAAGGCTCATTCTCTAAACACCTTCATTCTCAGGATGTTTTTTGGATCTTTTTGTGTACTTGAAGTCTAATTACAATTCTATGCTTTATTTGCATTCTGTTTTCTGTGGAAGACTTGCATAATGCTGGTCCAGTCTTAAGTTCATGTGGTGATACTTAAAACTACTATTGATTTAGGGAGGGCAATTTTCTCCAAGATACTGTATGTATCCAGATGAATCTGAACAGTTTAAACTTTCTGGGGCATGAAAGAAAGTCAAGAGTACTGGAGACATATAACTGGAGAAAAATAAGAAACATTTTCTTTCTCTGTCTTTCTTATTAATGCCCTTACCTGTGAGATGTGGGATGTGAGAGATGTGGTGATAAGGGTAGGAAGGAGCTGTGTTGGTGTTCAGTTGTTCAGTCATGTCCAATTCTTTGCGACCTCATGGACTACAGAAGCCCGGGCTTCCCTGTAGTTCACTGTCTCCCGGACTTTGCTCAAACTCATATCCATTGAGTCAGTGATGCCATCCAACCATCTCATCCTCTGCCATTCCCTTCTCCTACTGCCTTCAATCTTTCCTGGCATCAGGGTCTTTTCTAATGAGTTGGCTCTTTGCATCAGGTAGCTAAAGTATTGGAACTTTAGCATCAGGCCTTCCAATGAATAATCAGAATTGATTTCCTTGAGGATTGACTGGTTTGAGCTCTTTGCAGTCCAAGGGACTCTCAAGAGTCTTCTCCAACACCAGCTCAAAAGCATCCATTTTCAGCACTCAGCCTTCTTTATGGTCCAACTCTCATATCCATACATGAATGCTGGAAGATCAATAGTTTTGACTAGACGGACCTTTGTTGGCCAAGTAGTGTGTCTGCTTTTGAATATGCTGTCTAGGTTTGTCATGGCTTTTCTTCCCAGGAGCAAGTGTCTTTTAATTTCATGGCCTGCTGTGGGTGAAGGTGACTAATTAGATAACAGGAATATTAAAGAAAGTCTTCTTTTTAAAGGGAATAAGAAATCATTTTCTACCTTTGAGCTTGACTAAGGCCACCACATTGCCCACTCCCATGATGATAGGAGGTGCCATAAAATCGACAAATTTTCATGGCATACTAGGAAAAAGACTAGCTTTTTTGTCTTTTCATTACTTTAAAATCCCAAGGAGCTCATGGTTAAAATGAGAAATCCATAAAGGAAATATATTCCACTCACAGAAATTTCACCTTATTTTTAACACATTCTTCAATATGATCCATTTTTTAGTCTTTGCCTCAACACCACCACCACCATCTTCCAATTAATTAAAATATCTAGACAGTTGTCTTCTAGTTATTCAATTTCTATAGATGGATTTTATCCCTGTTAGGAGTGTTAGTAGAGAGACACTAAATGTTTTAAAAAGTAATGTGAATAAGAAGAATTTCAGCTTATACTAAAGAAATATTAAATAACAGAATAAGGTAACACCAGGTCTGATGAGAATATATAACAAGGAAGTATATACTAGTGATTAAATTGATGGGGGTCCCTTAAGATTCTGGGTTACAAATAAGGGAAGCCAACTTTGTGTAGAGAAAAGGATTACTGGGATGTCATAGGAAGAAAAGAGTTTGGAGGAATGGTCTTGGAAAGGGGTGGAATTAAGGGACAAATAAAGTATGGGATGAAGTAATCTGGTTAGGACATGGCACACTATATGCCAGATGCATTGCACACAACCACACCTGCCAGACATCACCTCTGCCTCAGCTACATCCCTTCTGGGCATGACGTCACTTGGCTACTATAAGTCACTGCCTCCCTTATTCTAGTTTCCCATCACTGAGCAGCAATATACAACCATCCACTCTCAGTTCATATACTTAGATCCTGGCTGAAAGGAACTGAGGAGGGGGAAAATCTCTCAGTTTCCATTTCTATATTGAAAATAATGTCCACTGCCTCCTGCTGACTTTCCCCAAATTAGGCACATGGGAACATCCCTACCCAAAGAAGAAGAGTTCTTTATCATTCTGCACGAAGGAAAAAAAAACAAAAACAAAAATCAATGCCTACTTTACATGTGTCTAGTAACTGGGAATTTTTATGTAGAAGTTGGATGGGTAACTAGACATAATACTGTGCATTGTGTGGCTGTATCAAGAGGACAGTTAGAAGACAGTTTCCTACAAGCCCCTGGTCTAATTTGAGGCATCTACGAGATAAGGGAGTTTTTGAGTTATGCTGGTGTGATTGCTGAGTCGTGAGATAAAGAAGGCACTGTGTGTGCCCTTTCCCTGGAAGCTTCATGTTGCTTTATAAGGGAATCCATTTCTACCCCCTTGAGTTCAAAGCTGGGTCTTAATTAAATTCTGTAGATTTGGCCTACTACCGCTAGGGGTCATTCTTTTACACGTGTCATTCAAGACTATCTAACAGGAGGTACTGATTCTGAGACAACTTTAGAGGTTTGTTCTTTCCAAAACTTTTAACTACAGAGACAAATAGCACTTGGTAAATCTGTGGTTCCAGTGACTAGGTATAGAATTGAGTGCTATGGGGCTTGTGCTGCCATTCAAAAATAAAGGTCTGGTGAGTGAAACTGGCGATTCTCAACATTCTGTGTGATTTAATTTTCAACCTAGAATTCCTTGCACTTTAAGCCCTTCTGTCTATGCTCAGTATCAATACATATATTGGGCATTTCAATTGAGTTTAGCTTGAGCTAATTAAAATCTTAAGGTTTTATTAAAATGTGAGGCAGTAAAGACACAGAATTAAGATATTAAAAGTGTGAAGCAAATGAAACATTCCATAAATTAACATTAAAATGATGATTCCCTACATCAAGCTCTTTGGGTATAAGGGTGCATGTCTAGGTTTCTTTGTCAATACAGGATGAGACACTTGTACCCTGTACCCTATTGCCCACATCCAGGATGGGCCCTGCATGCTGGGACATCAGTGTATATTTATATATATTCCCCACCATGCACATTCACTCCAGGGTACTGGGCTTTATCTCAGACCTTGAAGGACTTGGTCTTTGGCTGCTGCCTTTGTGAGGATCAATAATAGGGAACACATAGTCTCCATTTGACAAGGAAGGTTACCTTTCTGTCCTTAATGAACATTATTGATAGTCATCATAATTAGAGAAGAGGTCGAGTCAGTTAAGGGCAGCACGGCATGGCAGGCTCCTCACGAGGTGCTCTCATACACCCTCAACTCTGCCGATGCTTGCCTACATGCTGATATTTTGGTTTTTGTTGCATTGCCTGTTTAGATTCAGTTTGCAAGTTCGATTATGAAATGGATCACTGAGTTCATTCACAAAAGATGGGAGAGCCGTAGAGCCATCCTAATGTTGCCACTCCAGACCACAAGTGCTCAGAGTCCTGTGTCTGAGGAATGAAGCCTGATCTGAACATGTGGGTTTGTTAGGGCTTCCATGCTGTCCTGCCACTCTCATGCCTCCCTTTCAACTTTCCTCTGATACTCAGCGTTAACCCTCTACTTGTCCACTCCCCTCGCCTTCAGCATCCTTCTTCTTCCTCTTTCATTAGTCCTTCTGCTGTCCTGTCTCCTCATCAGGGCATTGGTGGGCGACAGTGGCAGAGCAAGACCGCACGACAGCACTTGATTTGATGCTTAAGAATACACATGAAGACATTCTTCTGAGCATTTTAATGAGCTCTGTTTTCCTGGAATGGCAGAGAAAAAAAAAAGTACACAGAGTTCTTGCTTTTTTTCTTTTTGCTGCTATATGGATAAAGATCAAAGTCTTTATCTGTGATTATCTATCAGACATGCAATAAAATGCCCAATTTGCGGTCAGAGCTAACTATGTTCTGTCTTTCAAAATCTCTCCTCCCTGCGGCCCCATGGGGCCTCTAAGGAAATATCCTTGCCACCAGCAGCACCAAACTCTGTAATATTGTTATTAAATAATAGGTTCTTTTGGGGCAGAGAGCTGGCCATGTCCTAGGTATTTGCAGGAACTCAATAAATGCTCCAGGAGCATAAGTGTTTATGGAGTCTCTAGGGTGTGCTGACATGAATCCTATGGAAAGGAGGATTCAGCAGTCAGCCAATATTGTGCATGGCCTTTAGGAACTTGCCCTAAAGTTTGGGCTCAGGGGTGGGGTTGTAGACACATGAATCAGTCAGTCAGTAGTGCAGAGTAAAATAAGAGAAAGTGGCCCTCAGGTTTGGGGCTGTGTCTGAACTCGACTTGGAGTTCAGAACCCTTGCCATTATCAAGTGAATTCCCAATGGTTCTCACTTACATGAACATCTTTGGAAGTAAATGGGAAACTATCTGGCACACACAGAGAATGAGGAACCGCAAGGTGAAGAAGAAAATTCAATATTTCTCAATATCAAATGTTAACAGGAAGGAAAATGTTTGTTATGCAACTAAGAGCTTGCAGGAAAAGCAGAGGTTAAAAGTAGTTTTTGTTGGAGAAGAATCTTTATTTTCAACTCTGTTTCATCCCATTCTTTCCTCCTCAATGAGTGTGGGAGGTGGGGACGTCTGGTGTGACTGAGTCTAGAGAGAACCTTCGAGACTTTAGTAGGAGGCAGATGGGCCACTATCTGAAATCCAGACAGTATGGATCAGCTCTCTTTTGATCTACTTGAACTTTTTTCCTCTTTGCTTCTGGGGCCTCCTACTCTCAGGAAGGGAGGATTTGCCTTGCTTAATGTGATAAGCAAATCGAGCAGACTTGCTTGTGGGAACAAGCAGATCACTTCTCTCTTGATTCCAGATTCTTTACTTGCCACTGTTCGCTGAATTTGGGCTACATTCGAGTCTAAGTTGAGGACAGAGTCATAAGGGCTCACTGAGTCCTTTGACCAGCTTTGCAAGCCGTAAATCCCTATTGGACTCTTCATGTCTTTTCCCAAATGTTTGTTGAAACACACAGGGGAGCAGTGGGTGATTCGACTACATCTTAACTTCAGTGACTCACAATTGGGATTATAATGTGTTATGCATAGAATAAAGGGCCTTGAGGATATCTTGATCCATGCTTTATCATTTTCCAAATAAAGTGATGACAACCATTTTTACTGTGGTAAAATACATGTAACATAAAATATACCATTTTAACTGTCTAAATGTGCAATGCAGTGGCGTTAAATACATTCACATTGTTATGCAATCATCTCCACTATTCATCTGTGAAATGTTTTTATCTTTCCAAACTGAAATTCTGTACTTATTAAACAATAACCTTACATTCCCTCCTCCTCCCAGCCCCTGGCAATCACCATTCTATTTCCTGTTTCTATGAATTTAACTACTCTTGATATCTCATAAGTGGAGTTACACAGTGTTTGTCCTTTTGTGACTGGTTTATTTCACTTAGCATCCTGTTCTCAAGTTTCATCCATGTTGTAGCATGTGTGAAGATTTCCTTTCTTTTCAAGATTGAACAATATTCCATTGATGCATGTGCCATATTTTGTTTATCCATTCATCCATCAAGGTATAAAGAAAGTGAAGTCAATGTTAAATGTTCATATTTCCTTTTGTTCAGAACGCTGTTTATGCTGGTGGTCTCAGCATCACTGATGTTAACAGCATCACCTCTCACTCTGATTGTCTCCATTCAGATAGTGAGTTATGTGGTTATCCTCTGAGGACCAGTCTTCGAGAATCTCCATATTTCCTATAATTGATCTCATGTTCAGTGCAAGTTTACAGCTCTTCTGAAAACATTCACTAAACTTAGCACTGACAAGTCATACATCTTTCAGGTACAAGTAGGACATGTCAGTGGGTGGTATTTTCCCAAATGAAGGAAGAAGAGATGATTGGTGATTTTCAGGCAGCTGGATAAATATTTTATTGACAATACAATTCAGCAGACCAGACTACCCAAGTCTGCCAAAATTGGAGAGCGTTCCTAGCAAGTCTTAGAGGCAGCCAGAAAACAGGTCACAAGCATCTCTCTCATAGCTGGGTGAAAACAATGGTGGATATGAATGTCTTTCTTGCCACATTGATCTGAAGCCTCTGTTAATAGCTGTTAAGAGAGAAAAGAGATGTGTGATTTTTTTCCTCAAGGAGAATTTGCATCATTTGCTTAAGTAGGAGAAGCTGTCTGATGGTATAGTGGTGGAGAGTTTGTTTACTTCAGTGCAATTGATGAAATAGGCAATGTGTAAATCATAGTAGCTGGAGAGAACCAGCATGAGCTGATCTCTCAGGATCTTCTGAACTTCCAGGCTGATGACATGAATTAGTCTTCACTTTGTCAGGAGGAAGCCTCCCTAGGATTAAAGTTCTCTCTGAGCATAAAACTTGTCTGGCTTGTTCACTGGTATATCTGCTGCATGCAGAGGATGACTGCCCCATGGTAGATATTTTGATAAATATCAGAGGAATGAATGAGTGAATGACTAAATTTGTGCCTGTCAGTTTCTCAAGAATCTAGTCATTTCATCTGTAAAATAGGAACAATACCACCTTCTCTGATGTTGTTTTAGGATTATACTGTTTAATTTCCAGTTTGTTTTCATAGGAAGGGCCACTGGACCTTCCCCTAAGGGAATCATGGAATAAGATGACCCCAGACAAGGAGTATTTTGTACCATCAATAAAATTGTATAATTGAATTTTACAATTAAAGAAGCCAGAAAAACATATCATAGTTAAACCATTGTTAAATTTTAACAACTCCCTCTGGTCTGTCTACTTAATCATTTTAGAACAAAACCGTAATTGAAGTAATGGACTATACATGCCCTTAATTTAAACAGGTTTACAAATTGTGTCAGGAATAGTAACTGTTCACCAAAATCTGTGTCCTCCTCTTTTCCCTTGGTGCACAGCCAGGCTCCATTTCCCCACCCATGTATCAGTTAGGAGTGGCCATGTGCCTGAGTTTTATTAGGTCAGCTGGGACAGAAGTGTATGGCTCTGTCTTGGCATGCTTCTTTAAACTCCCCTGAGTGATCCTCCATGCTCTTTGACAGCCTTTCACAGTGATAAATTTGGCTTAAAGTTCAAGTTGAAAAAGGTGGATCTTCTTCCTAATTGAGTTCATGAAAGAGAGTGATATCTGCCATATAGAAACACTCACCTTGGGCTGTTAAATGAGTGAGAAGACATTTGTGTTGGAGGCCATTATATATCCTGGAGTTTGTTTGTTAGCAGCAGATAGTGTCAGCTAAATAATACAGTTTTACTACTCTCTTGCCACCTCCATTATCTGAAAATGTCAAACATTTTCAACTTTTTAAATTATTTATTCTAGTATTTACATCAAAATCTCTAAATAGCAAAACTTTTATTTCTAGTTCCTTTAGTTTATGTGGTTTATTGACTTCTCACTCTGGAAGATAAAAATATATCTCTTTTCCACCACTGTCCTTTAAACCCTGCTCCTCATTCCTATGACATAGTTGTAACATAAAAATAAGTCAATATTTCTTATTTAAATTATTCTTAGCTTATGAACACTTTTCGTAGCTGAGGTATGTTTCACCTTACATGATCAGTTTTTCTTTATAAGAGATTCGTTTATCTGGAATTAACAATTTATTCACTCACTCTTCTTCCTCATCTTCTGCATCCTTCTCTCCCTTTTCCCACTGGCTTAGTTTTCTAAGTGCTAATCATAATGTATGCATGCTAAGTCACTTCAGTTGAGTCTGACTCCTTGCAACCCTATGGACCTCAGCCTGCCAGGCTCCTCTGTCCGTGGGACTCTCCAGGCAAGAGCACTGGAATGGATTGCCATACTCTCTTCCAGGGGATCTTCCCAATCCAGGGATCGAACTGGTGTCTCTTGTGTCTCCTGCATTAACCAGTGGTTTCTTTACCACTAGCGCCACCTGGGAAACCCACTAATCATTAATCTAATCCCAAATTCTTAACCATCTGAGTAAGCCTTCTCTCAGTACCCTCAAAGAAATTAAAATTTTTTTCAGTTTCATTTTCTTAAAGAAATATTTCAATAAAACTACAACCAATCTGAAAAATAGTTCTCTTAACCTGCTGAATAACTGTCGTTGTGCAGACTCTTTTAAATATCATAAGGAAAAATGTGATCTGTCTTTTTAGTTCAGTTCAGTTGCTCAGTCGTGTCTGACTCTTTGCGACCCCATGAATCGCAGGACGCCAGGCCTCCGTGTCCATCACCAACTCCTGGAGTTCACTCAGACTCACGTCCATTGAGTCAGTGATGCCATCCAGCCATCTCATCCTCTGTCATCCTCTTCTCCTCCTGCCCCCAATCCCTCGTAGAATCAGAGTCTTTTCCAATGAGTCAACTCTTTGCATGAGGTAGCCAAAGTACTGGAATTTCAGCTTCAGCATCATTCCTTCCAAAGAAATCCCAGGGCTGATCTCCTTCAGAATGGACTGGTTGGATCTCCTTGCAGTCCAAGGGACTCTCAAGAGTCTTCTCCAACACCACAGTTCAAAAGCATCAATTCTTCGGTGCTCAGCTTTCTTCACAGTCCAACTCTCACATCCATACATGACCACTGGAAGAACCATAGCCTTGACTAGACAGACATTAGTCGGCAAAGTAATGTCTCTGCTTTTCAATATGCTATCTAGATTGGTCATAACTTTTCTTCCAAGGAGTAAGCGTCTTTTAAGTTCATGGCTGCAGTCACCATCTGCAGTGATTTTGGAGCCCCAAAATATAAAGTCTGACACTGTTTCCACTGTTTCCCCGTCTATTTGCCATGAAGTGATGGGACCGGATGCCATGATCTTCGTTTTCTGAATGTTGAGCTTTAAGCCAACTTTTTCACTCTCCTCTTTCACTTTCATCAAGAAGCTTTTTAGTTCCTCTTCACTTTCTGCCATAAGGGTGGTGCCATCTGCATATCTGAGGTTATTGATATTTCTCCCGGCAATCTTGATTCCAGCTTGTGCTTCTTCCAACCCAGCATTTCTCATGATGTACTCTGCATATAATTTAAATAAGCAGGGTGATAATATACAGCCTTGACATACTCCTTTTCCTATTTGGAACCAGTCTGTTGTTCCATGTCCAGTTCTAACTGTTGCTTCCTAACCTACATATAGGTTTCTTTTTACTGACTCTCTATTTCACATATTATATTTTGTTTTCTCTTCTTATTTCTCCTATATTGCCACAGAACGTTTTCCAGTATCTTCCTGGCTAGAGTACGTGACAGATACATTTTGGTGTGTGATGGCTGAAAATATCTTGACAATCTGATAATTCTGTTTTGAAAAAAAAATCCTCAGAATTTTGAAGTGATTTCTCTTCTGTATTATTTATCTTCTGGAGTTGCTATTATTGGAGTAATCCTAAGCCATTATTGAGGGAGATTTATTGTTATACTTGAATTTGTAAATTATTATTTGTAATTGAATTAATTTGTAATAATCTTTATTGATTATTTATTATTTATATGAATTTTTTTCCTTACCTGGAAGTTTCCAATACATTTTCCTTTCTTCTTATCACTTATGTCTTCAAACCTTTAATAATGCTCTTTGGTTTCTAATTTCTGGAGAATCACATCTCTCAGTTCTGGAAAAAATAAATTGAAGTACATCTTTTATATCTTCCATCCATTTTCTCTTATTTTGGGGGTCATTTATTATTCATATAATGTACTTCCTGAACTACTTTAGCTTTCTGTTGTTTCACAGATGCAATGTATCTACTTATCTTTTTGAGAATATTAATGATAGAAACTATTAGGTTTACATAAAACTAAATAAACTGAAGTTGAGGAGATTGGCTTATCTGGTTTCCATCTCTGTTTCTCGTATTCAGTGTTTGCATTAAAAAGTCCAGTAAGCCTTGGTTTTACTCATATTAAAGGGAAGAATAAGAACTGATCAGAAACATTAGCATTTGGTTAGAACTGTTCACTGTGTTTCTAATGTTATGTGAATGGGCAGTTTCTTTGGGAGAATTCTTAATGTCAGTATCTTTAGGTCTTCTAGCTGTAGTTGGTCAGATATCCAAGTTGAAAATTGCTTCAGCATTGCCTTATGAAGGCTGTAAACTGATATAAATTTTGGGGGAGCCATGTAGAAGAAGAATAAAATGAAGGGATTTAACATTCACTGTGAAATTTTTGCCTAATTCTTTCCCCCCAGAAATGAATTTCTCTCCTGAAATGTTTCTGGAATCCCAAATCTAGACATATTCCACTTTATTTTGTCTAGAGAATAAATTCCTAGTTATCAGCTCAAATGGAGAGGGTAGATTATCTATGGATCTGACTTTCTCAAGAGATCTTTAGACACTCTAATTATTTCCATGTTAATCCTCACTCCCAAGGTACCTGTTTTCCCCAAGTCCTAAACCTTTTAGGAATTCATACTAAAGCTTCCTCTTGGCTTTTCTACTTTAAGCACAGAATTAAGATTTCTTGGATCTGCAAAGTCATATTGTCAACATATCCTGTCCATATGCTTCCAGCTTCCAAAATCTTACTGTCTCATCGCCCAGTCTTTAGTTTCACACAGTTTCATGCCTGAAAACATTTCTAGCATCTTTGTAGGGCATAGGGAGTGGATTAAATAGAAATATATGTTTTCAATCTGCCATTTCTAATAATAAGATGCACGCAATTTAACTTTTCATCAACAGCACATTAAATCATAGATTTCTAATGTAAGATTATTCCTTGAATTATATGAGCTCTCAATCTATTACCCACATAGAAAATTTTCTCCTTACTGACAGCAAAGCTATTCATGAGAAGGTGAGTACATAAACATTTAGAGGACAATGTAAAGTCACTCAGCACTCATTCAACAAATAATTATTTAGTGACTATGACAGGTCAGGTATCAGAAATACAAAAGTGAGCAACACATCATCCTAACTTCAGGAATTCACCTTGTTGGTGAGTAATTTTTTTAAAAAAATTAAATATGAATAGAATATTAGGGCTTTGACAGTGTCAACAAAGGGGAATTCAAAGTGGGGTATCTATTATCATCTGAATGAATAAGAATTAAAGACATATTCAATGTTAATATTCTAAGAGATGGAAAGAAACCCAGTTAGATAAAATAGGAATAATGAAAGCTTAGAGATAAGAAATATGATACATTTAAATAACTGAATATGATGCTAGAAGAAGACAAGAGTAGAAAGTTTCACATGAGTGAGACAGTAAGGGGCTATATATGGCATGTTAAGTTGTTTAGAACAATGATGAGCCATAGAATAGTCTTAGTTGGGGCATGACAAGTGAATGGGGCCATGTGAGAGAAAAATCGTGAAAAATCCGCTGATGATGATCCACAGTACCATTTCCTACTCTGGCCCTTACTATCTAACTCATTTTCTTGTACTCCCATGATTATTTAGCTAATGGTGTTGCAGTTAGTACAGCTTCCTGATAATCTTATTTACAACCATCAGTGAGTTCGTGTACTATCAATTTTCAGAAATTGTGATTAAAACATGTGTCTTCTGCCACTGCCCTGAGAAAAGAGGGGGCACTGTCATGAAGCAATTGATTTGCTCTGGTCCTTTTTCAGGCAGTAGAACATGCTAGTTCTGTTCTAGTGCTATATCATTAGACTCTAGAGCTAATGGTTTCAATCTCAATTTAAGCCATTTTCTCTCTAGCAGCTCTGTGACTGCAGATCATATGTTAAATCATTTCCCACCATCTAACTAATGAATACCCTTTTTCCTGTTGAAGAATCATTCCCTCTGCTGATGTCATTCAAAGTTTGGGGCCTTTGAGAGAGTCCTCTTATTCCTGAATTATCAAACATTTTCTCTATAAGAGAAATTATAATACCCAAGGTGACTGGGGACAGTGAACATATAATCCCATGTTCTCCAAGAAGGATAGTGCAGTGTAAAAAACAAGGCTGGATTGATAGTATCAGACTGACTGAGACTGAAATGCTAGCTTCACAACTTGCTTATATAATTTATGGGAACTGAGTCTCTGATTCCTTTCTATAAAATAGGAAGATATATACATGCCCATAGGGAAGGCAATGGTACCCTACTCCAGTACTCTTTCTTAGAAAATCCCACGGATGGAGGAGCCTGGTAGGCTGCAGTCCATGGGGTCGTGAAGATTCTGACATGACTGAGCGACGTCACTTTCACTTTTCACTTTCATGCATTGGAGAAGAAAATGGCAACCCACCCCGGTGTTCTTGCCTGGAGAATTCCAGGGATGGGGGAGTCTGGTGGGCTGCCGTCTATGGGGTTGCACAGTCAGACAAGACTGAAGCGACTTAGCAGCAGCAGCAATAGCAGGGTTATTCAAAGTATTAGATGAAATAATGTGAGTAGAACAAACTATTAAAATTATAAATACTATTGTGGGCTTTTTAATACTGAAAATTTCGAGATGGCTAATTGTGTACTTTAATTTCTGTATTTCTATTGGCTTAGTCCTTGGTAGAAATTTTTTTCTTCTATATTTTTATTATTGTACAATACACCTAACATTTACCATCTAACCATTTTTAAGTGTGCAGTTCAGTATTTTTAAATGCATTCATTATGTTGTGCTACCATCACAACTATCTATCTCCAGAGTTCTTTTCCTTTTGTAAAACTGCAACTCTGTACCTATTAAACAATAGCTTCTCATTTCCCCCTTGACCTTCAGCCCCTGACAGATATCATTCTGCTTTCTGTCTCTATGATATTGGCTATTCTAGATACATGGCAGAGATTTAAAAAATTATTAAATAAAAGAAGCAGCTCTCTTGTCTGGAGCTAGCTCAGTTTAAAACAGCTCATAGGGAAATTATGAATTCACTAAGGTTTGCTTTGAGCTCTGCTGGCCTCTACTTTCTGTGACCTTTCAGTTCTCCTGTCCCTGTTCTCTCTCTTGTTATCCTGGGTCCTTTTATGTTCTTTTACTTTCTCTTCTTCGTATTAAAATTTAATTGTAGGAAATAAGGAATGATTTCTTAGTATTCAAATGTCATTTCTTTCTCAATTTAGGAAGATTTTGGCT
Source organism: Budorcas taxicolor (assembly GCF_023091745.1). Taxonomy (NCBI): domain Eukaryota; kingdom Metazoa; phylum Chordata; class Mammalia; order Artiodactyla; family Bovidae; genus Budorcas; species Budorcas taxicolor. Next base: position 25,988,794 of record NC_068932.1, read on the forward strand.
ACAAGTATGAGGAACACCTTCTCTAACTGCCTTAAAGGTTATAGAAATGAATTTTTAAATATACTAAGTCCTGTATCAGAGCAGGATTCTGCTTTGTCAATTCCACTGCTCAGTAGCATTATTAGAGGTCAGTTTCCCTGTTCTGCCAGTAACAGCATTGGCTTAATCCTCAGGCTGGTTGCACTTAACAAAAGATGACTTCTTATAATAACTCAGTCTATCTGTTTCTTCTTTCACATCAATCAGCCAAATATAAAAAAAATGAAAAACTTTTTTTTTTCATAATTATAGAGTAAATGATCTTCCCTTCAGCCCTCTTGGACCAAGTTAAATGCCCAGTACTAGATCAAACACGGTTTTTAGAGTGTTACCTCTACCTGGCCAATCAACCCTACCTTTGGAACTCTGAATGAAAGTATCTTCCTCTAGGCACAAAGGCTACCTAGAGGACTTTGTTTAGGAAAGAAAAATGGAGCTATGATACTATCTAGACTAATAGACTAGTGTGCATCTAGACTAATGTGCATCTAGACTAATGCACATCCCCTTCTTCCTCTAAAAATGACCTGTCTCATCAAAGAGCCTTCATGATCCAGTGAGCCGGTAGTAGGATTCATTGGGATGATGATATTCTCTGCAAGATGTACAAACATCTGCCTAAAGTCCCACCCAGAAGAGAACCAGGGGCTTTTGTGTCCCTCATCATGAATCCCCATTTTCTGCGGGCTTGAATGGCTGTGAGTACAGAAAGACAGTGTGTGTGTGTGTTTGTTTATATATATCTTCTGCTAGCCTTCTAGCCTGAATCACCCTCAATTTTGTCCCTTATCAACCAGTTAAGTCACCCTGCACCTCCTTGCCTCTTCCTACTCTCTGAGTCCCTTAGAAAAGATAACTAATGAAAGCAAGTATGTTGGTGCATTTTTAGGAAAATGTTTTACAAAAACAATTCTGGAAACAGTGGCATCTAAATCCTCTAAATATAAGAATAAAATCTCCTCCTTCCCTGGTATTCTTTTTGAATAGGACTGAGGCTTGGAGATAGGATTTGCTAATAATACAGGTGTGTGGATACCCATTCCATTTGGTTTCCTCATAGCCTTAAGGACAATTATTTGGTTCTATCAGTTTACTACTGTCAGTGACTACTTTTCATTCTTTCTTGAGGTAATTTCTCTCTCTCCCTCCTTCCCTCCCTCCCTCCCTCACTCTTTATCTCCCTCTCTCTCTCTTTTTTTTGTACAGACGAATGTGAAAGATGGATTCTTTATTGACATGCTTGTTAACATAGTTCTATCCCCCTCAAATTATATATTAATAAAAAAAGGGAAGATCTGTGCTTTTATAACTTCTAGGGATAAAGAGTTTGTTTTTATGTTTGGCTTTATTATGAAGTGACAGATTTGTAGCAGAGAGTAAAATCAGAGATTTTGAAAAAGAACAAGGATGAAAAGGAAAACCATTTATCTCTGTGTGACTTGTGTGAAGGACCATCCACATAGTATTAGGATCTCAGGGATCTTAAACACTGTATTAGCATGAGCCCACTTGCTAATACAATGGATAAAACCCTAACTCTAAATAGATTAAATAGATTACAGAGAAATTAGGAGATATATTAGAATATCTCAGTGTTGAATAAGGAATAGAAAAGTCAAATATGAGAGAGACCAGAACTGGGGCAATGATTATAATTCATTTATCAAATATTATTATTGGCAGATATTATTCTTAGGTAAGTGAAGTTGTTAGTCACTCAGTCATGGCCGACTCTCTGTGACCACATGGACTTTACCCCACCAGGCTCCTCTGACCATGGGATTCTCCAGGCAAGATTACTTTAGTGGGTTGCCATTCCCTTCTCCAGGAGATCTTCCTAACCCAAGGGTTGAACCCAGGTTTCTGGCCTTGCAAATAGATTTTAACACTGACTAGTCTGGCTCTAAACCTATATTTTGAAACATTTGATGGCTTTTAATCACTTTTAGAGGTAGACATTCTCACGCAAGGAGGCTCTTGCTACTTCTCAGAGGTTAACTTGCAGCTCTGCTTCTTTCTTTTGGCAAAGAGCAGGACTACTGCAGCTTCAGACTCAGATAAAATCCCAGATCTTAATTTTGAAGTCCTAGGGAATGCCTTGTCTGGGACAATATGGGTGCTGACTCTATTCTTGGATCAGTAAATATGGTCAAGGGGTAGAGGTATTCCCTTTGGCTTAGACTAGTTTCTGGGTAGCCTGCCTAACCAGGCAGACTTTGTGTATTGCCAGAAAGATGGAGGAAGGGACGCAGGGCAGATAAGCATTACTGTGGCTCAGGACAATGGCCGTGTAACCAGCATGTTGACCTGATACTTGATTCAACCCTCACTGTCTACTTGAGGGAAATGCTTAAATAGCTTGGTTTTCCAGAGACCTCATTGCCTCCCAAGGATGCCCATTACTGTTTAAAGAGTTTCAAGCCTCAGAGAGCAGATGAGGGAAGTGTTTTGGAATACTAAGTTCTTTCCCAGTCTTTGTATTAGCATTGTGCCACAAAAACCTATAAAGAGAGTATCTGATCTACTTAAACCTCTATATGTTTTCACTAGAATATCTCCAGAGTCTAGCACAGATGGATGGATGGGTGAACAAACCTGGTTCAATGCAATTTAACAAGCACTTATTGAACCATCCGGTTGATTGATTATCTCCCCAGAAAGGCTGATAATTTTGGCAATGAAGGTAATAACAGATTCAGGACTTGTGAAAGAGTCCTTAGGGAAGTGTGATTCCAGAGTCAACAATGGCTATGTAAACTATCCTAAGGAAGAGAAAGTCTGTGCAGAAAAGTTAGCCTGAGCCCAGGCTATACCTCTCAATGTATGTGAACTTCCCTAATAAAACAGAAGCTATCATGTCAAAGTTTCCAGAGGTCAGAGGAATCTGGAGTATTATGTATTCCACTTTTTAAAGTACTTCTTCTCAGAGCTAAAATGTTAGATTTGAAGCTTTGTGATCAATAAGGTCTCTCCTAACACTGTAAATGATTTATAATTTTAGTGCTGAAAAGGACCATTTCCTGGAATGTCCTATATGATTTTTTTTTTGGAAAATTAAGTTATATTGTCAATATATTTGGGTAATGCAATTTAAAGGAACTCTATCATGAAATCCACAAAATGAAGAATTATTTTCTATAATTTGTCCATCATTTACCATTTATGTGAATTTGGATTTTCACAAATCAATTTTACCTTACTACCCCTCTTCCCACAAACCAAACCTGTCCTAGATTCTGTATGGCCCCACAAAGAGCCATGAGGAAGCCCTTAGCTTCTGGTCTGACAGTGTCACCTCTATCTGTTGACATCCAGATAGTCTAAGGAAATATATCACAGTGGTGTTCCAGATGGATTTAGACCTAACACAGAGGGGAGTCAGCCCTTTCCAAACACCCCCACAGAGGAGATGATCTGGGTGATAGATTTCAAGCACAATGAGATTGGGCATTGTCACAGACCAGAATTACGGTGACAGAAATCACACCTGTTGTTGCATTTTGGGCATGTGGTACACATACGCTGGCTTACTAAATAGGTACAAAAAACTGGCACCAGCCAGAGCCATAAGATGGAATTTAAAACTTAGTTCAGGTTCCTCATACCAAAAAGAGAATAAATATTCAAATTCTTGAGAATATTATCGTTAATAACTCTTAAAGATAATGACAAATATGCATGCATGTGCTGTGCTGTGCTTAATCGCTCAGTCGTGTCCAACTCTGGCAACCCACTGGACGGTAGCCGGCCAGGCTCCTGTGTCCATGGGGATTCTCCAGGCAAGAATACCGGAGCAGGTTGCCATGCCCTGCTCCAGGCGATCTTCCCAACCCAGGGATCGAACCCAGGTTGCCCGCATTGCAGGCAGATTCTTTACTGTCTGAGCCACCAGGGAAGCCCATATTGCAAGACAGTAAGGAGTGGTAGAACTTGGCAAGAGCTTGCCCACCCTAAAGACATTCAAATTTAGACACATAAAATGATATGTTGGAAAAAACCCACAGGCCAAGGATTATTATTATTAATGGTAATTTTTTGTACTTTTCAACAAGATTGCCAACTCTACACATGTATAAGTGGCGCTATATTCTTAATATACATATATATATATATGCATATGTATTCACACAGGTATATAAATGCATTTAGAACTAAAGGTTCTAACACCATTGTGCCACACCAATAAACATAAAACACAAAGCAAAAAAAGAAAAAAGTCTGTCGCATATAGTTGTCTTCTAGGTACATGATTCAAAGCAAGTGAAATACTTTCTCCTGTTGCTAGGCCTGTAAGGTGTACAGCAAGGTCAAAGGGGCAATTACCTCAATGAAGAAAAATATCTGCACAAAAACAAAAGTTTGACTTGGTCCATCAGGGGCTCCTCTCTCTGTTTTCTCAATGAATTCCAACCTAGGTCTGGTAGATGCTTTTTGTTTAACTTCTAAATTATAGGGCTTTAATAAAAATCCAGCAGAGTCAGGGAAACAACAGTTGATACACTCCTTTCAGATTTGAAATAGGGCCAATATAATGTAACTTGCAGGCTATATAGGTATATTCACATTTGCACACAATTAATAAGTATGTTGGAGCTATAGCAGGGTTTCTTAACAGTAGTACTGCTGACATTTTGGACCTGATAATTCTTCATTGTAAGGAGATGTCTTGTGAGTTATAGAATACTTTGCAATATCTCTCACTTCTGTGCAGTAAATGTAATATCCTTTTGTCTACCCCAGGGGTCCCCAACTCCCAGGAATGGATCAGTAGTGGTCTCTAGCCTTTAGAAACCGGGCCACACAGCAGGAAGAGAGCAGCAGATGAGTGAGCAAAGCTTCATCTGTATTTACTGCCATTCTCCATCACTCGCATTACCGCCTGAGCTCTGCCTCCTCTCAGATCAGCAGCAGCATTGGATTCTCATAGGAGCTCAAGCCCTACTGTGAACTGTGCATGCAAGTGATCTAGGTTGCATGGTTCTTATAAGAATCATTCCCAAACTACCCCCACTCCGTGATCCATGGAAAAACTGGTACCTAGTGCCCAAAATTTTGGGTACTGCTGCTCTACCCCACTGATTAAAATTAAAAATGTCTCTAAAGAAAGTGAAAGAAAAGTGAAAGTCACTCAGTCATGTCCGACTCTTTATGATCCCATGAACTACATATACAGTCCATGGAATTCTCCAGGCCAGAATGCTGGATTGGGTAGCCTTTCCCTTCTCCAGAGGATCTTCCCAACCCAGGGATCAAACACAGGTCTCCTTCATTGCAGGCAGATTCTTAACCAGCTGAGCCATGAGGGAAGCCTTGTGCTGCTGCTGCTGCTAAGTCGCTTTAGTTGTGTCCGACTCTGTGCGACCCCATAGACGGCAGTCCACCAGGCTCCCCCGTCCCTGGGATTCTCCAGGCAAGAACACCGGAGTGGGTTGCCATTTCCTCCTCCAATGCATGAAAGTGAAAAGTGAAAGTGACGTTGCTCAGTCGTGTCCAACTCTTAGCGACCCTGTGGACTGCACCTCACCAGGCACTTCCGTCCATGGGATTTTCCAGGCAAGAGTACTCTAGTGGGGTGCCATTGCCTTCGAGACATTGCCAAATGTCACTTGTGGGGCAAATAGCTTCTGGTTGAGAAGCAATGGTTTAAAATGAAGACCCAACTACCTTCCATTACGACTATCCTAAACATTCTTATTTACTATGGGTATATCTATGAAAGACATAGTCGAGGCAGTTCATTTAGTTCTTTCAGTCTAATGTTAAGGGCCTCTGTCTTAGGTTTTATTTCTTAGAAGAGCCTGCAACAGGGATTTGTGTGCAAGCAGTTTGCCAAAGAAGTACTTCAAAGAGGAATCATCTGTGAGTGAGGTAAGCAGATTAAGGAAGGAGGAGGAGGAGCAGCAAATACATGGATTCAGATGAGATCTAGCCTCAGGCTGATCCCTTTGGAAGTTCTGAAATATAAATTGCACCATGGAATTTGTCTGGTGTTGAATCAAGGGTACCAGACTTCTGTATCCCATGCTGGTCAACCTTTGCAGTGAAGGTTGAGACTTTTCGAACTGTACCAATAATATCTGCTATAGAATTCCTCCATAATAATTTCGAATGAAGTTGATTAGCTTAAAATATTTTCTCCAGAGGTGAATATTATTATGAAAATGGAAGCACATGGAGAATGGTCCAAATTGGCATTAACTCTGGCCTAATATAAAACTTCTTCATTTAAAATAAGATTTTTGAAGATATTTTACTAGAAATTAGTAACTTTGAATGCCTTTTTACTATAACTATGCCTCCAAACATAAACTTACAAAACAGTTTTTAATATTGGCATTGTGTTTTCTCAACCGTGGGAAAAATTATATATATGTATATGTATATATATACACACATACCTACAAACACACACATACTTTATCAGAATTGCAACAACAAAAATCTCCAGTATACACTTAAAATGTGTCTTCTGTCGCTTTTCCCTATTTGTTTGTTTGTGCTAAGGGAAAGTGAAAATGATAATGAGAATGGCAAGGCCAGGAAGAACATTATCATGACTGTAAACAAAATGAATCATTCAGATTGAGAGATGTGAGGGAAAATTAGAAAGTCATATTTGTTGCTTAGTTGCTAAGTCATGTCTGACTCTTTGGTGACCCTATTGACTGTAGCCCATCAGACTTCTTTGCCCATGAGATTTTCTCATCAAGAATACTGGAATGGCTTAAGATTTCCTTCTCCAGGGGATCTTCCAGACCCAGGGATCAAACTTGCATCTCCTGCATTGTAGGCAGATTCTTCATCACTGAGCCGCCAGGGAAAAGTCATATACTTCATTCTAAAAGCTCGTGTAAATGACTCTTTGATCATTGTGTAGGGTTGTTGTACCATTATTTCCCTGTGTGCACGTGCACACACACACTGTGGAAAGATGAGTTACCGGTAATAACCTTTGTTTGAAAAAAAACTGTAAACATATCTGTGTAAATCTCCATGCAAATACCTTTTTTTGGACTTTGGGGACAATTGCAAATATCTTTTAATGTATCTATCATTTAGATGTGGCTCACAACTGGATATATATAATTTTATAAATATATATGTATATATATATATAATATGTATATATATAACATTATAAAGATGAACAAAAATGAACCTGACAGGGACATGGTTATCTTTGTTTAGAAAATGACAGTGTACACACTATTCCTACAAGTCCATTAAGTACTCTGCTAATTGCTATCATGGGAACCTTAGTTTGTCAAAGTTTTCAGTCTAGTTGTATAGGCAGAATAAACACATGGAAGATGATGACAATTAATTCTGGGTCATAAGTAGTCAATCAAATGATACCTGTAGAATATGCTAGAAGTATTTCTGGAGGGAGAGAGGCTGTTTTTGTTTTTGTTTTTGAGATAGCTAGAACCTACTAGGGGTTTACCTAGTGGCTCAGATGGTAAAGAATCTACCTGCAATGTGGGAGACTTGGCTTTGATCCCTGGGTTGGGAAGATTCCCTAGGGGAGGGCATGGCAACCCACTCTAGTATTCTTGCTTGGAGAATCCCCATGGACTGAGGAGCCTGGCATGCTGCAATCAAGGGGTCATAAATAGTTGGACAAGACTGAGCAACTAAGCACAGCACAGAGCACTTTAGGGGTATTTACATTAGGTTTTGCAGTTGTATGAGGTACTTCATCTATCTTAGGCAACATTTAGCTATTGCAAACAATTCATGGTTTTATTTGTGATGTTCTAAGTTCAAGAAGCTGTGTTAGATTCCTTAGGTTAGGTTACCTAAAGGAAGAGTAAGGGTTTCTCCTTAAAACTCATGTTTTTTTTTCTGTTTAAGAAATTATGTGGGGTCTCTAAAGAATTCAGAAAGTCTGAAGAAGAAATGAAAAGTAATCCATAACGCCAACATGTTTTGCCTTTTGTAAACCACTACTAAAATATTAATAAACCGGAATGGATTTCTTTTCAGAGTTTGAGATGTAAAATTGCCTTACACAACCACAGGTGGTCTAAAAGTGATGTGAGAAGTTGTCATCTAGACTGTATTAGATGTTTTAGGACCCACTTACCTACTAATAACCATCTAATGCCATCTCAAGCAACTCTGTGATAGGGAACTCTTAACTCTTGGAGAAAACCAGACTATTTTCAGAGACTTAACATAGTCTGAAAATGCTTCAACATATTATATCTAAATCTTCTGCCTTTCCTTTTCCATGTATTTTCCTGATCATGAGTGTCCCAAGCATAAATTAAATCTTCACGTCAAGGTTTTCGTGGTGACTTTGTTCCTTTCTCTATCTCCTGTCCAAGTCCGTGTTCACTGACTGCTGAATACTCTGCAGGGTATTCACAAGTAAACTTTGCAGCAATAGTATTATGGAAGAAATTCTAGGTACTCTCTAGATTGTGTACAGAGAGATCAGAATTGTTCTACCTTTTCTTTCTTTTTTTTTTTAAAGAATGAAGTAATAACGAATAGTTGTCACACAGTGTGAACCAGCAATATTGCTATTATGCAGGAAAGTCTTCATTACTTATCTGTCTCCTTTTGTCATGCACCCCCCCCCCCTTCTACCAAACAGCCCCAACAATATCTCCTGGGCTTTTTTAATTCAATATCTAATAAGAAATAATTATGTGTGTCAACTTTCAGCTGTCAAAGAGAAGACAATTTATAACAGAAAATTGAAATTCCAACAGTTGGCATTTTCATAAATTCCTTTATTTTTAAAGGAGCATATGTTATTAAGGAGTAGGTTGAAGCCTTTTGATATCTCTCTCTGGCTATACCTTCCCCATTCTCTCAGTGGTCACCAAAGGTGTGTGAATGTTTTGTAAAGAGAGACAGAGACAGTGAATTCTTTTAGTATGAGTGTCTCCTGAATAATGTTAAAAGAAAAAAAAAGGTGGAAAGATAATCTTATAATAGGGGAGTTCAAAATCAGTGGGGAATTTTGCATCACTTCCCAAACTATCCTATCTAAGGGTCTGTAACTCATTTAGGGACTAGGCAGCTACCATACGTGAGTAATAAGGGATGGGTGAAGATGGTGGTAACTGAAGAGGTCACAGGTCACCTAAAGGCAAAGGGTTATCTCAGCGTCAAATTGTTATTGCTCTTTGGGAGTTTGGGTCCACTCACTGTTCCTGGATTCTTTGACATTTTTCAAGAGATGCCCCTCAAATCCTTCTTTTGGTGCAAACTTTCTTGCCTTTTTTCACAATTGGTAATTAACTTTTTAAAAAGCATTATGTAGGTCAAACAAAAATAGTTCTGTGGACTGAATTTGGACAAAGTCAGCACTATTGGAGACCCCAGACATAGAAGGTCTTTAATGCTAACTGGTAAGTCTAATAAGCTGTTCATTTAAAACAGTTGAAGAAAGATTCACGGTGCCTCTTAAAGGCTGAATAAGGTTGAAGTTAGTGAAAGGGAATGGAGACTTTGGAACAAATAAACATGTCTGAAGATAGATAAATGGGAATAACCACTAACATGAGGATGTGAGACTTGAATGTCCTAAATGTAGGCATATATGATACTAACTGAAGAGGTAAAGGGAATTGTTGGATGTGTTACATGGACTGAGATCAAAAAGATATTTTATGCCAACCAGAGGGAAAAGATTCAATGGAAATGCTTGGGAGCAGAGAAATGAGAATATTTCAGCAGGTGAATGGTACAATACAAGCAGCAGTTAATAGAGGTTTAGGGGTGTGTGTTTGAGGGCATGTCCAGGTTAATGCTCTGGACCATTCTGGAAATGGTGCCCTTGTCTTTGTTGACTAATCACTATTGAACCAATGGAGGAAGTTCACTATTGAACCAATGGAAGGCTGGGAAACACCTAGGAAACACCCACAGCTCAAAATAAGAAGAGAGATATCCCTTGGACTGTTGATTTACAAGTGTTTTCTACTTCTGTTCCTTCAATCCTTCCTTAATTTATGCCACTTATATTTACTGAGCACCTGTCTACGTCCAGTTCAGTTCAGTCTATCAGTTGTGTCTGACTCTGTGACCCCATGGACTGCAGCACACCAGGACTCCCTGTGCATTGCCAGCTCCTGAAGTTTACTCAAGAAAGTGAAAGTGAAGTCACTCAGTCGTGTCCAACTCTTTGCGACCCCATGGATACCAGGCTCCTCTGTCCATGGGATTTTCTAGGCAAGGGTACTGGAGTGGGTTGCCATTTCCTTCTCCAAGAAGTTTACTCAAACTCATGTCCATTGAGTCGGTGATGCATCCAACCATCTCATCCTCTGTCATTGCCTTCTCCTTCTGCCTTCAATCTTTCTCAGCATCATGGTCTTCTCCAATGAGTCAGTTCTTTGCATCAGGTGGCCAAAGTATTGGAGTTTTAGCTTCAGCATCAGTCCTTCCAATGAATATTCAGGACTGATTTCCTTTAGGATGGACTAGTTGGATCTCCTTGTAGTCCAAGGGACTCTCAAGAGTCTTCTCCAACACCACAGTTCAAAAGCATCAGTTTTTTGGCACTCAGCTTTCTTTGTAGTCCAACTCTCACATCCATACATGACTACTGGAAAAACTATAGCTTTAACTAGATGGACCTTTGTCAGCAAAGTAATGTCTCTACTTTTTAATATGCTATCTAGGTTGGTCATAACTTTTCTTCAAAAGAGCAAGCATCTTTCAATTTCATGGCTGAAGTTACCATCTGCAGTGATTTTGGAGCCCCCAAAAGATAAAGTCTGTCACTGTTTCCACTGTTTCCCCATCTATTTCCCATGAAGTGATGGGACTGGATGCCATGATCTTAGTTTTCTGAATGTTGAGCTTTAGGCCAACTTTTTCCCTCTCTTTCATCAAGAGGCTCTTTAGTTCTTCTTCACTTTCTGCCATAAGGGTGGTGTCATCTGCAAATTTGAGGTTATTGATATTTCTCCTGGCAATCTTGATTCCAGCTTGTGCTTCATCCAGGCAGTGATTCTCATTATGTACTCTGCATATAAGTTAAATAAGCAGGGCAACAATATACAGCCATGATATACTCCTTTCCCTGTTTGGAACCAGTCCATTGTTCCATGTCAAGTTCTAACTGTTGCTTCCTGACCTGCATACAGATTTCTCAAAAGGCATGTCAGGTGGTCGGGTATTCTCATCTCTTGAAGACTTTTCCCCAGTTTGTTGTGATCCACACAGTCAAAAACTTAGGCACAGTTAATAAAGCAGAAGTAGATGTTTTTTAGGAACTCTCTTGCTTTTTTGATGATCTAGCAGAAGTTGGCAATTTGATCTTTGTTTCCTCCGCATTTTCCTACATCCTGCACTATACTAATTTCTAGGGAAAATTCCCCCCTCTACCCTTCTTGAGCTCTTATGACTGGAATAATAATGAAATTGATACAAGATAGATAAACAAGAAAGAAACAAAGAAATTTGTGCACAAAGAGGTCTCATTGAAATGAGACATAAGAAGTGGCCAAATCAGGCAGTCTTTATATTTCTTTAGAAAAAAGAACATTTCTGAGAATTTGACAGGGCAAAGACACTTAGGTCTGGTGTGATCAATTGGTGAAGAAAGTAAAGTTTGGGCTCAGGGTAGTAAACTAAAAAAGTAGCAAATTTTGTTTGCAAATACTGCTTGGCCTGAATTCCTTGTCTCTGGCAACACAGGTGTTGTTTTTTAATTTTAGTTGCAGGGAGGGCACCTTTCATATGGGAGATTCATTTCCTGCTTTCAGGGAGACAAAAGGGAGGGGCAGAGTATCCTTTTCACAGTGCCCATTTCTTAAGCAACTTTAAATCAAAATAAGCTATTGAGGTACATTTTGGCATGGCCTATGCTAGGCCTCAATACTAAGAACTAAAGATTGCCTGAGAAATATAATGGAAGTAAATAAATGCAGGTCACACTTGCATAAAGAGTAGGAGCTGAGAGAAAGGAATAGAAGACAGAAGACAGGCCCCTGGACAGGCATGAAGTAGTCAGAAAATGCAGTCCAGAAACAATGTCAAAACTGAAATGCTGAGGATCCATAGAAATCAGACAGGCCAAGCACAGGGACAAGAGGTTCATGGAACATGGGCAAAAGCAGATGTTGGAGCTGAAATGGTAACTCAGAACATTTAAACATGCCTGAAATGTAAAAAGAAAGGGGAAAATTGGCAAGGGGCAAGTCTGGAAAGGTAGCCAGGATCCCCATTCAGTGGGTCTTGAAAGCTCTAGTAATCTGTACTTTGCTCAAAGAAATTAAATATTTTAAACTGAATGTTAATAACTTTCTATGCTTTCAAAAAATTCAAATTTCATTTTTAAATTAGATTGGCAACAGAATGCCTGGAGGCAAGGAAACAAGGATTTGAACTTATTTATCTATTCTCCAAGTCAAGCTTCAGCAATACGTGAACCGTGAACTTCCAGATGTTCAAGCTGGTTTTAGAAAAGGCAGAGGAACCAGAGATCAAATTGCGAACACCTGCTGGATCATTAAAAAAGCAAGACAGTTCCAGAAAAACATCTATTTCTGCTTTATTGACTATGCCAAAGCCTTTGGCTGTGTGGATCACCATAAACTGTGGAAAATTCTGAAAGAGATGGGAATACCAGATCACCTGACCTGCCTCTTAAGAAACCTATATGCAGGTCAGGAAGCAACAGTTAGAACTGTACATGGAATGACAGACTGGTTCCAAATAGGAAAAGGAGTACATCAAGGCTATATATTGTCACTCTGCTTGTTTAACTTATATGCAGAGTACATCATGAGAAACGCTGGGCTGGAAGAAGCACAGGCTGGAATAAAGATTGCTGGCAGAAATATCAATAACCTCAGATATGCAGATGATACCACCCTTATGGCAGAAAGTGAAGAGGAACTAAAAAGCCTCTTGATGAAAGTGAAAGAGGAGAGTGAAAAAGTTGGCTTAAAGCTCAACATTCAGAAAATGAAGATCATGGCATCCGGTCCCATCACTTCATGGGAAATAGATGGGGAAACAGTGGAAACAGTGTCAGACTTTATTTTTTGGGCTCCAAAATCACTGCAGATGGTGACTGCAGCCATGAAATTAAAAGACGCTTACTCTTTGGAAGGAAAGTTATGACCAATCTAGATAGCATATTTAAAAGCAGAGACATTACTTTGCCAACAAAGGTCCGTCTAGTGAAGGCTGTGGTTCTTCCTGTGGTCATGTATGGATGTGAGAGTTGGACTGTGAAGAAAGCTGAGCGCTGAAGAATTGATGATTTGAGCTGTGGTGTTGGAGAAGACTCTTCAGAGTCTTTTGGACTGCAAGGAGATCCAGCCAGTCCATCCTAAAGGAAATCAGTCCTGGGTGTTCATTGGAAGGATTGATGCTAATGCTGAAACTGCAATATGTTGGCCACCTCATGCAAAGACTTGACTCATTGGAAAAGTCTCTGATACTGGGAGGGATTGGAGGCAGGAGGAGAAAGGAGCGACAGAGGATGAGATGGCTGGATGGCATCACTGACTCGATGGACATGAGTTTGAGTGAACTCCAGGAGTTGGTGATGGACAGGGAGGCCTGGTGTGCTGTGATTCATGGGGTCGCAAGGAGTTGAACACGACTGAGTGACTGAACTGAATTGAGCTTAACTGATATACCCAGAGAATTGACCCTATGAAGCAACTCAGAAAGGCATTACTGTTGTTTGGACAATGAGAGAAATAAATACAAACTCTGAGATGGAGTCTAGCACAGGGCAGACAAGCAAGAAAGTGTCTTGATGCCACTATCACAACTTTGGATTGTTGGAGGCTGGAGGGCTCTTCAGTTCAGTTCAGTTCAGTAGCTCATTCATGTCCAACTCCCTGCAACCCCATAGACTGCAGCATGTCAGGGTTCTCTGTCCGTCACCATTTCCTGGAGCCTGCTCAAACTCGTGTCCATTGAGTCAGTGATACCATCCAACCATCTCATCCTCTGTCATTCCCTTCTCCTCCTGCCTTAAATCTTTCCCATCATCAGAGTCTTTTCAAATGAGTCATTTCTTCGCATCAGGTGGCCAAAGTATTGGAGTTTCAGCTTCAGCATCCATCCTTCCAATGAATATTCTGGACTGATTTCCTTTAGGATTGCCTTCTTTGATCTCCTTGCAGTCCAAAGGACTCTCAAGAGTCTTCAACACTACTGTTCAAAAGCATCAGTTTTTCAGCGCTCAGCTTTCTTTATTGTCCAACTGTCACATCTATACTTGACTACTGGAAAAAACATAGGTTTGCCTAGATGGACCTTTGTTGGCAAAGTAATGTCTCTGCTTTTTAATATGCTGTCTAGGTTGGTCATAGCTTTTCTTCCAAGGAGCAAGTGTCTTTTAATTTCATGGCTGCAGTCACCATCTGTCGTGATTTTGGAGCTCAAGAAAATAAAGTCTGTCACCGTTTTCATTGTTTCCCCATCTATTAAAAATCATTGTATTTCTTTATACTAAAGAGGAAACTGAGGCAATGAGGGGGAGGGTCATGCTGACAATCACATGGTACTCCATTGGTGGTATAGATAGGACCCGGATCCCAAGAACACTGTTTTCTTTTTAGTATGAAAGCTAAATAGCTTGTGACATTAAGGTAGGGGAAAAAACCCTCAAAGAATATAAGAATTTTAGTTATTGGTTTCCACTTCCATGGAGAAAGTAAGAAGCATTCTCAGTCTAGTCCCCAGAGTGAAACACAGACATACAAAACAAATAATTATATAAGTTAGTAATTTTTAACACTCTGAATTTATCTATTTTCCAACTTTGACTTTTCCCTAATGAACTAGACTCAGGGGCAAAGTCCATTCTATGTTGTTGACATCTATGTTTTTTAAATAGTTTTCTTGTCTAACACTAGGAATTGGACAATCCTAGGAGAATATTTTCATGTTGTCAGAAGAAATTCTGTCAGAGAATATAGAAGAAGTTCCTGGGTTTTCAGCTTCCTGTCAGGCCACTCCTAGAAAGAGAGGGTGAACTTACAGGTCTTTGAGGGCCCTTCTACTTCAAAGATTCACTGAACATGGGTAACAAAAAGCCAAACTTCTTACCCTTTTTAATATACCTGATTTTTCAAGCAAATATTTGCAAGAAATAAATTTTTTATATATATCACTGAGTAGGAGTGGATATTAATCATTTTGGTAAACAGATTTCAGTTTACTCTCCAAACATAAAACTAAAGCAGCACTCAAATTATTTATAAATGAACCAAGAGGGATGAGGAGGTAATTCCAGGGAACTGCCAGTTGTTAAAATGGTTGATAAATTGGGTATAAATGAGGCCTGCTCTGTCTTTATACCAGAGTGAGTTTCTGCATATAAGATTTGTACCTGGATCCTGCTCTGGCAGTAGTAAAATGAGCTAGATATTTCAGGGGAAGGCATATCCATACCAACTAAGAATATCATCTTCCCACCAGTTCAATACTTGGCATGTAATAGACAATGTTAGTTGAGTAGACCAACACACTCACCAAGCTGTTAGCAGTAGTTTTGGTCCTTTTTGTGTGATATGTACTTTTCATGGGGGAAAAACAGTGCTTAACAAAGCAAGCCCATCTTAATGGTAAATGTCCAACTGTTCTTTGAAGAGAAATTTGGGGATTACAGATACCTTCTGGTGCTGTTTACAGAGGCCACTGATTTACAAAAACAAAAAACAGTAATTGTTTCTCAAATAGCATTGAACTGCTGATAAATTTTATCTGTAAGATCATTTCCATTTATGCAAGAAAGACATCCTGGTGGACCTAGAATTTAAGAAGAGCTGGGTAGAAATTTAGAAGATGTTAGAGTCACAGATGCTTAGAATGATGAGCTAAACATCTTCTGGCTCATCTTCTTATTCCCAAACTACTACTCTTCCAAAAATTTTTATTTCCTGTGAATTTTACAAAATGACTTAGGTCCAGCAAGTGTAAAATCTAGACACATTAGCCCGCAAGCATATTGCTTTTTTGTAACATGAGTAGTAAGAATAAATACCTCTATTAAAATATTTTTGGCATTTGCTGACCATATTTTTAAAACAGGGCTTCCAAACCTGCCCATAGATTAAGAAATCCTGAAGACATTCACCTTTAGTGCACAAAAGTAATACTGCAGTTTATAAAGGTGGGTGCACAAGTCTGAATTATGTTCATATGGAAGACAATTATTTACATGAGACCGAAAGGTAATTGTTTCCCTCAGTTGAGACAGAATAGCACATTAGAACAAGAATCATCATTACAAATTTTAAAATACTTTCTATCACATTGAATATGGCAAGCATACAGTACAACTGACATCCTTCAAGTTTTAATACTTAAGACTAGACCTAGAGCAACTTTGCTGAAAGACTGCATGTAACACATAGTAATGTGGAAAGACAGAGCATTTGTATTTTTAGTTACTTTACCCTCTATCACCTGAAAATGTCCAAGTAGGCCATGTATTTCATTTGTAGACCTATGGAATAATGGTTATTGGCAATTATGCATACAAGTCCAAAAATGCCAAGAGAATTATTATTGTTTAAACATCCCTTCTAATATAGACTATTTTGTAAAGTGGCCATAAAATTCTATAGAGTAAGATAAAATGGGGCTTCCAAAGTGACTCTAGTGGTAAAAAAATCTACCTGTCAATGCAGGAGACATGGGTTCAATCTGTGGGTCTGGAAGAATTGGCAACCTGTTCCAGATTTTTTGCCTGGAAAATTCCATAGACAGAAGAGTCTGGAGGGCTACAGTTCACATGGCTGCAAAGAGTCAGACACTACTGACCAACTGAACACAAAAGTTACTTCAAGCTTTTCTTGCCCACCAACTAATAAAATGTTTAAATAGCACTAGTCTAAAATGTTGTGCTTTTGAATTGTAAAGTTGTGGGAATAAACATAACCCTAAGAGATAGCAGGCCATCAGATTTGTTATTCTGTGGAAGAATCTGTTGACTGGCACAAGGCTTCAGCTCTGAGACCAGTGACCAGTAAGGAATAAGGTTAACTGCATGGATGTTCATGAACAGACATGGTTCAGAGTCTGGATCTGAGAATTAGAAGAAACTTAAAAGCTCAACAAGTCTCACAGTGACTTGCCCTTCTGGTTCTCCCCTGGACCTGGAAGAGTAGGTTCAGGTTTGTGGATCAAGGCAGTTAGAAAGTGTTCCTTTGGAGATTTGTTTGGGAGTATATTTCAACATACTGATTCTGTAAATCTTATGTCTACATACACTGCCCTAGATCCAGCTGAAATCCCAGAGCATGATCAAGTAGGCCTCTCATGTGGATTTAACAGAGCTCAAAGTTACTACTGTGTTACAGTATCTGCCCAGAATAGAGTGTTTCAGACTTGCATCCAAGGTCTGTAACATGTGTAGGTCAAGTTCTTGCATATGGATTTCTAGGCCACTAGTTTAATACATCTGGTGAATATAGTAAGTTTTTTGAAAATGTGTGAAAATTATATGGTATGTGGTTATTTGGGCTTTCTGGTAGCTCAGACAGTAAAGAATCTGCCTGCAATGTGGGAAACCTGTATCTGATCCCTGGGTTGGGAAGATCCCCTGGAGGAGGGCATGGCAACCTACTCCAGTATTCTTGCCTGGAGAATCCCTATAGACAGAGAAGCCTGGCGGGCAACAGACCATGGGGTCACAAAGAACTGGACATGAGTTAAGGCTATGGTTTTTCCAGTGGTCATGTATGGATGTGAGAGTTGGACTGTGAAGAAAGCTGAGTGCCAAAGAGTTGATGCTTTTGAACTGTGGTGTTGGAGAAGACTCTTGAGAGTCCCTTGGACTGCAAGGAAATCCAACCAGTCCATTCTGAAGGAGATCAGCCGTGGGATTTCTTTGGGGGGAATGATGCTAAAGCTGAAACTCCAGTACTTTGGCCACATCATGCAAAGAGTTGACTCATTGGAAAATAGTCTGATGCTGGGAGGGACTGGGGGCAGGAGGAGAAGGGGATAACAGTGGATGAGATGGCTGGATGGCATCACTGACTCGATGGACGTGAGTCTGAGTGAACTCCGGAAGTTGGTGATGGACAGGGAGGCCTGGCATGCTGTAATTCATGGGGTCACAAAGAGTTGGACACGACTGAGTGACTGAACTGAACTGAACTGAGCGATTAAGCACAGCATGGCACATGTGATTATTTTATATAAACTTGATTTCATTCTCATAATCCTATGAGATAGTTGCTATTTATGCCCCCATTTAACAGATGTAGAAACTAAAGCATAGAAAAGCTCATGCATCTTGGTAAAGATCGCACTTAGCAAAGCCAGAGTTAAAATACAGGTAGTGATATTCCAGAGTCTCTGATCTCAAACATTCACCTGACCTACCATGTGGTCTTTCTTATGCCACTTCCTTACATGAATTTCCCTTATTTTAGGAACTTTGGAACTGAAGCTTTGAGTGAGGTTGCTTAATCATGTCAGAAATGGTGTCCAGAAAGGAAAAACACATCACTTCCTTTTTTTCCCAACCCATCTCATCAGTGAAGTATTATTGAGATAAGTAATAATGAGGGATAGAGGTCTTTTGAAATTTTGCAGTAGAAGTTTTTGAGGATTCAACTTACCTGTGGCAATTTTATAGGCTAACTGTCAAGATCAACAGCAAAAAGATGTTTTGAATGGTAAGCTTTAACAAAGAGGGCTGTTGGAATTTAGGGAGCGGGGCTGGATGACTATGCCCTGAGAAGCCCGAAGGAGAAGACATCCTGTGGGGGTAAGATATCTGTGGCCCTTCATCTCTGGGCTTATAAACCAGGTTACATCATCACTAAAGGAGCTCCATATCTCATGAAAAAATTGTTAGATAAGAATGCTAATGTATTAATTTGCAATGAGAACTATAGTCCCCTGTGCACTGGAATACTTGCATCAGCATGGACAGCACATTCTCTCACTGTAGGCAGGCCAGTGTGGGAAACCAAATTATAATCAGATAGAAGGTTGCTTGATTAGTATGGAATTAGAGAAAGGAGAATCAGTTCAATGATTTCAAGCTTAATGGGGTGAGACAAATACAGCCTGATATGTCCATCTCCACAGCAGGGATAGCTTTTTAAATAGCAATGTAATATTCACACTGCACTGACCTAAATTCCCTCTCCTCTTGTGGAGCTGGGAGAGGCACAGCCAACTTTTCTCTTGTCATTATGATTTTCCTGTAATTATTTTCTGACCAGTTTCCTTTCTGTTGGGTTGAGTTATCTTTTTTTCTTAAATACATTGAATATTTTTAGTTTAATTTGCTCAAGCCAAAAAATACCCATCATTTCTTTCAAATTATTTCTACTATCTTTTTAAATTTGTCTTTGGATTCGTGCTCAGAGAACAGGTTGAGTTCTAAGTATTTCTATTTATTATTAGCTTAGCAGAATAAAATCTTAAAGAAGTAATATATGGTAAGTATGACTTCTCATTTACCCTCTCTGATGCCTATACGTTTTGCTTATTAAAAAATAAGCAAAAGTCAATAAAGGAAGACTTGATAAGGAGATGTTAAAAACTGAGGGTATATCCTAGACTTAATTCACATAATCACATTCAACTCAAGAGTCCCATATATTTTCTGCCCTTTGTTGTTGTTGTTCAGCCACTTAGTCATTTCAGATGCTTTGCGACCCCATGGACTGCAGCATGCCAGGCTTCCCTGTCCTTTGCTATCTCCCGGAGTTTACTCAAACTCAGCTATGGGGTCGCATAGAGTCCGGCATGACTGAAGCAACTCAGCAGCAGCAAGTCCATTGAGTCGGTGATGCCATGTTACCATCTCATCCTCTGTTGCCCCTTTTCTTTCTCTGCTTAGCCTGTGAACTAAAATAATTGAGGCTCAGAAAGGTTACATTAGTGCCTTAGTTAGTTAGTTAGTTCAGTTGCTTAGTTGTGTCCGACTCTCCGTGACCGCATGAATAGCAGCACGCCAGGCCTCCCTGTCCATCACCAACTTCCGGAGTTCACTCAAACTCACGTCCATCGAGTCAGTGATGCCATCCAGCCATCTCATCCACTGTCGTCCCCTTCTCCTCCTGCCCCCAGTCCCTCCCAGCATCAGACTATTTTCCAATGAGTCAAATTTTTGCATGATGTGGCCAAAGTACTGGAGTTTCAGCTTTAGCATCATTCCCTCCAAAGAAATCCCAGGGCTGATCTCCTTCAGAATGGGCTAGTTGGATCTCCTTGCAGTCCAAGTGACTCTCAAGAGCCTTCTTCAACACCACAGTTCAAAAGCATCAATTCTTTGGCACTCAGCTTTCTTCACAGTCCAACTCTCACATCCATACATGACCACTGGAAAAACCATAGCTTTGACTAGATGGACTTTGTTGGCAAAGTAATGTCTCTGCTTTTGAATATGCTATCTAGGTTGGTCATAACTTTTCTTCCAAGGAGTAAGCGTCTTTTAATTTCATGCCTTACAAAGTATTAAACATGAAACAACTATTCATTCACATTTATTGAAGTGTTCTTATTCAAACAAAACAGCTTTAACTCTGGAAGACTATTTTTGTAAGTGTTAAAACCAGAGTGTTTTCTTTGGAGAAATGTCTATTTAGTTGTTTGGCCCATTTTTTGATTGGGTCGTTTATTTTTCTGGAATTGAGCTGCATAAGTTGCTTGTATATTCTCCAAAGAAGACATATGGATGGCTAACAAACACATGAAAAGATGCTCAACATCACTCATTATTAGAGAAATGCAAATCAAAACCATAATG
Organism: Budorcas taxicolor; assembly: GCF_023091745.1. Lineage (NCBI taxonomy): Eukaryota > Metazoa > Chordata > Mammalia > Artiodactyla > Bovidae > Budorcas > Budorcas taxicolor. Next base: position 26,009,543 of record NC_068932.1, read on the forward strand.
AGGTACCACTTCACACCAGTCAGAATGGCTGTGATCCAAAAATCTGCAAGCAATAAATGCTGGAGAGGGTGTGGAGAAAAGGGAACCCTCCTACACTGTTGGTGGGAATGCAAACTAGTACAGCCACTTTGGAGAACAGTGTGGAGATTCTTTAAAAAATTGCAAATAGAACTACCTTATGACCCAGCAATCCCACTGCTGGGCATACACACTGAGGAAACCAGAATAGAAAGAGACACATGTACCCCAATGTTCATCGCAGCACTGTTTATAATAGCCAGGACATGGAAACAACCTAGATGTCCATCAGCGGATGAATGGATAAGAAAGCTGTGGTACATTTACACAATGGAGTATTACTCAGCCGTTAAAAAGAATACATTTGAATCAGTTCTGATGAGATGGATGAAACTGGAGCCGATTATACAGAGTGAAGTAAGCCAGAAAGAAAAACACCAATACAGTATACTAACACATATATATGGAATTTAGAAAGATGGCAATGACGACCTTGTATGCAAGACAGCAAAAAAAGACACAAATGTGTATAATGGACTTTTGGACTGTGAGGGAGAGGGAGAGGGTGGGATGATTTGGGAGAATGGCATTGTAACATGTATACTATCATGTAAGAATCGAATCGCCAGTCTATGTCCGATGCAGGATACAGCATGCTTGGGGCTGGTACATGGTGATGACCCAGAGAGATGTTATGGGGAGGGAGGTGGGAGGGGGGTTCATGTTTGGGAACGCATATACACCCGTGCTGGATTCATGTCAATGTATGGCAAAGTAAAGTAAAAAGAAAATAAAGTAAAAAGAAAAAGAAAAAAAAACCAGAGTGTTTAACTTATTTATTGTTTAACTTGAAAATTCTATTAACCAGAATATCCTATTTCCAAGTCTTTGGCTCAATTGGTGTATTTACATTTATATCAACTCTGTAATATAAAATCTCTTGTTTCTGACCACAGTACAGTGTCCAGAGCATACTTTAGGCTTGATAAACTCCTAGAGGAAGAAGATAGGTTCTTAGACCCATTCTTCCATTGCATTCAACACTGTTAGCATGATACTGTCCCCAAGGTGTAGCGGTTGCTTGATGATGACCTGTTTTACATCTTTTCATCCACCTCTAAGTTTACCAGTATCTTTGGATTGAGGTACACATCCTGAACACCCTGCTAGCATCTCACCATAAGAGTTTGTATCTTTGTTTCCTGCCTGGTAGATTTCTTCAGTTCCAGGAAAGCAGGACGCCCTAGAAATGCTGGAATACAACATACCCAAGGTAACATCACTGAATTAGGAAGACAAATATTCCAGCTTCCCAAACTTCTATGAGATAATTGGGTAGTATAATACATGTTATTAGATGCCTGAAGAGTCTCATTGGAGATTTAGCCCCTAAGTATCACTTATTAATTAACACACCTTTTATTGACTCCCTGCATCTACAGTCTCACTTTTAACACTTATGCTTCCTAGCATTGGCTCTCAGATAAATTGTGCCTATTTCAAGGCCTGATTTTGTGAGAACCCAAGAAAAGCAAGTCACTCACTTGTGATTTTCTATTATGATGAACTCACTGTGTTAAGTTAGTTAATCACATTTTACTATGAAACATAGAGAATGAGTCTTTATTTAGAGCCACTGAGACATAAAATAGAGCTCCTTCTTTTACTTCCCTAAGACTTGACAAGGGAAGTTCTTGTTTCTGAAGATGCTCAAGAACTATAAGTGATGTATAACTTTGCAGATGGTCAATCATGATTCTTTAGCAAGAATTCAAATTTTTGAATTATTATTTTGCTTTGGAAAAGAACCTGTTAATTTATTTAATACTCTTGAGAGTCCCTTGGACTTCAAGGAGATCCAATCAGTCCATCCTAAAGGAAATCATTCCTAAATATTCATTGGAAGGACTGATGCTGAATCTGAAATTCTATTATTTGGGCCATCTGATGTGAAGAACTGACTCATTTGAAAAGACCCTGACGCTGGCAAAGATTGAAGGTGGGAGAAGGGAATGACTGAGGATGAGATGGTTGGATGGCATCACCAACTCAATGGACATGAGTCTGAGTAAACTTCAGAAGTTGGTGATGGACAGGGAGGCCTGGTGTGCTACAGTCCATGGGATCGAAAAGAGTCGGACATGACTGAGCAATTGAATGGAACTGATCAATGGTCAGAGCCTTTTACCTGTTAATTCCACTTCTAGGAATTTACTTCAAGGAAATACATTTCAAAAATGGTGAATGCACCTGATTATTTTTCTCAAATACCAACCAGTAAGATTCCCAAAGAACTTGAGAAAAATTGTTCCCTGCTATGTCCACTTTTGGTATTAAAGTTTTACTTACCTTTTTAATACACTCCATGGGAAAGACTAGAGATCTCTTCAAGAAAATTAGAGATACCAAGGGAACATTTCATGCAAAGATGGGCTTGATAAAGGACAGAAATGGTATGGACCTAACAGAAGCAGAAGATATTAAGAAGAGTTGGCAAAAATAGACAGAAGAACTGTACGAAAAAGATCTTCATGACCAAGATAATCACGATGGTGTGATCACTAATCTAGAGCCAGATATCCTGGAATGTGAAATCAAGTGGGCCTTAGAAAGCATCACTAACGAACCAAGTTAGTGGAGGTGATGGAATTCCAGTGGAGTTATTTCAAATCCTGAAAAATGATGCTGTGAAAGTGCTGCAGTCAATACGCCAGCAAATTTGGAAAGCTCAGCAGTGGCCACAGGACTGGAAAAGGTCAGTTTTCATTCCAATGCCAAAGAAAGGCAATGCCAAAGAATGCTCAAACTACCACACAGTTGCACTCATCTCACATGTTAGTAAAGTAATGCTCAAAATTCTCCAAGCCAGGCTTCAGCAATACATGAACCATGAACTTCCAGATGTTCAAGCTGGTTTTAGAAAAGGCAGAGGAACCAGAGATCAAATTGCCAACATCTGCTGGATCATTGAAAAAGCAAGAGAGCTCCAGAAAAACATCTATCTCTGCTTTATTGACTATGCCAAAGCCTTTGGCTGTGTGGATCACAATAAACTGTGGAAAATTCTGAGAGAGATGGGAATACCAGACCACCTGACCTGCCTCTTGAGAAATCTGTATGCAGGTCAGGAAGCAACAGTTAGAACTGGACATGGAACAACAGACTGGTTCCAAATAGTAAAAGGAGTACATCAAGGCTGTATATTGTCACCCTGCTTATTTAACTTATATGCAGAGTACATTATGAGAAACACTGGCCTGGAAGAAGCACAAGCTGGAATCAAGATTGCCGGGAGAAATATCAATAACCTCAGATATGCAAATGACACGACCGTTATGGCCGAAAGTGAAGAGGAACTAAAAAGCCTCTTGATGAAAGTGAAAGACGAGAGTGAAAAGGTTGGCTTAAAGCTCAACATTCAGAAACCGAAGACCATGGCATCCGGTCCCATCACTTCAGGGGAAATAGATGGGGAAACAGTGGAAACAGTGCCAGACTTTATTTTTTTGGGCTCCAAAATCACTGCAGATGGTGACTGCAGCCATGAAATGAAAAGACGCTTGCTTACTCCTTGAAAGAAAAGTTGTGACCAACCTAGACAGCATATTCAAAAGCAGAGACATTACTTTGCCGACTAAGGTCCGTCTAGTCAAGGCTATAGTTTTTCCAGTAGTCATGTATGGATGTGAGAGTTGGACTGTGAAGAAGGCTGAGCACCAAAGAATTGATGCTTTTGAACTGTGGTGTTGAAGAAGACTCTTGAGAGTCCCTTGGACTGCAAGGAGATCCCACCAGTCCGTTCTAAAGGAGATCAGCCCTGGGATTTCTTTGGAGGGAATGATGCTAAAGCTGAAACTCCAGTACTTTGGCCACCTCACGCAAAGAGCTTACTCATTGGAAAAGACTCTGATGCTGGGAAGGATTGTGGGCAGGAGGAGAAGGGGAGGACAGCGGATGAGATGGCTGGATGGCATCACTGACTCGATGGACGTGAGTCTGAGTGAACTCTGAAAGTTGGTGATGGACAGGGAGGCCTGGCGTGCTGCGATTCATGGGGTCGCGGAGAGTCAGACGCGACTGAGCGACTAAACTATGTATATTATATGTATAATTAAATACAATTATAAGTTGATTTTTGTCTAGTGGAAAAAATGGCATATATATATATGTCAGATGTTAAAATAGGCATTTCAGAACTGCTTAGAATAAAAAACTAATAAAAGGTTGTAAATAATTTTAATGTCCAACAATGAGAAATAGTCAATTGGATTATAATGAATTAACTAATTGTAAAATTATGTAGTCAGAAGAGATGGGACTAACAAGTATAGGATTGATGTGATGCTACATGAAAAGAAGCTATGGAAAAAATTTGTGTTACCTTGCAAATATAAGGTTTGCATACGAACAAGAGATAGAACAGAACTGGTTAAAGCTAACTATAATCTACCACAATCATGTTCTTTTCCTCTAGAAGCAAAAACAAGAAATGAGAAGCAAAGAGTGTTGTTAGGGCTATAATTACAATGTGTGCAGAATTCAAAGATTAAGATAGTGTCAAATAATTATAAACATTGACAGCATATGCCTGTATTTCCTCCCCATCTCAATGAGAACAGAGATAGGGCAATGATATAACAACTATACTATCAACTTAGAAATCCTAGATTAAAACGTTGGGATTAAAAGCACACAGGAAAGGAGAAAATGATCCCAGGGAGATGATGTGATTTGCTAAAGTTAATTAGCTGGAGAGCCAGAATCAGCTCTGGTCTTCTGAACATGAGCGTAGAGCTCAGACAGTTTCTTTATCTGTAAGTGGAGTAATGGCTCCTGCCCACTGCACGTCTTTGGCTCTTGTAGGAATTATATGGAAGGGAACTCATAAGAGAGCTCTATACACTGCAAAGCCAGTCAACAATGAAGTAATGCAGAGTGTAAAAGAAAAATGAAGTGATATGGTGGTTGGTGATTCACAATCTGTAGAGCTCAAAGGCATAAACTCTTGAAAAAAAGGTCATTATTTAGCATGGGAGGTGCAGAAAGTTGGCTACACCCATGATAGCTCTGAAGAATGAGCGTCTTAGTCAGAACTTCCGTGGGTCATGTAGAAGTTGCTGATGCCCAGCTCTCTTTCCCCAAGCATGACCGTGCCCATGCTTTGTACCTGCACTACCTGGGGGTGGTTCAGACAAAAGGAGCTAGAGCTATCAGCTTAGCTCTGTCTCCTCTCATCCTCATTTTCAGGCACACTACACACTGTCTCCCTTAAGACTTGAACTCTGTTCTCTCTAACTAGGCCCCTTCCTGGACTCAGGCAAGGGCAGGTCAGCTTGGGCTTTCAGAAGAACCCATGCTGAGCTCCTCCAGGTCTCTATAGAGTCTTTACAATCAGGCAGGCTGATTTAGAGCTTTGTAGGGATATGAAAGAACAAATCTGTGCATAGAAGATGCCCAGCAAGTGCTGAAGTGCTGAGAAAGGATGATACTCTGCTAAAGTAGTTTAAGGTTCAAATTGTGAATTAGTACTTTAAACATTAAAAACACTATTATTTTCAAGTACAGTTTTATGAAATATATTTATGTATATATGTATGTATATATATGTGTGCATATGTGTGTGCATGTGTGTGTATATATATATATAAGATGTACTACAGTAAACTCAAAGAAATCAGAAAAAAATCAAGGGGGCTTCCCTGGTAGCTCAGCTGGTAAAGAAACTGCCTACAGTGCCAGAGACCTTGGTTCAATTCCCGGATTGGGAAGATCCCCTGGAGAAGGGAACAGCTACCCACTCCAGTATTCTGGCCTGGAGAATTCCATGGACTATACAGTCCACGGTTTCACAAAGAGTAGGACACCACTGAGCGACTTTCACTTTCACAATAAACAAGGGGCTAGATGTTTTAAGATCTAGATTCTAGTCTTGGTTCAGTCACTAACTTGGTCTGTGACTGCAGATCACTACTTGAACACTCTAGGCCTCATTATAAACTAGATTTTTCTAGATGATTCCTAAGATATTTTTTTAGCTCTAATGTTCTATAACTATATATGAACAACATTAAAAACAATCAGGAAATCTAACATATATTTACAAATTGGCCTCCCTTTCAGGGGAATAGTACAACAACAAAAATAAAGTGAAGTTTTTGACACATATCACCCAATACTAAATCATCTATGGTGTATATATCAACATAGGTTTTAATGAATTTTCAATCTGGTTGCATAAAGACAAATATTCCAATAAATAGTATAATTCTGAAACTTTTTACTTAAGGGCTGTTTCTTTCCCCATCTTTCTGCCATCTCCACTTTTCTATGGAATTTTGTTTAGTTGCTTAGTCATGTCCGACACTTTGTGACCCCATGGACAGCAGGCTTCCCTGTCCTTCACCATCTCCCAGAGCTTGCTTAAACTCAAGTCCATTGAGTCAGTGATGCCATCCAACCATCTTGTCCTCTGTCATTTCGTTCTCCTCCTGCTTTCGATCTTTCCAAGCATCAGGATCTTTTCTAATAAGTTGGCTCTTTGCATCAGGTGGCCAAAGTATTGGAGCTTCAGTTTCAGCATCAGTCCTTCTCTTGAATATTCAGGACTGATTTCCTTTAGGATCAACTGGTTGGATCTCCTTGCAGTCCAAGGGACTCTCAAGAGTCTTCTCCAGCACCACAGTTCAAAAGCATCAGTTCTTTCATGGTAGCCTTCTTTATGGTCCAACTCTCACATCCATACACGACTCCTTTTAATACAGTGTCTGGGTTTGTCATAGCTTTTCTTCCAATGAGCAGGCATCTTTTAATTTCATGGCTGCAGTGATTTTGAAGCCCAAGAAAATACAGTCTCTCACTGTTTCCATTGTTTCCCCTTCTATTTGCCATGAAGTCATGGCACTGGATGCTGTGATCTTCTTTTTTTGAATGTTGAGTTTTAAGCCAGCTTTTTACTCTCCTCTTTCACCTTCATAATGTAGATTTTAAGAACATACATTCAGCCAGATTGAGTTCAAAGTCAGAGTTTGCTAACATATAGCTGATGACTTTAGAAAATTATTCAACTTTTCTGTGTTATTTAAAATATAACTGTAATGATATTACTTACCTTGAAAGGTAGTTGCAAGGATTGAATGGCATTATACATAAATCTCTGAAAACACTTAATATGTGCTAACTTTTAAGAGTATTATATATGTGTGTGTGTATCCTTTACAAGTGGAATATCATATCTTGAGAAAATAATAAGTTGTTATGGGAGCTTGTTGAATACCTATATGCTGTCCAGGTGTCAATGCCTAGTAGTAAGTTTAAAGCTTCAGCTGTAGTTCAGGAAGAGGTCTAGCCAGCCTTGTGGTTTATATTTATCAGGTTTATATTTACTCACATAAGCAGAAATTTCACATGCATAAATAGCTAACATTGTGTGAGGAGAGAAGAGGGTGGAAGAACAGGACTTTCTTTTGACACCTGCTCTTAAGAAAGAGGTTGCAGTAAAGCACTGAGTGGACCATATGACAAGTAGCCAAAGAACTAAACAGTGATTCCATAAAAGTCAAAGTACAGAGTTTCAAGCAGAAGGTACTCAAAACAGTCAAGTCATATAGACTTGAGACCAGATAAAGACTGTCAAAAAATCATTGCATCTGACAATTCAAAGGTTATTTCTAACCTTTGAGAGAATAGTCTTGGGGGAATGATGAAGGAAGAAACTAGATTTCAGGTGACTAGGGAATATATAGGTGGGAAATACAAATCAGAGCATGAAGATTACCATTTCAATATGGTGTCAGGTAAATGGCTGCTGCTGCTGCTAATTCGCTTCAGTTGTATCCGACTCTTGGTGACCCCATAGTTGGCAGCCAACCAGGTTCCTCTGTCCCTGGGATTCTCCAGGCAAGAATATTGGAATGGGTTGCCATTTTCATCTCCAATGTATGCATGCATGCTAAGTTGCTTCAATCGTGTCTGACTCTGTGCGACCCTATGTACAGCAGCCCACCAGGCTCCTCTGTCCACGGGATTCTCTAGGCAAGAATACTGGAGTGGGTTGCCATTTCCTTCTCCACAGGTAAATGGAGTTCACACCTGATGCAGCTGAGAACAAGAACACAAAAATACGGTCATGTGCTTTTAATATATAACTTAGTATTTTGTATACTTAGTATTTTAGTATAATTTACTTAGTACTTTAGTATAATTTTCTACATATAGTAAGTTACATATGTACACACAGATATGTATATGTGTATGTATATGCATGTATATAGGGCTTCCTCAGTGGCTCTGTGGTGAAGAATCTGCCTGTATTGCAGGAGAAACAGAAGATGCAGGTTCAGTCCCTGGGTCAGGAAGATACCTGGAGGAGGGCATGGCAACACACTCCAGTATTCCTGTCTTGGGAATTCCATGGACAGAGGAGCCTGGTGGGCTATAGTCCTTGGGGTTGCAAAGGATCAGACATAACTGAAGCGACTGAGCACACACGCATGCATGTATACACACACACACACACACACACACACACACACACACAACGATGTTTCTATACTATTTAGCATTTATCAGTCTTGCTTATTTTTTAAGCGAAAATTTCCAATGATACGTAGCATTTGAGGATAGCAGTTTTATGTATCCTTCTATTTCCTAGCTTTATTTAAGTCAGAGGATACTAACAAATTAGTATTTAGAAAATTCTTTCTATTTAAGATGGTAGAAAGTGAGGGAAAAGATAGCAGAAAGAAAGGAAGAAAAGTGCCAAGGACTAAGGTTGTAAGTAAAAAAAAAAAAAAAAAATAGAGAAAAGAAAGCTAACAAGGAATAAAGCAAAACATTACTTCTGCAAATCAGAAAAAAGCTAAAAGCAGCTGCAGAAGTTGTTGCTGATGAATTCAGTTCTTATCCTGGATATCTTTTCTGACTATCAAGGCAAGACATTTTGAGGAAGATTTTTGGGGTCATAGCTGAAATTTTCACATCCAGATTAGTTTAGATCTCTGGATCTCTGACTCATGACCTCCTAAACAGAATATAAATTTGCTCTCAGAAGAAGGAAGGCAAGTTAATCTAGCAGAATGCTTTAAGTAGGTCCCCAAAAGAAACATTTTTATCCATTCTACTGAAATTGGAGAAAAGGCTAAATTTAGCTGTGATAGACCTCTAAATTGTCTACTAAATGCCACTGTGAATGCTTTCAAACAAAATAACTTTGTGCTGCATAGAAGCCAGTGAACACAGAATGAATGCTGTCGTTATAAACAATTAATTCCACTTCTGTCATCATTTCAGATTATTTCAGCAAGGAAAAACATAGTGTTTATTGGACATTTGTTATTAAAAACATTTTCTATGAAAAAAAATTACTCTTTCTCAAAGTAGATTTTGAAAAAATATATGTGCTACTAATGTCTGGCATGGTCTTGTCACAGGTAAATATGGTTGGTGAATAAAATTCAGGGGTGAAGGCAGACTCCAGCACCCAGAATTATGAGAAGATGCTAATGTGCAAATGGAAAGTTTCCCATTTTGTGTTTATTCAAAAGAGCAAACACACACACACACACACACACACACACACACACACACACACAAGGAAAAGAATACAGAAAGTCCAAGAGCAAGACTATAAAGGAGACCGAGTTTAACATAGCTACTCTTTTACTTTCTGTTTTCATACATTCCCCTTCGTCTATCAAAATTGGGTGCTTATTCTGAGTTTTGATTTTTAAAGATTCTGTCCTCAACCAGGAGTCAATAAAGCTCTATTTTAACTAAGAAGCTGTTTAGAATTAGTTCCTCTAGCCTAGCTAAATTTTAAACAGTCAACCAATAAATACTATATATATCTTATGTGTGTAGTACTGTGGGGTGACAGAAGGCCTAGATATTGCTCGAAACATATTATCTTTGTTAGGCTAATAAAAGATGACCCAGAGAACAATAAAGATGACACTTGATTAAGTCTTGTTGATGGAGCTACTACTGCCTTATATTAATAGCATTATCCATTCCAACAATCTAGTAGTGTAAGAGAGAGTATAGCCTTCCATGGAAATTACAGAGTCTGGGGCCAGCTTACTGGTTCTGCCATGTATTAGCTGTATGACCGTGGGCAAATCCCTGAAAATACACATGCTTCACTTTGATGTATTTATCATGGAGGCAAATCTAGTATTTTCCTCATAGAACTGATTTTGTCATTTCCCACCTGTCTATGAGAGGTGTTTGATCGGGGATTAACACTGCCAAGCAAGTTTCTCCAGCATCATTTTCAGGTTTAGTAGGTAGATAGTAGGTTTGAATACAAAGGATTCATCATGTCCAATTTAACATTTCTGGGCTTCTGATCATTCCTATAGTTGCCTCGTTATTCAATGACACTAATGAATTCTCTTCTTCATTGGAGCGTAGACCGCTATAGAAGAAAGGCCAGAAACCACATGAAAAGCCTGGTGTCAGAGTTCCAGAGATGGTAGGAAAAGTCCTGACACTAAACTGCAAAGCAAGGAAAGCCATTAGCTCAGTGACACCCATGGACACAGTCTTGCTCACCAGCGGAAAGGGACACGGCTCAGTGAGTATGAGTGATTCAGACAGCAGGAGTCACTTGGGGGTGAGGAAGCCAACTCAACGCTTTTGTTCTGAAGGGCGGTCAACATTCCAGCTGCTAATAGGAGAGCAGCAGGATAGTTGCCTGACACTGAGCTTGCTCTGAACTTACCTAGGGTTTTCCCACTCTTTCTATGTCTTTCTCTCTAACTCTCTCCATGTGCTGACATTTCACTTGTTCTTAAAGCTGTATAAGTGAGGAATATAGATGGGATTCTGTTACTTCCCACAAAAAGGAAAGCTAAGTCAACAAAAACTTGCAAAGGAAAATAGACTTACATAATTAGAATACACAGAAAAGTCTAGCACATAGGATTTGCTTCAAGCATGGCTGGGTTCAGTGCTTGGAAGTTGTTGTTAATGATGGTGATGTGACAGTAGAGCCTAGATGCAGAAACACAGCCAAGCAATGGAAAGTACTAGTCTTACAGAAAAGGGACATGGCCAATATATTGGATCAACACGAGAACTGACCTCTTCGGCCTGATTGCTATAGATTTTGTGTCTACTCTTCACCCAACACTGTGGCCAGGAGTATGGACTCTGTTGACTGGCCTAGATTTTCCCAGGTCCTCACAGATCACCAGATGGGGCCAGCACCACCAGACTACAAGGGCTGATGCTGGGGAGAGGAAGTCCCCAAGTGAAAATATGATCCTGAAATTCTGTTACAGCAGGAGAGGAATAAGTGGTTGATTTATAGAAAGAAAAAAAAAAAGCCACTGCCACTACTAAAAATAACTTACAAATCCCACTGATGTAGCCTTGTTTATATTTTATTTCCTTCAGGAAAATTTTCCTGAAAATTCAGGAATTTTCATCAGCTAGAAGTGAACCCTTTCCCTCCAAGTTCTGTTAAGCAATTCTGTTTATTGCCTTGTCATATTCACTTGTGTATGTGCCTTCTCTTTTATAATTTCTGATTAGAGGCACTGTTTTGTTTGCACCTGAATTGAACATAGAGTCTAACACAACATGTTGCATATGGAAACTGTCATTAGGAAATATTGGCTACTGTGTTTATACATAGATTTCTTTTTGATTTGAAAAATAGATGTATAGTTTTTAGAAAGATGAAATAGCTGTAAGTGATTAAGGACCCATGAAAATCAATCATGGATAGCTTTGGGGGGTTTCTCATATTATAATCTGCAGAGTTTATTTACTGTTTGTATCTTCATCAGTCTTTAATCATCCATAATTATTTCACTTTTCTAAAAAAATTATATTAGCCAATATTAGTTGAACACCTTGATGCATAGAAAGTGAGTAACATGATGTTTCTCTATAGTCTCAGTTTCTCATATAAGCCTAGTATTGTAATTTTTGTTACACAGATTATGACTGAAATATACAGAGATTAAAACAAGTAGCTGAGCTGAGCTGTAGAGCTGGAGATGGAGACTGGATCTGAATTCAGATCTGACTGAAACAGTGAGTGCTTTTGTCATACTGCAAATATCATATGCTCTATGTTTTAACACTTATGTGTTCTGGATTTCATCACATGGGAGTGAGCTGTTGCTTGTCTGTGGTCTTTACTAGAAGGTGAGAGCATATTTTCGTTGTTTTCTTCATTTTCAAGCCCCTAATACCAAGTGATAATATTTTTCCTTCCTCCCTTCTTTCCTTTGCTCCTTCCTTCTTCTTTTTTTTTTTTTTGTTATAATCTTTGAAGTAGATGTGGAAAATTCTGCATTTAGAAAGATATAATGGCATTGGGGTCCCCTGCTTGGCTTCTTGGGATAAAGAAGTTTAGGTTTAATCCTTCCTTCTACCAGTAAAAATTCTATCCTCTTGAAGAAGATTGTAAACTTTGTCTCCTTTTCCTTAAAATGGCTAATAATAATAGTGCTTATTTTATAGGGTTCCTGTGAGACTTAAATGGAATACTTTATGAACACCATTAACTGTGAGCCTGGCACATAGTAAACATACAATAAAATCTGTGCACTATTGGCTACTATTTTTTTATGAAGTACCTTTGATCTTTCAGACTTTATGACCTTTGAATTATTTTAAAATTTTGTATATCTATTTCCAAAACCAGAAAGTAGAACTTTTCAAAATAACCAAGAGATAACAGTCAAGTAAAGGTTAATGCAAGTATATCATTAAATATATAAAACCATAATAACTATTCTGTGGCATCAGATGATCCAGGGAATTCAGAATCTCATAGAACTGTCCCAGTGTTATTATCTCATGAATTGAAAAAACTCATAGCATCAGCTTCTAATGAGGTAAAGCTAATCTCAACAAACATGAGAATAGGTCCAAAATCTGATGGCAAAGTGAAAATCAGCCAATGGAACTGTTGAAAATATTTTGTTTTCAGTTAGTTCTTTTCTTTCCTTCCCCTGAAAAATCTGAGAAAGATCAGAGACATAATGTCCAAACAGGTCATTATTATTTTTAACTGTAACACTCCCTTAACTCTGGGATAGACTCCCTTTTTTTTCACTTGGGTCAGATTGTTTCCTTGAAAGGTGGAGGAAAGACTAGTGAACCTTGAGTCCTGAGTCAGAAATGACTGATGGGTAGCACAAAAGGGAGGAAGATAGTGGATGACTCAATCCATATGTAACATCTGCAGACTTAGTGATAGTTACTTCTTTCTTCAACCTGCTCTAATGTCTCCCTCTCACCAATGTTCTCTGGTTGCTAAGCAACCTCTCCTAGAAGTAGTGGCGCAAGCAGGATCTGTCAAGTTCATTATTTTTGCCTTGCAGAGGCAGTGGCTATGACGAAAGTAAGGTACTATACTTTATCTCTGCTTATACTTCATCTCTGTTTCTCTCAATTCCACTCCTTTCTCACTTCTTGCTTTTAGATACTCCTGGAGATCTAGAAAGAATTGGAGATAGTATTTTGTCTGAGAAGGAAGTAAGTGAAGGGGAGAAAAAAGTTGAAAGCGTAATGTTTATCTCAATTTCCATTTCCAGTTACTTTGTAAGCAGGTTACAAAATCAAACAATCTTGAAATTCAGCAAAGGAAGACAGGAATAAAATTAATGGTTGCTCTGTCCAAGGGATGATATACTTCAAGTGATCCTAGTTTCTCCAATCCACTCATTATATGTTTCGCTATGTGTTAACTATGAATCTAAGACAAAGTTAGAGTCAGGCAGTGGTGACAGAATATTTAAGATTAAATTTGCTATCACATGCATGGCCTCTATTTTTGCATATAACTTCAAAAGACTATGTAGAGATTGGAATTTCTTGTGTTTGATTTGTTCCACTGAAATTAACTTTTTAAAAAAAAATTTTGGAGACTAAATTGGTCTGTATTTCTTTCTTCCAGGGAAATTTGATGAATCTTTTGACATAAAGTTATATTTTCTTCCATGGAATAATTATAACAAAATAAAATACTGGCTAATAGTATTCATTTTGGAAGTATACAAACATGAAGTCATAACTTAATTTCAGTTTAATAGTTACATAATCCTGGATCCTGAAAGGATCAGTTAGGTCTTGCTAACCCTTGGTTTGATAATCTATAAAATGAGGATTTAAATGTACTATCTTCAAGAGTAGTTGTGGAGATTAAATGAAGTAATTCATGTAAAGCTTAGAAGAGTGAATGCACAAAATAAGTGTCAAATAAGTAGGATGTCAATATTACTTTTTAAATTTTAGTTATTCCCAGTATCCTGCATTATTTGAGTGTATTACTATGCATTACTTCTGTGACAGTGCTAAGTACAATCTTAAATAATATCAAAAGCAAGTGTCTTCATTCAGAGTTAAGAAGGAAATATTAATAAAAAGATAATATTAAAAAAGAAGAGCCTTTTTAAAGTTCCATTGAATGCCAGCTTTTTGGTGAGAGAATTTGGTTTTGCTGAAAATCCATACATATGTTATCGATCAAGAATGGTGACCCAGTGTTCTTTTCTTCCACCAGACTCGAGTCCTTCAGAAGAGCTAGGCGGTACATCAATGAATGTCTTTACACTTAAACTATAGTTCAACAGAAATAATTTGAGATACAATTTGACTGACAAAATAAAATCTGGGAAGATTTGCCTGAAATGAGATGAAGAATTCTCTGTCTTCAGGAATTTATTGTATTTTCAATATAACTAGATCAGTTGCAAAATCCAGGGAGTCTTAATTTAATACCTAAACCTTCTTGAAAAGTTAAGCATTTCATTTCCATTCTCATGGTTTCATACTAGCATTTTGCCTAAATTTGTATTTATTTTCTCCGCAGCCACATGTTGCTAGTAAGTGTGCTTAATAAAGATGCACAGTAATTTGGTGATCATTTTGAGAATAGAAGAATTTAGAGCTCAGATAAATGTTAAACGGTAAAGAATGTTTATATATGTATAAGTGTTAGTCGCTCAGTCATGTCTGACTGTGCGACCCCATAGACTGTAGCCCGACTGGCTCCTCTGTCCATGAAATTCTCCAGGCAAGAATACTGGTAAGTGAAAGTCACTCAGCTGTGTCTGACTCTTTGTGACCCCATGGACTGTATAGTCCATGAACTTCTCCAGGCCAGAATACTGGAGTGGGTTGCATTTTCTTCTCCAGGGCATCTTCTCAACCCAGGGATCAAATCCAGGTTTCCCACACTGCAGGCAGATTCTTTACCATCTGAGCCACCAGGGAAACACATATATGCATACTGCCTATATTAAATGTGGCATATATAATTATTTGTGAGAAGATACCTAAATTAGAAAGTGATGGGAATTTGGGTAATTCAATAGATACCTCATCAGTGACCCTAATCATGTTCTTTTTTTTTCTTCCTGTTCCTCGCTTAATAAGAACAATATCCCACTCTCTGGCTTTCAGGAAAACTTCTTGATAAATAAGAACATGTCTGATTCTTTGGGAGAAAGAGCATCAGGAGAAGGATTTCTGAGGATATTTCCATTGAGTCAGCTGGACTTGAGGATAAGGACTGTCTCTCTGGTTTCCCCACTGGAGTAGCAATATTTTCTAATGGTATAGGGCATATAAATCACTCATATCTGGATTTAAAGCTGTATCCTAACATGCACTTACTTAACCTTTCTACATCTTGGTTTCCATTGTAAATGAGAAGGTATAATAGAGGTGGTGTGATGACTATGTGCTTAACATGGTGGCTGGAACATATGTTTCATTATTAGCATCTTCATCAACATTAACTTTCCTCATTTAAGTCCATACATTCAAGCTTCTGTGAATGCTGCATAAGTGAGGAAATATTCTAAAGGTATTCCTAAGCCCATGATGTCTCTGTGTATAGGTAGGACTATAATTCTAGTTACAGAAGTGGCCCAAAACTTCTACAAGAAGATTGACTCCCACAGATATAAATTTCAGTGGCTTAAGTTAGGCAGAAAAAGGAATAGAAGTTAGGTAAGAATGATGAGCGGTGGGCTTACAGACATGCCTACTGACCAAGAATCTTGAGAATTTTGCCTCCAAATCTTATGGACACTACTGACTCTGATTGCAATTTTCCAGTTCAAAAATAAACATGGAAATGTGTTTTGAACAGAGAGTCAGAAGTGGGATTTAGGCCTAAACTTGATTCTTTTATGGGCATCAATTTCCTTACTTGCAAATTTAGGCTTTAACTGAGAGTTTATTTGGTATCAGATATAATATAGGTATAGTATATTAAATAAACTGTAATTCTCTTGTAACCTTAACATGTATCTTCAGGTTATATGTTCTTACCCTTCCTTTCTCTCTCGATTTGAACAAGTTCTAAGAAATCCATGAATGTCATACCAAAGTGTTGAGAGTTATCATCCAGTTTCTATAAAGAGAATAGTCATCTATTCATGAAATATGCTGGTGCTGCTAGGATCATAGTTATAGAAATTATCTGAGGTTATGCCATTAAAGACTTTTTAGAAAGCAAACAGTCTGATGTAAGGATGAATAATAAAAACACCTAACCTCTCATCAGAATCTTCTTTAAGCTACAAGGCATATGTTATATTCAAGACACTGATTTCATATTTTTTTGTAAGAATGTGATCCTAGCAATTGAAATTTCTGCTCTAAAAATGGTTTTCAACTACTGACTGATCTATATTCCCTTTCTGGAAAGTTACATCTTTCAGGGCCAATCCCCAATTCATTGGCAATGCCTCTTCTACAGAATTTAATAAATTTTAAGGAGCTCTCCCCAAATGTATGTTTTTAGTTTAAACCAAAGCAACTTTATACCTTGAACATAATTATTCACCAGATAAATTTTATTTCATTCAGCTACCATTTGTTTTGTGCTTCCTGTGAGTCTGAATGAGTGCCTTTCATAAAAATTCTAAGCGAAATCATCGGCATCAATCTTTCCTATGAACAGCATACACTGTGTGAGTTAAAAATGTCGTAGATGTTATCATGAGTTGTCCTTAGAGGGATGGTGTTTGAATAGCTGGGAAGCAAAACTTCCTTCCTGTCCTAAGTATAGATTTGTCTAGTTGCTACCTAGCTATTAACAGATGCAGAACCATAAACTTATATTTTTTATAGAATCAGTTCCATCTAATGCAGAGTCTTTCTCTGTCTCTGTCACTATCTCTAGTTCTTGCTCCATATGTGAAAACCGTCCCTTTCTCCCTCCAATATTATGTGCTGAACACATCAGTCTTGTAGCCCTATGCATTTCTACCATAATTATGCAGGTTTAACCTTTACACATGAATAAGTTACTGTGTGGGCGGCAGGATGAACAGTTAAAGAGCACTGCTGTTGCAGAACAAGAATATGGGAAATAGAACGGCACAATGACTTTAAAAGTCTATGCTCTCTTAAATAGCTTTCTGTTGTGGTTACATTAGAGCAGAGTCACAAAAAGCATTACCAGAGTGTTTATTTATTCACCATTGAATTTCTTACAGCCTTAAAGAAACTGAAAATTTCTTAATCTTGTCCAGGAAGATTAATGTAGTTGAAAGATTCCCCCTTTTCTGAATCAGTTGTTTGCATCAAGACTTGCATTCATCTTACTGACCACTGGTTGCTTTAATCCTTCCTAATTAAAGAAATGATGAAGCTACTCTGTAGTGTTTATAGCTTCTCTAAATAGGGATTTTAAAAACTTCTTGGATCATGATCTCTTATAGAATATCTGGAATCTGTAGGAAATATAAATAAGTATAATTTCAATAATGTGAATAGCAAGTTAGCAATTTTTTATCATTCTAAGGTATTTTACTCTGTGTGTGTGTGGGAGTGTGTGTGTATTAGTATGTGTATGCAGTGGGTTAGAGTTGGAAGCCTTAAGAGGACATTAGTTATCAAGTAACTAATACATCCTGTTCCTTTGTATGTCTTTTCCATTAAATGGGTTCAGATACAGAATGGCTTCCAAGAGATGGCTGAAAGCTTGTTCTGAAACACAACACTTGGGTTCCTTTCTTCATGACTATGCTATTATAAGCACTTACACAGGGTCCACAGACCTGACAATACACAAGGGATCTGAAAGGAATTTAGGAAATCAATATATCCTTTTTATCTCTAAAATCTTACTGAAGGCAATCATGTTCCATGGAAGGCAGCAGGGAAGGTCAAAGTGATGGAAAGAATTAAAGCAAAGGCTGGAGAGGATGGAAGCAATAGTATGTGAATAAGAACAAGCTGTATATTGTCATCCTACTTATTTAACTTATATGCAGAGTACATCATGAGAAGTGCTGGGCTGGATGAAGCACAAGCTGGAATCAAGATTGCTGGGAGAAATATCAATAACCTCAGATATATAGGTGACACCACCCTTATGGCAGAAAGCAAAGAAGAACTAAAGAGCCTCTTGATGAAGGTGAAGAGGAGAATGAAAAAGTTGGCTTAAAGCTCAACATTCAGAAAACTAAGATCATGGCATCTGGTCCCATCAATTCATGGCAAACAGATGGGGAAACAGGGGAAACAGTGACAGATTTTATTTTGGGGAGCAGGGGGGTGCCAAAATCACTGCAGATGGTAACTGCAGCCATGAAATTAGGCACTTACTCCTTGGAAACAAAGTTATGATCAACTTAGACAGCATATTAAAAAGCAGAGACATTACTTTGTCAACAAAGGTCCATCTAGTCAAGGCTATGGTTTCCCCAGTAGTCATATATGGATGTGAGAGTTGGACTACAAAGAAATCTGAGCACCGAAGAATGGATGCTTTTGTACTGTGGTGTTGGAGAAGACTCTTGATGGTCCCTTGGACTGCAAGGAGATCCAACTAGTCCATCCTAAAAGAAATCAGTCCTGAATATTCATTGGAAGGACTGATGTTACAGCTGAAACTCCAATACTTTGGCCACCTAACACAAAGAACTGACTCATTTGAAAAGACCCTGATGCTGGGAAAGACTGAAGGTAGGAGGAGACGGGAGGAGAAGGGGACGACATGAGGATGAGACTGTTGGATGTCATCACCTACTCAATGGACATGAGGTTGAGTAAACTCTGGGAGTTGGTGATGGACAAGGCGGCCTGGCATGCTGCAGTCCATGGGGTAGCAAAGAGTTGGACAGATTGAGTGACTGAACTGAAGAACAACCAAATCAACAAATCAAGTTAACTGAACTCTTTTTAACTGAGCTGTGCTTTATCAGAGGTGTTAATCAATTGAACTATTGACTCAACCTCAGTTCAGTTCAATTCAGTCACTCAGTCATGTCTGACTCTTTGCAGCTGCATGCACTGCAGCACACCAGGCTTGCCTGTCCATCACGAACTCCTAGAGCTTGCTCAAACTCATGTCCATTGAGTCGGTGATTTCATCCAACTATCACATCCTCTATTGTCCCCTTCTCGTCACACCTTCAATCTTTCCCGGCATCAGGGTCTTTTCCTAGGAGTCAGTTCTTCACATTAGGTTGACAAAGTATTGGAGCTTCACCTTCAACATCAGTCCTTCCAATGAATATTCAGGGCTGATCTCCTTTAGAATGGACTGGTTAGATCTCCTTGCAGTCCAAGGGCTCTCAAGAGTCTTCTCCAACACCACAGTTCAAAAACATCAATTCTTTGATTCTCAGCTTTCTTTATAGTCCAACTCTCACATCCAAACATGACTACTGGAAAAACCATAGCTTTGTCTAGATTACATTTGTTGACAAAGTAATGTCTCTGTTTTTCAATATGCTGTCTAGGTTGATAATAACTTTTCCTCCAAGGGGCAAGCATCTTTTAATTTCATGGTTGCATTCACCATCTGCAGTGATCTTGGATTCCCCCAAAACAAAGTCTGTCACTGTTTCCATTGTTTCCCCATCTGTTTGTTATCAAGTGCTGGATCCAGATGCCATGATCTCAACTTAGATGCTATGAATAATTACTGATGAAATCAGTCACAATGATTTCTAATTATAACTGGTGGATACTAATTGCTATAACCTGCACAGAAGTTTTGACAAGCAAAATTCAGGTACTACCTCTCTCAGTGAATAGGCAAACAAACACAGCATTTATTCTTCACCATGGAAAAGGAGTACGTCAAGGCTGTATATTGTCACCCTGCTTATTTAACTTATATGCAGAGTACGTCATGAGAAGTGCTGGGCTGGACAAAGCACAAGCTGGAATCAAGATTGCTGGTAGAAATATCAATAACCTGAGGTATGCAGATGACACCACCCTTATGGCAGAAAGTGAAGATGAACTAAAGAGCCCCTTGATGAAAGTGAGAGAGGAGAGTGAAAAAGTTGGCTTAAATCTCAACATTCAGAAAACAAAGATCATGGCATCTGGTCCCATCACTTCATGGGAAATAGACGGGGAAACAGTTGAAATGGTGGCTGACTTTATTTTTCTGGGCTCCAAAATCCCTGCAGATGGTAACTGCAGCCATGAAATTAAAAGACGCTTACTCCTTGGAAGGAAAGTTATGACCAACCTAGACAGCATATTAAAAAGCAGAGACACTACTTTGTCAACAAATGTCCATCTAGTCAAGGCTATGGTTTTTCCAGTAGTCATGTATGGATGTGAGAGTTGACTATAAAGAAAGCTGAGCACCGAAGAATTGATGCTTTTGAACTGTGATGTTGGAGAAGACTCTTGAGAGTCCCTTGGACTGCAAGGAGATCCAACCAGTCTATCCTAAAGGAGATCAGTCCTGGGTGTTCTTTGGAATGACTGATGTTGCAACTGAAACTCCAATATTTTCGCCACCTGATGTAAAGAGCTGACTCTTTGAAAATACTCTGATGCTGGGAGGGATTGAGGGCAGGAGGAGAAGGGGACGATAGAGGATGAGATGGTTAGATGGCATCACCGACTCAATGGACATGGGGTTGGGTGGACTCTGGGAGTTGGTGATGGACAGGGAGGCCTTCCATGCTGTGTTTCATGGTGTTGCAAAGTTTGGACACAACTGAGCAACTGAACTGAATGGATAAATATAAATTAAGTATCAGCCATTCATTTTCATGTTGATGGATAAAATCTAAGATTATTTGAGCTTGCCAATTTGGACTAATATTTAGTCATGTTAAATCATAAGGCTCTACTATGTATTTTCACCAAATAAGGGTCTATGAAATGTTGATAACTGTTATTTTCTAAGACTGGGTGCTATGGTAGGTATGTGTGAGAAAGTAAAGAAGAGGTAAGCTGATTTTTTATTTTGATTTATGTTTTAATTAGTAGTTTAGGTGTTTTATAATGTTTGCTCTTTCTAGTTGGGGAGTAGTTAGTCATTTCTGGTTCACATTTAGAATGCCCACGCATATTGATAGCAAGTGGAGTTTGTGTTTCAGTGGGAATTTATCAAACGAAGCTGCTTCTCACAGCTCCTGGAATTTCAGGGTTAATTGGAGTGTTATTTTTTGATGCAGTCACAGCAGATCAGTTTCCTGTTCATGTAATCAGAACAAAGGCTTTGCAGCACACTTATTAAATTCTTCCAGCACCAAAGCCATTATTTAAGAAACAAGGCAACTACATTTGTAGATAATGCCTCTGGAGGCTTGGATAGGAGGAGAAAAATAAGTTGTCTTCAGTCTAGACCTGGCAGATTTTAGGAAAGAGGTATACAGCTGTTTTTTTGTCAGACTAAGAATTTTAATTTAAAAGCATCTTTCAGATCAAGAAAGAAGCACCTGCTATCCTAATCAATTAATACCAGGGAATTTAGACTGATGAAATGAGGAATTCTGGGTCTGTAGTACAACTTTCATGTGCTCTAGGTAGCTGCTATAACACTGTACTGTGGGTAAATGGTGACGTGTAAAACAATGTTCTTTGATGCAGGTATGGGAAAAGGAAAGGAAAAGACACCCAAGAGTCCTGATTTAATGTGATGGTGGTGTCTTTGATAACATGTCAGCTACCTGTAAACTGAGTGATTGTAGGAGATAAACTCTGGGATGATACATTTTCCATCCTAAAACCTAATTTGCATATGTATCACTAAATGAGGGTTGGTTTTGCCTCAGTCACAGAGGAGGCTGAGAGATCACAGGCGTGGTAATGTTGCCAGGCACCTGCCTGTGACTCAGGAAGAGAGGCCTAGGACCAGGTGGCAAACTGCTTAGTACCTTTGCCAAGGACACATCGCTGCTGTTGAATGCACTGAGCCTCAGCCCACATTAACTACAAGCCCACCCCCTTGCTGCTTCTGTGCTCTCAGCCTGATGGCCATCCCCCTCACCCTACCATCTCCCTACTCCCCACCCCCACCCCCATTTTCAGGATTCTGTGAAAGAGAATTTGTTTTGTTTTGTAAAAGTGCTTTCTTGGCACACAAGTTCCTCCTCTGCTCCCTTCTCACAAGTGCCATAATAATAAGCAGCACCAAAAAAGGCTAATTTTGCCAGACTTGGATTCCATCAGCCAGTGCTTTCCAAAGATCATCATGTTATTGCAAAATTAGACTTTTTATTACAGGAATAAATATTGTGCATTCTCTGTAACCAGCCTGTAATGGATTCCTCTGCGAATTCCACTAAATAACAAGGATTCCTTATGAAAATAAAAGGCAGACAAGGTAGAGTAAACCAGCAGTTACATATAATGTGCTGTTGTTTGCCTGCCAAAGCAGTTCATGAACCTGGCAGGGAGAGACTGGGGCATTTTTCAGGATTTCCACCCCAATTGCCTTGCTGATCGCCTCCCTCTTGAGCTGTTTACATGAAGGTGAACAGATTCTGCTGCTGTCTCTTTCTGTGGCCTTGTAGGACATCTTTATTATCTTCTTTCCCTTGTTCCCTTTCCTTCCTCCTGTGATAGTTCAGTTTCCATCCTAATTCCTTGTTTGCTTATGATCCAAATATCCATGAAAGCGAGAATCATGAAAGAAAACTGCACTCTATCAGAGAAGGATGAAAGAGTGTACTGGTTGTGTTGCTTACAAATTATATTGATTCATAGTATGGGTTTTAGAAGAAAGATCTGAGTCCAGATGTTTTAGGCACCACATGCAAGCTGAGTAACGCTGAGACATGTTATATAACTTTCCCCTTCTTCAGATTTCCTGTCTTTAGGATGGATACAAGGCACTGATAGTCTATACTTCAGCATGTGTGGGAATCACCTGGAGAGCTTGGGTCAAGTACACCAGGCAATTGCTGGGTTTCTGATTTAGAAATACCAGAGTGGAGGGCAAAAATTTGCCTTGCTAACATTCTATCATGTGATGCTGTCACAGGGAGTCATATCGTGATCTATAACACAGTGGAATTATGAGAATTAATACGGCAGTGTACTTAAAAATGTGTTTTTCACACAGTGCTGCCATGTAGTTATCAATCAAGACACTATTTGTCCATGCGAATATCCACCATCTGATTTCTTGCTTTCATTGAGAAACTTCATGGTTACCTTCTTTTTAATCCTCAAACTCTCAACTCATGTCAGTCTTCCTTCCTGAAACTTTGTGGACCCTTCTGGTTTTTTTTTTTTTTTTTTTTTAAGAATTGTGAATCTGAGTGGTCTTCCTTACTTTCCCCCTTTTACCACATAGCAATAACTGTTTTGTTCAGGCGCTTTACAGCCCTGAAATACAAATCAAATTTCATTTGTCAGCCATAAGTTTAGCTTGTTGACACCTGTGAGTAAAAGCAGTAAAACTTTCTCTTCTTCCTAGAAGAGGAGAGAGGATGACCAGGTTCATTTCTGGCTCAGTTCCTCTGACCATGTGGCATATGTTCTGGAGGTTTTTACAGGATTTTTGCCCCAGAAGGCAGTTCCTTTCCTGACAATGCATTGTTTTAAGAGGTGATGGATGGATGAGCTGCCAGTAGTGAGCTGGGTTCTCATCCTCATTCAGTGACTAGCTACCTGAACAAGTTTGGCTAAGTTGCTTACCATTTCTAGGCTTGGTATGTCATTCCGCAATCCATCACAGTGAACATGAAGGAAATGGTTCTCTAAGAGTCCTGTTAAGTCCTTCAATTCTGTAATTGTTTTCCTAGAAATATCACACATCAAAGACTACTAAAGGTTTGGGTAACTTTGATTATTTTCCTAAAATTTTTCAGGTTATATGATTAAATTTAAAAAAGGTAATTTGAGGGCAAAGGGGGGGCTTAAGTGGCATTTCCAAATGTTTTAAGGAATGATATTCTAGGAAATCATAAGAGATGCCATTCCTGTCCTCTCTCAATGCCAGTGGTTAGTAAACACCTAATATTATACCCTTCTTTGGGAAATCCATACTATGTGTTAATACATGAAAGTCCCTGACAAGTTGTGCAGTAAGTAAATGCTCTTTTTTCAGCTTTTACTTGCAGAAGAGGAAAACATACATTTTCAATGCACACACAGTGTGTGTGTGTGTGGTTTTTTTTTTTCTCGATATCAACCAATTTTTTCCTAAATATTATACCGCAAGTACCCATTTAGAGAAAGCTGATCTGAAATTGAGTTCTGAACAATTATTTTTTCAAAAATTCAAAATGAGGAGAGATCATTGCAATAGCTAGAGAAAGCAACATTTTCATGGAGGCATTGACCCTGAAGAATGGCTAGAACTACATCCCTGAGCCATGTATAGTGGCCCATCACGATCCATCACACCTGTGGGTGATGAAGTCTGAAACTTCTCCTCAAAAGCAGCTTATTCCAAACCACTTGGTTAGGAAATAGCAGAAGTGGTAATAACGCACAGGATTCCAGCCCAGTGCTCTTAGTGCTGATTCCAGTCCTATGTCCTCTCACCTTACACACGAAATACCTGCTTCACCAAGGAAGCAATTCAACAAGAGGACAAATTCCAATGTCCATTAGTGATAAAGAGTACAAGTGTCAGCAAGGCAGCAAAAGAGACATTTTTAAATGTTATGACCTCTAGATCCCCTGCAATGGGACCTTGTGGCAACTGAGTTTGTATATTTGCACAAAACTTGTCTAAGATAGCATGTCCAGGTCTGGGTGCAGAGTGTATCACGTGCTGGCAAATACTCATTCAAGGTCTAAAGTTGGTAAACATATAAGATGCACAGTAGGCAATATACTGAACATGCCAGGATGGATTTCTCTAAAACAGCAATGTGACCAAGTGGCTGAGTCAGTGATTCTGTTTTAGCTGGTTTTCTAAGTATATATCTAGGAAAGTCACAATTTTCCTCTGTGCATCGATGTTCTTATGTTAAATGGGGATAGTACTTGGGACTGTTCACACTCTGGTCTTGTGGTGCTGTGGGAGAGACCATAGACCAATTCTGTGTTCTGGACCATACGACTAATTGGAGCAACCCTGGTGGTCCAGCAGTTTAGAATCCACCACGTAATACAGGGAACACTGGTTCTATCCCTGGTCCAGAAAGATCGCACATGGCTCGGGGCAACTAAACCCCTGTGC
The DNA here is from genome assembly GCF_023091745.1 of Budorcas taxicolor. Lineage (NCBI taxonomy): Eukaryota > Metazoa > Chordata > Mammalia > Artiodactyla > Bovidae > Budorcas > Budorcas taxicolor. The sequence goes on from NC_068932.1 coordinate 26,034,936, forward strand.
CACCCTCTGGATCCCTTTCACTGCACCTACTGAGCCCACAGACCACAACTTCTGAAGCCAGAGAGCCCTAGAACCTGTGTTCCACAACAAGTGAAGCTACCACAATGAGAAACCTGTATGCCACAAAGAGAAAGCCTACATGTAGCAATGAAGACCCAGCACAGCCAAAAAAAAAAAAAAAAATATATATATATATATATATATATAAACCTCAATTATATATATATATATTTCTCAACTCGATATTGTTTAAAACAAAACAAAAAGCCAAAACTGGAAGCAAAAATTTTTTTAAGTGAGAAATACAGTCATGTCAGAATTTCTCTGTGAACTACTTGAGATGATGAATATGCTTATAAACATTCTATATATGAGACAGCATTACTATATTGATTATATTAATAGTGATTTATTTCTCTGTATTAATCAAAGTCTTCTATAGATACCTGTTTTCAAATGTACATTTCCAAAGAGTATTAATGTTTGAACTTGAAGCATGAGGCATTGAGTATATTTCATAGGAGCAAACTGAAAGTGAAAGAAAGGAGAAGGACTCAAATGCCAGAATTCTAAGTGAAATTCCTTCTCTTCTCCTCCACGGCTTTGCTAAGGAACAGCCTTTGGGAGGTCTCTGAAGTGAGAGAGGGACTACTTCTGATCTCTCAAGAATGGGCTTGTGATATGCTTGTTTAAATTCTTTGGCTGCAAGTAACAGAAAAGCTCGTCTCGGCCGCCGCCCCTGACCTCGGACGTCGGGTAGCTCTCGAGCTAATGCACGCCGGAGGTCAGGGGCAGCAGCCGAGGAGCTACCCCATGCCCGAGGTCAGGGGCCATGGCCGAGAGAAGCAACCCTCACCCGAGGTGAGGGGCGGCGGCAAGAGGAGCAACCACACGCCCGAACTCAGGGGAGGTGGCCGAGAGGAGCAACCCCACGTCCAAGGAGCTGCGGCTGCGCTGGCGCAGGAGGGCCGAGATGAGCTACTCCACGTTCAAGGTCAGGAGGGGCGACTGTGAGGAGATACCCCTTGTCCAAGGTAAGCAGTAGCTGCTGCACTTTGCTGGATCAGCCGTGAAGAGATACCTAACGTCCAAGGTAAGAGAAACCCAAATAAGAGGGTAGGTGTTGCGAGAAAGCATCAGAGGGCAGACACACTGAAACCATAATCACAGAAAACTAGCGAATCTGATCACAGGGACCACAGCCTTGTCTAACTCAATGAAATTAAGCCATGCCGTGTGGGGACACCCAATATGGACAGATCATGGTGGAGAGGTCTGACAGAATGTGGTCCACTGGAGAAGGGAATGGCAAACCACTACAGTATTTTTGCCTTGATAACCCCATGAACAGTATGAAAAGGCAAAATGATAGGATACTGAAAGAAAGAGGTACTCCCCAAGTCAGTAGGTGCCCAATATGCTACTGGAGATCAGTGGAGAAATAACTCAAAGAAAGAAGGAAGGGATGGAGCCAAAGCAGAAACAATACCCAGCTGTGGATGTGACTGGTGATAGAAGCAAGGTCCAATGCTGCAAAGAGCAATATTGCATTGGAACCTGGAATGTCAGGTCCATGAATCAAGGCAAATTGGAAGTGGTCAAACAGGAGATGGCAAGAGTGAACATTGACATTCTAGGAATCTGCTAACTAAAATGGACTGGAATGGGTGAATTTAACTCAGATGACCATTGTATCTACTACTGCGGGCAGGAATCCCTTAGAAGAAATGGAATAGCCATCATGGCCAAGAAAAGAGTCTGAAATGCAGTACTTGGATGCAACTCAAAAATGACAGAATGATCTCTGTTCACCTCCAAGGCAAACCATTCAATATCACACTAATCCAAGTCTATGCCCCAACCAGTAACACTGAAGAAGCTGAAGTTGAATGGTCCTATGAAAAGCTACAAGACCTTTTAGAACTAAAACCCAAAAAAGATGTCCTTTTCATTATAGGGGACTGAAATGCAAAAGTAGGAAGTCAAAAAACACCTGGAGTAATAGACAAATTGGCCTGGGAGTACCTAATGAAACAGGGCAAAGGCTAATAGAGTTTTGCCAAGAGAATGCACTGGTCATAGCAAACACCCACTTCCAACAACAAGTGGCTTCCAAGACAAGACTCTACAAATGGACATCACCAGATGGGCAACACTGAGATGAGACTGATTATATTCTTTACAGCCAAAGATGGAGAAGCTCTATACAGTCAGCAAAAACAAGACCAGGAGCTGACTGTGGCTCAGATCATGAGCTCCTTATTGCCAAATTCAGACTTAAATTGAAGAAAGTAGGGAAAATCACTAGACCATTGAGGTATGACCTAAATCAAATCCCTTCTGACTAAACAGTAGAGGTGAGAAATAGATTTAAGGGACTAGATCTGATAGATAGAGTGCCTGATGAACTATGGACAGAGGTTCCTGACATTGTACAGGAGACAGGGATAAAGACCATCCCAATGGAAAAGAAATGCAAAAAAAGCAAAATGGCTGTCTGAGGAGGCCTTACAAATAGCTGTGCAAAGAAGCCAAGCAAAAAGCAAAGGAGTAAAGAAAAGATATAAGCATCTGAATGCAGAGTTCCAAAGAATAGCAAGGAGACATAAGAAAGCCTTCCTCAGCGATCAATGCAAATAAATAGAGGAAAACAGCAGAATGGGAAAGATGAGAGATCTCTTCAAGAAAATTAGAGATACCAAGGGAACATTTCATGCAAAGATGGGCTTGATAAAGGACAGAAATGGTATGGACCTAACAGAAGCAGAAGATATTAAATTAGGTGGCAATAATACACAGAACAACTGTACAACAAAGATCTTCACGACCAAGATAATCATGATGGTGTGATCACTCACCTAGAGCCAGATGTCCTGGAATGTGAAATCAAGTGGGCCTTAGAAAGGATCACTAGGAACAAAGCTAGTGGAGGTGATGGAATTCCAGCTGAGGTATTTCAAATCCTGGAAGATGATGCTGTCAAAGTGCTGCACTCCATATGCCAGCAAATTTGGAAAACTCAGCTGTGGCCACAGGACTGGAAAATGTCAGTTTTCATTCCAATCCCAAAGAAAGGCAATGCCAATGAATGCTCAAACTTCCACACAATTGCACTCATCTCCCATGCTGGTGAAGTAATGCTCAAAATTCTCCAAGCCAGGCTTCAGCAATATGTGAACTGTGAACTTCCAGATGTTCAAGCTGGTTTTAGAAAAAGCAGAGGAACCAGAGATCAAATTGCGAACATCTGCTGGATCATGGAAAAAGCAAGAGAGTTTCAGAAAAACATCTATTTCTGCTTTATTGACTATGCCAAAGCCTTTGACTGTGTGGATCACAGTAAACTGTGGAAAATTCTGATGGAGATAGGAATACCAGACCACCTGACCTGCCTCTTGAGAATCCTATATGCAGGTCAGGAAGCAACAGTTAGAACTGGACATGGAAGAACAGACTGGTTCCAAATAGGAAATGGAGTACATCAGCGCTGTATATTGTCACCCTGCTTAGTTAACTTATATGCAGAGTACATCATGAGAAAAGCTGGACTGGAAGAAGCACAAGCTGGAATCAAGATTCCTGGGAGAAATATCAATAACCTGAGATATGCAGATGACACGACCCTTATGGCTGAAAGTGAAGAGGAACTAAAAAGCCTCTTGATGAACGTGAAAGAGGAGAGTGAAAAAGTTGGCTTAAAGCTCAATATTCAGAAAACGAAGATCATGGCATATGGTCCCTTCACTTCATGGGAAATAGATGAGGAAACAGTGGAAACAGTGTCAGACTTTATTTTTTGGGCTCCAAAATCACTGCAGATGGTGACTGCAGCCATGAACTTAAAAGACGCTTACTCCTTGGAAGGAAAGTTGTGACCAACCTAGATAGCATATTCAAAAGCAGAGATGTTACTTTGCCAACAAAGGTCCGTCTAGTGAAGGCTATGGTTTTTCCTGTGGTCATGTATGGATGTGAGAGTTGGACTTTGAAGAAAGCTGAGTGCTGAAGAATTGACGGTTTTGAACTGTGGTGTTGGAGAAGACTCTTGAGAGTCCCTTAGGCTGCAAGGAGATCCAACCAGTCCATTCAAAAGGAGATTAGTCCTGGGTGTTCATTTGAAGGACTGATGCTAAAGCTGAAACTCCAAATCTTTGGCCACCTCATGTGAAGTGTTGACTCATTGGAAAAGACCCTGATGCTGGGAGACATTGGGGGCAGGAGGAGAAGGGGATGATAGAGGATGGATGGCTGGATGGCATCACTGACTAAAAGGACATGAATTTGAATGAACTCCGGGAGTTTGTGATGTACAGTGAGTCCTGGCGTGCTGCAATTCATGGAGTCTCAACGATTCAGACACAACTGAGCATCTGATCTGAGCTGAACTGAATAGAAATGCATCAGATTGACAATACCAAAAAAGTGGAGAGATAATATATTGAAAGAATCTGGGGAGTAGGTCAAATAATCCAGGGGTAAATTAGTAAACATCACGTCATGAGCAATTGAATCAACAAATTAAATGTTAGGGGCAAGTGTTACCTTTTCTCTTTCTTTAAAGCTGCATAGCCTCTCATCTCTGATTTCAGTGTGAGCGCATCATTTTGGTTTTCTCTAGACTGTCTTTCTTTGCTTGGCATGAATACTCCAAATATGGTCACTCTCATTCTGATTTCATAATGCTTCCAATTGTAGAACCTGCCCACAGTCCAGAGCTTCTGAATCCTGCTTCTAAATGCTTTGGATTAATCACATTGCCTGTATTGGGAGAGTGCCTATTCTTCATTTGTCCATGGCTAGGACACAGGCCATTCAGAAAATGCAAACATGGTGAAGAGGGTCCCTTATTTGGAAAGGAACTTCTCAAATTAGGGAGCTTGTGCCAGACAGAAATCCCAAAAGACACGCACCACACTTTCTGACGAGTACAGTCAATGAAAAGATACACAGACTGATTTTTGTGCATTTAGAGCGTGTGGGAATGGAAACTGAAGAGACTTAAGAGACATGAAAGGTAAAGGAACAAATACAATAAAGACGTTTAGGGTGAACCTGTGCATGTCAGGTAGACATGCTGTCAGAGATACACACTCACCAATCTTCAAGAACAGTTTTATTTTTGAAGGGACTTTGCCTCTTGTTTCTGCCTACTCCTCTTAACACATCAATGAAGATGTAGGAAAGAAAGAGTTTGAGTGCAACATACTGTCTTTAGGCTACATCCTGAAAATGATACTTGTGTCCTCTAAACACTGCCCATGCTTTTTGTGCCTCTGTTTAATCATGAGTAACAGGAGGATGAGGTGTCTCTCCTGTGATCCTTTGGAAAGGACTGAGTGCGTTATTACCTGTAAAGTACTTAAGATAGTCCCTGTCATGTGGGAAAGAATCAACATTTTTGTTACTTAATAGTATTGCTGTCATTATTATTATTGTTTAACAATATAGCAAAAGCTTATATAAGCATAATCATACAGCAAAAACTTTTGGGAGAGGGGGAAAAACACATTTATTCAGGAAGAATTTTAAAGATGACGTAGGGCCTGTGATTTTGAATTGATGCTTTTGAGCTGTGGTGCTGGTGAAGACTCTTGAGAGCCCCTTGTACTTCAAGGAGATCAAACAAGTCAATCATAAAGGAAGTCAGTCCTGAATATTCATTGGAAGGACTGACACTGAAGCTGAAACTCCAATACTTTGGCCACCTGATGTGAAGAGCCGACTCATTGAAAAAAAGAGCCTGATTCTGGGAAAGATTGAAGGCAGGAAGAGAAGAGGATGACAGGAGATGAGATGGTTGGATGGCATAATTTACTCAATGGACATGAGTCTAAGCAAGCTCCAGGAGTTGGTGATGGACAGAGGGCCTGACATGCTGCAGTCCACGAGGTTGCAAAGAGTCAGACATGACTGAATGACTAAACTGAGGGCTTGTGATTGACATGTAGTTCTTTACCAGACAGAGTGCCTGGGGATGGTGGCATTAATTTAAATAACAAATTTCGTTAATCAAAAATATACTATAGTAAGTCATAGAATGCGATTGATGCAGGAAAAGATTTGCCAAAATATCAAAAGAACTACGCAAATCAATAAGACACAGGAAAAGAGACCAATAAAAATGAGCAACCATCTCAAAGAGACACTTCACAAATAAAGATATCCAAATGACCAAAATATGTTGAAAATGTTCTCAGATTTACTAGTCATCAGGTAAGTGCATATTAGCACCACAATGCATTAGAACGGCATTGCCTACCTGAATCAGTAAAATGTAAGCAGATGATACTAAGCATTAATGAAGACACAAGGCAACTGGGAGTGTCTCCTTTGAAGGAGTTTACACCCCCAAAATATGAATATGCATGTTTACCAAAAAAAATGTTTATATATATACCACCTCTTTTTTATCCATTCATCTTTTGGTGGACTTTAGATTAAAAATAAGAATAAGCATGTTTACCAAAAATAAAAATGTATATATGTACCGTATCATCTTTATGCATTCATCTTTTGTGGACTTTAGGTTGTTGCAATGTCTTGGCTATTGTAAATAGTGCTGCTATGAACGTACGAGTGTATGTATCTTTTTGGATTTGAGTTTTGTCTGGATATATGCACAGGAGTGGGATTGTTGGATTATATGGTGATTCTATTTTTAGTGTTCTAAGGAACTTCCATATGTTTCCCATACTGGCTATGCCAATTTACATCCCCACCAACAGTGTAGGAGGGCTCCCTTTTCTCCACATCCTCTTCAGCATGTGCTATTTGTAGACGTTTTAAGGATGGCCATTCTGACCAGTGTGAGGTGGTACCTCATTGTAATATTGACTCACATTTCTTTAATAATTAGCAACTTTGACCATCTTTTCATGTTTCTATTGGCCATCTTTATTTCTTCTTTGGTGATACGTCTATTTAGGTCTTCTACTTCTTTTTTTTTTTTTTTTCTTTAATTTTTTTTACTTTACAGTATTGTATTGGTTTTGCCACACATTGACATGAATCCACCATGGGTGTCCATGTGTCCCCCATCCTGAGCCCCCCTCCCACCTCCCTCCCCATCCCATTCCTCTGGGTCATCCCAGTTGGGTTGTTTTTTGTTGGTGGTTGTGAGATGGATGAGATGTTTGTATGCTTTGGAAATTAAGTCCCTATTGGTTGCACTGTTTGCAAGTATTTTCTCCAGTTCTTTAGGTTGTCTTTTCATTTTGTTTGTGGTTTCTTTTGCTATGCAAATCTTGTAACTTTGATTACATCTCGTGTGTTTATTGTTGTTTTATTTCTATTGCCTTTGTAGATTGACCAAAGAAAATATTCTCTAATTTATATCAGAGAATGTTTTGCCTTTGATCTCTTCTAGGAGTTTTACAGTGTCATGTTTTGTGTTTAAGTCTTTAAGCCATTTTTACTTTATTGTTGTGTATGGTGTGAGGATATGTTCTAACTTCGTTGATTTACATGTGGAAGTCCAACTTTCCCAACACCATTTGCTGAAGGGACTGCCTTTTTCCCATTGTATATTCTTGTCCCCTTTGTCAAATAGGAATTGGCCTTATAACCCTCAATCTGAAGACAACTCAAATGTAAAAAAAAAAAAAAAAAAGAATGGATAAATTGTGATATGTTCATATAATAAAAAATGGATTGAATTGAAAATAAATAAGCTATTATTAAAGCAACAATTTACATGAATCTCACTGTGTTGAAGAAATAAGTCAGATGCAAAGCAGGACATGCTACATGATTCTATTTATATACAATTTCAAAAACAGGGAAAGTTAATCTATGGTGTTAGAAGGTCAGGATTCTGATTATCCAGGGGGAGGAGTAACAGTAACTTGAAGGAAAAATGAGGGGGGAGCTTCTGGAGGGCTAATAATTTTTGTTTCATGATCTGTGTATATCATGGAAGAGTGTGTTTCCTTTTTTGAAAATATATCTGGCTGTAAACTTGTATATCTATTTTGTAGAAATATAGATTTTATTTGAAAGGAGTGCATACTTAGCCAAATAAAACCTCCCCCCAAAATTTCTTGTTAAAAAGAGTTCCACAAAAATAACTCTTCTGTGGTTGGAGCCCCTGTCTGCTTCACATAGCACTGCTTATGTTTACATACTCTAAGATTTGTAAGCTCTGGGCACATGAATTGATTTTGAGAGGACAGATGCTTTATTTGCAAATGCTTACCCTCTTGTGCTGCAATTAATGAGCCTGTTCAACAAGCTGCATACAGAATAGACTGAGATTTACAGCTGAGCGGTACACATTCACAGAAAGCTGGTAAATATGGGATAACCAACTATTGCATGGTGATGAAGTGACAAGACATCCTGAAGCCATTCAGTGTTCAAGAAAAACAAAAGAATAATGTGGGAGTCCTTGGCATTGGACATGCAGGAAAGATGGTCTCAGAATGTTCTCTTCCATGCATTTGTGCGCCTATAAGTAGGACTTAAAGATTGAGGCATATTTCCAAATCCTCCCCTTAAAGAGAAGTATTAAATTCTTTTTATGTGATCATTCCTGGAAAGCTACTGTGGAATATAAGAGCAAAGACTGATGTGGTAGAAATATCCTCTGACCTCAGGAGGCTCACCAAGATAATCCTACTAGCCTTGAAAGACCAAGCCTCTTTCTTTCTACTAAGTTGAACTTCAGGTTTGAGGCATGATAAGAAATAAGTCACACAGAAGTCATCCTCATTTTAGGCTTCCAGGATAAGTTTTAAGAAACTTTTGCCAACATTTTCCTGACACTATATTCATACACACCTCGAATTTTACATTGTTTATCTTAGTATATTTACTCTGCGCTCTTCCTTAGTTTGTGGAGGGTCTCAGAACATTGAACACTCATTCTCAGAAGCAGTGATCAAATACTGGGGAAGGGTTGGGCTAAGATAAAGGTATGGATCTGGTACATTTACCCTTGTCTTCCACATGCATGATATTTTTGTAGCTATGTTTGTAGCTCCCACCAAGGCTGTAGTGACAGCAGCCAGCACGGGCCTGCAGTCTGAAGACCTCACCATAGCTGACTGTACCCTTCCTGCTCCTTTTTGATTAATGCTGTAGAACAATCCCAGCTGACAATTAAACTGGACAGTGGGCTCACAGTGGAAGCTGGGGGTCAAGTGAGTGCCATTTTTATTTTATCAACATGTTAAAATACAGGAAGAAATTGAGAGTTGCTAGGTCATGGAGGTTTAGCTAAAGGTTACATGATCAATAAAAGCTCCAAATCTCATAATTTCCTCCAATTGTGTACATATGAGAAATCTGATACAGAAGCAATGATGATGCGCTAACGGAAATGAAAGCCGATGGGGGAGGGGGTCCTCCTCTTGTACAGAGTAGCAAATGTGATTGTTTTCATTGCATAAAATGATATACTATATTTCTGCTATGTAGTATTTATTCTACAATATTTAAATGGTATTTTTTCTTATGTAATGACTGGAAAATGAGCTACCCCACACCACCAATGGAGGCTGCATTAAACTGTAAAAGACATACACTAACTCCGATTCCTGGGCTGACTAAATCCCCAAAGGGGTGAACAGAAATTAAGAGGAAATACTCATACTTTTGAACTGAAAAACCTCCAACAGTGTCATTCAGGATCAACTGATTCTTTTCAGGATCAACTGATTCTGGGACTTTGTCCTCTAAGAGGAAGCAATAAAAAAAAAGAAAACTCAAAATAATAATAAAGTCTTATAGACTTAGAAATTTATAAACTTTATTTCTCTAACATTCCACTAGACAGATTGACTAAACTTGTCTAGCTGTAGAATTTCTCTGAGAGAATAATCTATCAAACTTGCTAATATATAAACATGTTATATATACAAATGTGTGTATATAAAAAGTATAAAACACATACAAGAAATTTGAAATTTAATGTCCATTAAAAATCGATTTTGGATGAAGTGAACAGATTCTGTGTTACCAATGTGTGGAATTTTCTGCATAGGGAGACAGGACTAAAGAATCAGAAGGAAATGATGTGTATTTAGTTGAGTAGGCTATACTGAACTACATAACAACAGTAGCACAAAAATAATGGAAAGTAAGAATAGAGGGAACTGGGGACTCTGTACAGACTGCACGCTATCCTTATGGGAATTCAGATAGGCCTCTGTGTGATCTTTCAGACTTGGATCATAGGCGATAACAAGGATTTGCCTGGCAAGACTCGTGGGAGTGGTTGCCTCCGCCACCTCAAGCCTGGTGAACAGCCAGTGCATCCAAGTTTCCTGGAGGGAGTTCCTTTTAAAAACTCAGCCTTCCCTTCAGAGGCCTCTCACTGAGGGCCTCAGAGGAGGTACTTCCCAGGCACCTCTGCCAAGATCACTATATTAGGAGCCTCAGCTGAGACATTTTTCTCCACTTGGACTCAGAATGTTCCATTGCTAGCCACCCCCCACCCCCCCTTTCTGGCTATGAGTCCATTAAAGATCCATTGTTCCAGGCTCTTCTGTAGACAATTGCCCCTGTCTGTGCTTCATCCACCTGACCCCTTCCTGGTACTGTTCTGTAAGGATAAATGGAACACTGGGGAGCCAGAGCTTCATTTTGCCTCTTTATGATAAGTGAATAAAAGTTTAATTGTTACATTCACTTTGGCCCATTGTCCTAGTTGAACACCCTGACACCTGATTGCTTGACAAAATTAAAAAGCTTACAAGTGACTTTCGCTTTCAGCTAACGCAGAGTACTTTTATCACATTTTTCTACAGTGAACAACTATTAAAGCTGAATGAAATAAAATGTGACTCTTTGAAGGCATCAGAACGCAGCTGAGAGGGTCAGGATTCGATGGGTCACGAACCCCCAAGAGATTGGCAGCACGATGAGGTAAGCCAGACATGCTCCATCACGTTTCCTCTTAAGGCATTTACCATTCTTAAGCATCACTGGGCTGAGAGGATAATCACAATTGGATGATCTGAGCTTTCAGTAGTCCCATGTAGTGGGGATATAAAAGTTAGAAATTGGTATTACCTCGGCCAAAATGTTGGAGAAGGGGGAAACCTGGAGAAGGATGCTTGATATTTGGCACCACTTTTCTCCTCAGGGCTTTTTCTGATTCCTAATCTTTATGAGACAAAAGGGATAGAAGTCAGCAGAATGTGGAAGCTGAGAAACTAAAAAATTAAGCTGTATATTTATAGTCTCATAGGGCTGGGAGGACAAAAATTGGGGCAGAGAACAACAAGGAGTTGGACCTAGGAGTTCAGTTGAGAAAGTGCAAGTGCTAACTTCAAACAATATAGAATGCCATAAAGACCAGCCTTCACCAAGAATGAGACCCAAGACTGAATAATTTGAAAAGCTAAATGGATTAAAGCAATATTCTCTGACACTAAGTCTCTAACAGGGCAATAAGTGATCATCTCTGGATACTCCAGAGCCTTTGAAAGTTCTTATCCATACGGACAGAATTCAATTTAAAACTAGAACATCAGATATACCTGGAGACAGGACCAAGACACAATAAAGAAAAGGAAAATAAAGCAAAAGAAGCAAAAAAATAAAACAATCTTCATGATAGAAACAGACCCAGATCTTGAGATTTCAGACATAAATGATGAATACATGAGAATTAAAATTTTAAGAAGAGATAGTAAGATAAAGAATTTCACTGAAGAACTAGGATCTCTGAAAACAAGTGAAAATCTTGAACTACAAAAATACCATAAGTGAAATAAAAATTAGTTTAATAGCATCATAGATACAGCAAAAGAGAAGATTAATGAATTGGAAAAGAAGCCAGAACAGAATATCCAGATTGAAGCAGTGGTACAACATAGATGGAAAATAGAGAAAGGAGGGTAAGGACCTATGTACTGCAGTAGAAGGATTGAACACATGCACTTTTGGAGTCTTGATGGAGAGAAGAGAACGAATGGGGTAGAAGTAATACTTGAAGACATGGTAGCCTAGAAATTTTCACAATTGATGATAGATTATGGGCCCAAGCAGAGTGCTGAAAAAAACAGGCATAAATGCACATGATAAAAATAGGTTAAAAAAGTGATGACGGTATGTGGTGATCCTGCATTGTAGTTTGGGTTTGCATTTATTTAATAGTGATGTTGAGTATCTTTTCATGTGTTTTTTACCCATTGGTATGTCTTCTTTGGAAAGAAACAGAAAGAACGTGAAGTCATTCAGTTATGTTTTACTCTTTGTGACCCCATGGACTGTAGCCTACCATGCTCCTCCGTCCATAGGATTCTCCAAGCCAGAATACTAGAGTAGGTTGCCATTTCCTTCTCCAGGATCTTCCCAACCCAGGGATGGAACCCGGGTCTGCTGCTTTGTAGGCTTTTATCATCTGAGCCACCAGGGAAGAAAGGTCTATTTAGAACTTCCACCCATTTTTGATCTGATTGTTTGCTTTACATTGAGCTGCATGAGCTGTTAGTATATTTTGGAGATTAATCTCTTATCAGTAGCCTCACTTGCAAATATTTTCTCCCATTCTGTGCATTGTCTTTTTATTTTACTTATACTTTGCTCTGCAGGAGCTTTTAAGTTTAATTAGGTCCCATTAAAAAATCTTTGTTTTCATTCTCATTACTCTAGGAGGTGGATCAAAAAGATACTGCTGCAATTTATGACATAGAGTGTTCTGCCTGTATTTTCCTCTAAGAGTTTTCTAGTATCCAGCCTTGCACTTAGGGCTTTTATCTATTTTGACTATATTTGTGTGTGTGGTTTTAGGTTCTAATTTATTTCTTTTACTTATAGCTGTCCAATTTTCCCAGCACCACATACTGAGGAGAAAGAGAAAGACTTTAAATTAGACTCAGATTGCAAAGTAAAATAAAGTAAAAATAAAAATTAAAAAAAAGAAAAAAGAAAAAATTAAAAAAAAGAAAAATATAAATTAGACTCAGAACAGAGGATTGAAAAACATAGCTATGCAAATACTAACAAAAGAAAACTTGGGCAGTTATACTAATAAGAGACATTAATTTATTCATTATATTAATATATAAGCATTAACATACTAATTACTACTAGAATTATGGAGAGGTATTTGATACTGACAGAAAAGTCAGTCCACCAAGGTGATATGATAGCTCTAAATTCATTGAATTTTGAAAGACTGACAGTACTGTTGATGAAGATGTGGGGCACTGGAAATCTCACCACATTCATTGCTGCTGGGAAAATTTTTATAGTACTTTTGGAAAACAACTGGAAACTTCAGTTAAAGTGAAACATATGCTTGCCTTATGACCCAGAAAATCCACCAGTAAGTAAATTCCCCCAATGATTAAAAGCACACGTTCACTGAAGGATAATTACAATTTCTCCAATAACCCAAACTAAAAAAATGTCTACAGACATTTTAAGATAGTTCTAAATGTCTCTCATCTAGAAAATGAATAAATAAATTTTGTTTTATTCATACAATGAAATACTATACAGTAACTAGACTGAACAATCTATGTTCAATTTAGAGCTATGTTCAATGACAAGGATGTATCTCATAGGCATTGTATGGATGAAGGAAATTACATATAAAAGAGTACACATTATGTGATCTCTTGTGTACAAGGATGAAGAATAGGTAAAATTGTTCTGTATAACAGGATTCATAGTATTTGGTTGGTGGCTGGATACTTCTTGGGAAGAGGTACAACGGAACAAAATGGAATGCTGGAGATTTCTGTATCCTCCATCTATTTGACAGTTACATAAGGGTGTGTGTATGTGTGTATGTGTGTGTATGTGCCACACGTTTCCAAGCTCTGTGGGCTTTTCTGGTGGCTCAGCAATAAAGATTCTGTGTGCCAATGCAGGAGATGCAAGTTCAATCCCTGGGTCAGGAAGAAACAGTGGAGAAGGAAATGGCAACCCACTCCAGTATTTCCAGCCTGGGAAATCCCATACACAGAGGAGCCTGGCAGGCTATAGTTCCTGGGGTTGCAAAAGAGTTGGACACAACTAAACAACAACAACTCCACTCTCTACATTCAAAATGTGTGCATATTATTATATATCTTGATTAAAATGTAAACAGGAAAAATAGGCAAAACAATAAAAAAACAAAGCCATTTTTAAAAAATACATGAACCATTTAGCTTGAACCACATTCAAGAGTTCATATCCAATGCCATGCAGCACTGATCTTCCTGAATGAAAATCCTTGCAGTTCCAAATGACCTCCAACTAGCAAGGTCCAGTTTAAGCTCCCTTTCTCCTCATAATCTTTCTTGAATCCTCAGACTATTGTATTCCCATTCTTCACCTTAAATTTCTTTAACACTTAGTGACATTCATCCCCCTTAATTTTACTGTTGATACATACTATTTTACAAGTTGCAAAGCAGTAACAAAACAACTCCTAAAATGAATCTCTATATCATCCAGTGTGTCAGAGGATCAATAATTCCTTCCCTTATTCAGTAGTGAACTAAAGAAAAGGCACATTGGGCATTACACCAAATTTAACAGCTGCAAATAGGCCCCTGTGGATGTATTCTATTTTGATGCCTAAGCTGAACAACTCATCTTTGGACTTTTGAAGCCTCAGTGATTAAAAAAAAAATGTACATATACACTTTCCAATTAACATGTTTCTAGCTCTCAGGAAATGGGAATATCATTGGTCCTTTAAGAAAGATTGTATCTTTGTATTTGAAAACAGTGTAAAGAAAACAAAAATATGTCAATGAATATTTTTATTCTAACAAATAAAATGCTAGATTTGGAGCTAAAAGTTTTTTTTTTTTTTTTTATCTCCTTGGATGCACATCTTCATATCAAAAAGGTAATTTATTATGCAAATAGAAGCCGCATGACATTTACATGCTAGGTTGCCTATGTGCTCAGTCTGACTTTTTGCAACTCCATGGACTAGAGTAGCCCCTAGACTCCTCTGTATTCCAGACAAAAATACTGGAGTGAGTTGCCATTTCCTACACCAGGGGATCTCCCTGACCCAGGGGTTGAACCCATGTCTCTTGTATCTCCTGCACTGGCAGGCATATTCTTTACATCTGCACCACCTGGGAAACCCACATGCTAAGTTAGTTACCAAAACATGTCTTCACTAACTGAGAAATTAAGGAGGGTGAAAAAGCATGCATCCTCTTTTGTACATGGTCTCTTAGACTGAGTTTATAAGTGAAGGATAAAGAGGTCCTTGGAGCTTTCAAGCGAGGCCTTGTTAGATCCAGGTATCACTGATCTACCTGTGGAGGGTAGAGCTGGTTGATGCCCTTCTTCCAAGTTGCATTTAGAAGACAGCTCTGCTCTGAAACTGAGGATTAGTAGTTTCAATGAATAATGCATTGTTCTAATATATATTTTATGAGAGTATTTATGGTTTATAGGAGAAACACTGATATTTTTCTGTATCTGGCTTTCATCCTGGCTCATTTGTTTTAGAGCATTTACTATATATAATAATCATTTCACTGTCACCTTTCTAATAGTTAGCCCATGTTCTCTTCTTGCCTAATCATCTTGGCTGCATGGCACATTTTAGCTAATTATTGAGGAAATGGTGATGGGGTTGCTGAGCTCTAAAGGAACGATGCCTTTGGCTACAGAGATGTTAGAGGTAGAGTGACAGCTATGAGGTTCAGGCAATGACAGCTTAGGTGCTGTGAATTGTGATCTAGACTAGGATGCAAGAAAATTTTACAGGTAACAGATATCTTATACAAATAATTATATTTGATTAAGTGAGGAGAGTGAAAAATTGGCTTAAAACTCAACATTCAGAAAACTGAGATCGTGACATCCAGTCCCATCCCTTAATGGCAAATAGATGGGGAAACAATGGAAACAGTGACAGACTTTATTTTGTGGGGCTCCAAAATCACTGCAGACTGAGACTGCAGCCCTGAAATTAAAAGACACTTGCTTCTTGCAAGAAAAGTTATGACCAACCTAGAGAACATATTAAAAAGAAGAGATGGTACTTTGCCAACAAAGTTCCAACTAGTCAAAGCTATGGTTTTTGCAGTAGTCATGTATGGATGTGAGAGCTGAACCATAAAGAAAACTGAGTGCTGAAGAATGGATGCTTTTGAAATGTGGTGTTGGAGAAGACTCTTAAGAGTCCCTTGGACTGCAAGAAGATCCAACCAGTCCATCCTAAAGGAACTCAGTCTGAATATTCATTGGAAGGACTGATGTTGAAGCTCCAATATTTTGGCCACTTGATGTGAAGAACTGACTCATTTGAAAAGACCCTGATGCTGGGAAATATTGAAGGCAGGAGGAGAAGGGGACGACAGAGGATGAGATGGTTGGATGGCATCACTGACTCAATGGACATGAGTTTGAGTGAGCTCTGGGAGTTGGTGATGGACAGGGAAGCCTGACATACTGAAGTCCATGGGGTCGCAAAGATTCAGACACAACTAAGTGACAGAACTGAACTGAAATGAGTGTAAAAGAAAGAAAATATATAGACTTCAGGCCTGAAATATATGATCTAATTTAAGGTTCAAAATCTGATAAATAACTGGAATCAATTCTGAAATTTTTTTCAGGACAGGTTTCTGGAACTTGCTGACTCAGATTTTATAAATTTTTAAAATAGATTACATAAATCCACATATAAAAGCTCCTGAATAATATGAATGATAATCCAAATTTGAGGAGCACTGCTCACCTTAACTATGACTAAAGAATTTGCCATAGCTTTATAGTCACTAAAATATATTTATTAGGAAAGAGTTTAGTGGAAGAAAATTAAATTCCCACTTAAAAAACTATTTTAAGAATTTACTTTTGAGAGAAATTAGTAGATATTTCAATTATTTTCTATAGTTCTATTTTCCACTCTTAATTACCAGTAAAGCATCTTACAGGCATTTATATCTGTGTGTTTTGCTTTTAATTATCAATGTAACTTTGCAAATGCTATTTAACTTGCTATTTACAGCCTGAAAATGAATAGCCAAAGTTTATTGAGAATTTATGTGTAACTTCATTCAATGCTGAGCACTCTGCATGCATCACCACATTTAATCCTTACAACAACCCAATAAACTGGTATAATCAATGTCCCTGTGTCAGACCAGCAGATTCTACCACTGATGCTTACAAAGACAACAAATTGTCCAAGATGACAAAATTAACAAGTGGTGAAGTCAATACTCAAGTTCCTAGAATCTATTACAAACCCAAGCTGTGGCCATTACACCAGTTACATATCCCACATACTTCAGCTGGAGATATATACACCTAATGTGTTCTTCATGGTACACTTTGAGACCAATGGTACGATAAGCAAAACAATGCAAGTAAGATTCTTTTGTTTTTATCTTTCATCTCCTTGCAGTTCACTTGATAGATAATACCATCCACAAGCATAAAATCAATGCACTTCTCACAGTTTGATATTTTCAAATATTTAGTTCTCTCTCCTTGAAATACCTGTTCTTGCCATGTGGATGGGATGAAAGTCATGACATGCTTCAGACTTCTGGCAAAGGAAGGAAGATGATGGTCTGGATGTGTGTGAGAAGCTTCCTCCAGGAAAGTAAAGGGCCTGCAGTTGCCCTAACATGATGCAGTTTCAATGTCAAGGGAGTAAGGCTGACAGTGACTGTATCAAGGGCTCTGTTCCACAAGGACCTCTTATGGAAGCCTAGATCGTGACTCTACATGTGGCTTTGAGGCCTCAGCAGTCTATACTTGCCTAAGCGTCCTGGTATTACTGAAGAAAATAACAGATGGACCACCTGCTCCAGCCCTTCTTCCCCAAAGCTTTAGATCTTTCTTAGCTAAACCTATTCTCCTGTTCACAGGAGAAACAGAGAGGCCTTTATTCTGTTATTAAACACAAACAACGAAAGAGGGAGTTGAGCACTAATTTGATCTTGTGTTCTACTGAGCCCTAGTACCACCTCTTGTTAGTGATTCTTGTGATATCCTATATAGAAAGAATCTGTCTTCTCATGACGACCTGTTAAAAACATCAGGAAAGATAAAAGAAAAGACAGAGTGTCACTTAGACACCAAGAAAAATATCTGTGAGTTCTCTGAACTATAGTAATAAATGACATCGATCGGGTGCTTTCTCTTTTACAGGTGCTGTTTCTTACAAGCATTTTGGTTGTACTGTTTTATTTAAGTCTCATTACAACCCCATAAGGTTAAAATTACAATTGATTCTTGAACAATGTGTTAACAGGTTAAGGGGGCTGACACTTTGCACAGTTGAAAATCCACATAGAGCTTTTGACTCCCCCAAAGCTGGTCAATAGCTTTCTATTGACCAGAAGCCTTAACAATAATGTAAATAGTCAACTAACATGTATTTTTGTATGTTATAGGCATCTACTGTATTCTTGCAAGTAAGCTAGAGAAAAATCATAAGGAAGAGAAAATACATTTACTGTAGGTATAATTGTTTATTGAAAAAGATCCATGTCTAAGTGGACTTGAGCAATATTTATGTGAAAATTAGTAAACAGCAGCCATACTTAAAAACAGGAATTGTGTTGCTAGTACAAGTTGTCCTAACCACTCCTCTCTAATCTCATCCACCCCAAACTTCAGGTTATGTTTCAACTTACGCTAGCATACAGCTAACATCAGATGCTTAAACACATTGAGCTCTCTCTAATAGGGCTTTTTCTACCAAGTGCTCAGTATTAGGGGTTTTCAGGCTACTCTAAAGTGAAGCAAATTTATATAGGTAAGGGCATTAGGGATATGTAATCAGTCTCTATCAACTTCATGTATGAATCCCTGATTGATGATAGAGAAATCTTGATGTTACTCTGTAGAACATCCGTGCTCTCTGAACACTCTCAGAATGCCCATTCATTATCAATGCCCTGATCTGCCTGCACTTGTTTTCCCAATCCCATCAAACAGCTAATTGCCATGGTTGTTTTAACTTATTCTACTTAGTTAAAGCATTTAAAGGCAATAGCATTCTTAAAAAGACACAGTCAAATCAATAAAAGCACTAGAACAAAATTGCCATTCTAAAATGCAGTAGGAGAATACTTCAGTTTCTGTTTTATTGGAAGCAATTATCAAATGAAAAGCATCCTTTAATACTGAAAGTTGGCCCAGGTAGGTACAATTCCCAGTTGTATCGAGTTTTACTTCTATAAAACATGTAGGTAAAGAGAAAGCCCTCAAGCCTGATCAGAGGCATAGATGGAAACTAATTTTCCTTGCATTTCCATCAGAGCTGCTATGAGGGTAACAACTTCACATATGTCAAAACACAGTCAAGCCAGATACCCTTTTCTTGTATACATTATGGTTCTAGTCATTTCTGGAGATAAAATAAATATATGGTGTGATACCATGCTTAGTGTTCATGCATGCTTCCTGCAATGTCATCTGTCAAAGATACATTGAACTCTTATTGTATACTGGGTACTGGACTTTAGATGTGTGTGTTGTTGAAGTTCTCTCTGTACTCATGAAAGGTGATGACATGACTTAAATGCTCAGTGATTGATGAGTCTCTAAAACCAGAGAACTTTCAGAAGACCTACTTTGATAGCCCAAAGAAGCAGGGGTATAGAATAGAATGCATTGGAGACAAGAAATGTACACAGAGAGACTAAGGTTGAGTATCGAAGGTAGTCTCCAAACCACAGTTTCAGAGTATTCAGTTTCCAACAAAGCAGTGACTTGTGTGGGTAAAAGGCACAGGCTGTAGGATCAAGAGGAGGCAAAGCCTCTGTGTTCTTGCTATGGTACCTGGGAAAAGTAAATCATCTCTCCTAACCTTAGTTTCCTTATCTTAAAGTGGGGATAATACCTTCTCACTGAGTTGCCGGGAAGACTGAGAAGCTTCCCTGGTAGCTCCTCCCATTAGTCAAATGCCTATTATTTTCATATAGGGCATTCTGTCTTATAAAGAACCTAACATTCTTCTTAATATAAGCATGATGGTTATGATGTTGATGAGGGTGATGTAAAGTCATAATTCGGGACAATTCTCTCTGTTACTGCAGGACATTTTTGCTTATGTTTTGGTTCAAAGGCTGTGGCACTGTGTTCAAAATATCTTTGCTCCCTATGTTACCACCCAAAGAAGGAAGGCATCAGGATCAGATGTCTCCAGGTCCAGGAGTAGATGAAGAAATCTATGTAGTGTGAGACCTGAATTCTGATCTTGTCTCTGTCACCTACTAGCTCTATGTCCTTGGGTTAGTCTTCTACAAGCCCTGAGCCTCACAGTGTCTTCATCTCTAGATTGAGGGTGGAAATAGGCCTCGTTCAGAATTGTCATGATGATAATGTAAGTCATAAAATCCCATGTCACATTTCCTGTTGGACTTTCTGATGGCCTTGCCATATGGTTGATACCACAACTTGATTTAGGGCTGGCACAAATAATCTGGTTCTCTCTCAGTCTGGGCACACATAGTATTACAATGTCATACCCAGATGACTTGTTTTGGTAAGTGAAATGTAAGCAGAAATGTCCTTTCATTTCTATGTAGGAGCTTTAAGGGTCAGGGAGCACTGAATTTTGGTCTCCTCTTTCCTCTGATACACTGACCAGCACATCAGTGAAAGATGGAGACTTTGCATTAGGTTAGAATCAGGCAGGCAGAAGGATGGTAGAACAAAGCTTCCAGCTGACTCTCAAGACACAGACTTTTGTCATTTTAACCCAAAGAGATTTGAGCTTTGTTACTAGCCTAAACTAGTATACACTGTCTGATGTTGTTGTTGTTGTTATTGTTGTTAGTGTTGTTATTGTCTTTGCCACTGATGGACACCTCACCTTCATTTCTGAGTTCTTGTTAAAAAGAGAGTCGATACCTGTTTGGGGAGGTAAAAATGTCTTTTGAACTGCCAGTTAGTAACAATGAGAATGGTATTAGCTTTTGAAGACTATTATGCAGTAAGTTTTATTGTATGCATTTTCCTCGTATAGTAAGATTGAGTTTTTACAATGATCCTGTTAAGGGAGTACCGCTATATTATTTTACACATGAGGGTTTAGAGCTGAGATTTGAGTTTGAATCTTGACACACCCACCTAATCCCTTACTTGTGTGAACTGGTCTAAATTACCAAAAATTTTTATCCCATTGCAAATCATGTTATTCTCTGAGAATATAAAGAATGGCTTCCACAAAACAGCAGTGTTGCATGGGTTGGACATGAGAAGGTCAAAGAAAGTGAGGAAATATAAAACTATTTAGAAACTTATGTTTAGTTTCTTCTTTATTTTTCATAAAGTTTGAAGATTCATCTGCTTTTATTTCCTTTTCCATTTTCTGTTATTTATGTTTAAGAGTTCCTTGTTTGTCAGGAACAGCAAGTTAATTCTTGCTCTGGGCCTGGAATGGCTAAGCTGAAGGTAGGTGCTTCTAAGTGGAAGATGATTCATATTGATTTTTCTATTATCTGCCTCTTCCTATCCATGCTGCTTCTTTTGTTTCAGATCATTTTTACCTGAAAGGTAACAATTTAGGAGAAATAATGGGAAAACTTTTCTCTGTCTTAACTTACCTCCACAGGGATGTCAGAAGTTAAAGAAGAGTAGTTTCTATTTTTGACAGACTCTGTACTATCCCCAACTTCCTGATTACAAAGATGCACATTCCTGTAAGTGTGAATGCTCTTCTATTAGTCTGGTCTGAGAGGGGCTCAGTGCAGCTCATACTTATACCAGTATCCCCATTGGAGGGAATGATTACAAGGAAGTGGAATTATCATGGAGAATTCCAGGTTTCTGTAATTCAGAAATTAAAACCATTTGTTATCTAAGATACCCTAGAATCTATCTTTAGCCATCCTCATTGGCATCATCATCTACGCATTTCACATCTTTAATATTTCCCCTGCAACACATTCCCTTCCCCAAGCTTAAACAGACTTGACTTTTGTATCCTAAAATAGTATGACATGTTAAATTGGTGGCAAAAGAAAGTGCAAAGGTGGAAAGTGGGCCTGAGTAAGACACATAGGACAGCGTACCAAGCCTGGCTTGAGTGAAGTATTTAATAACATCTATTGTTTAAAAGAAAAAAAGAAACCTGAATATGTATGAGTGGTCTAGCTTACTGCTCTACTTAAGATATAAAAATACAGCTATTTTAATCTTTATAAAATAACCTGAGCAACTATAACAAAATGGAATGAAAAATGTTTTTCTGTGATTTGAGGGAGGTAGGAAATATGTATATACACACAACCTTTTATGAAATCCAATCTCCCTGAGAGAAGTGAAGTGACTTTGATATCGGCACATCCTTTTCCTTTTTTCCCTTGAGGAGAGTTGCCTTCCAGCTAAAGGAAAGGGGAGTGTTTTCTGGATGGTTATTCTCTAGATGCAGAGCTCAGCAAGAAGCCCCACTGATGGTACAATTGCTCCTTGTTTATAGGCTGTGACCTCTATCTTGCTCCTGAACCTCCTTCTACGTGGCTAATGAGAGCAGTGTATACCATGGAAACTGAAGGGTAACCCCAGAAGCTTGTCATGAAGACTTTGTAATGATCACTTTGTCCTCTTTGTTTTTTCCTTAGAACAGAATCTGCCACAGAATATTCACCAGGGAGAGAATATTCTCTGGCTGAAGGCTGTGTGCACAATGTTATTACAGTCATTTTAGTGAGTGAGGCTACACAGAAAGATAAAAATCTTTCCTCCCTCAAATTTGACAGTAAGCAAAAATGGAGCAGTTCTTGCCATTTGAGCTTTAAAAACTCTTTAGGGGAGCCTGCTACATGATTCCATTTAGTAACCAGTGACCCAATCCAAACTTATACCATAACCTTGGATTTCCTTGATCATTTCATTAAAAGTGGTCAATCTTGTACATTTTATTTTTGGAATATACACTTGACAAAAAGTCTTCCTTTACATGATGGAATGATACTTTTGAAGTTATTACCTAATGAAATTGAAAGAAGCTTGCTCCTTGGAAAAAAAGCTATGACCAACCTAGACAGCATATTAAAAAGCAGAGATATTACTTTGCCAACAAAGGTCTGACTATTCAAAGCTATGATTTTTCCAGTAGTCATGTATGGATGTGAGAATTGGAAAATAAAGAAAGCTGAGCATGGAAGGAGTGATGCTTTTGAACTGTGGTGGTGGTGAAGACTCTTGAGAGTACCTTGGACTGCAAGGAGATCCATGCAGTCAATTCTAAAGGAAATCAGTCCTGAATATACACTGGAAGGACTGATGCTGAAGCCGAAGCTCCAATAATTTGGCCACTTGATGTGAAGAACTGACTTATTTGAAAAGCCCCTGATGCTGGGAAAGATTGAAAGCAGGAGGAAAAGGGGACGACAGAGGATGAGATGTTTGGATGGTATCACCAACTCGATGGACATGAGTTTGAGCAAACTCCAGAAGGTGGTGATGGACAGGAAAGCCTGGTGTGCTGCAGTCCATGGGGTTGCAAAACAGAGTGACTGAATTGAACTGAATGATTTTTACACTTGAATGTGTTTTAGGGAAGATGAATTTTCAAATGCATTTGAGAAATGTAAGTGAAAGTCACTCAGTCATGTCTGACTCTTTGTGACTCCATGGAATATACAGTCCATGGAATTCTCCAGGCCAGAACACTGGAGTGGGTAGCCTTTCCCTTCTCCAGGGGATCTTCCCAACCCAGGGATCAAATCCAGGTCTCCCGCATTGTAGGCGGATTCTTTACCAGCTGAACTATAAGGGAAGCCCTTTGAGAAATAAAGTTTCTATGAATTTCTCTCTATCTCAAACTCTGGAAGAAATCAGTGGAGTTAGTTGAATGTGATGCGAGAAGCAGAAAAAGGCAACCCTGAAACTCCATGTCAGTGTAATTGTCTCAGAGAGAGTCAGCTTTTCCTGTGGCCTCTAAGAAGGGTTCAAAGGTTAACTGAGAGAGAGCTGACATCTCCAAAATGGCTGTAGCATAGCTGAAAGGCTGTCTGGGTCCTAAACTGAGGACCAGATAAAGAGATAAACATACAGACATTTTGTCAGACACACTCATGCATTGACCAGGGCCTGGTGAAGACAAGTTAAGTCTCAGTAGATATACACTTCAAACAATGGAAAGGTCATGGAAAAGATGTATTTCCTGAAGCAAGGATTTTTTACATAAAGCATGCAAAGTCTACCTCTTAACCTAAGGTAGAGAAGGGAGATGGAAACAATTCTGACTTCACTGAAGTTTAAACCTGAAAACAGAAGATACTGAAGCACCAGGGTTTACCCAGAAATGGCGAGGATTATAGGTTATGACATCAACTAAAATAAGGGTTCAATAGAGAGGTCGAGTTTCAGAAAAATAATAAAAATATGATAGCTGTTTTTTTTTTTTTTATTTTGCACATCTGAGTATATGTCTTGAAAAATATTATACCTGTTATATATTGAATTGAAACTGACCTCTCCAATGTCTCTTTATTGATCTTTATTATACCTTCTGGAATCATTAAAATTTCCTTTTCCACGTGACGGCTCTACAGAAACTGAAGCTAACTCTAATGTTTTCACTAAGTCACTTCTCCAGGATGAATATGGGCAGAATAATCCAGTTGAGAATCTAACTTCCTGATTCCCAAAAACTTCAGCATTTTTCTCTTCTGCGTACATATAAGTTTTAGGCAATCCTCTTAGAACAAAGGATAAAAAATATTTCCCAAGGAGTTTTAAAAGCAATCCTAAGGTTTTGGACCTGATCCTTAAGATTTTTTGACTCAGTTGTTCTGGGGTAGGACCCAGATCTGAGGCCATGATACTAATATGCAAATGTTCTTAGAGATTAGAATACAGTTGTTGATATTGTTCAGTCATTCAGTCGTGTCCAACTCTTTGTGATCCCATGGAATGCAGCACACCAGGCTTCTCTGTCCTTCTCCGTCTTCCAGAGCTTGCTCAAACTCATGCCCATTGAGTCACTGATGGCGTCCAACATCGCATTCTTTATCGTCCACTTCTCGTACCTTCAATCTTTCCCAGCATCAGAGTCTTTTCTAAAAAGTCAGTGATTCACACCAGGTGGCCAAATTATTGAATTTTCAGCTTCAGTCTCGGTTCTTCAGTGAATATCTAAGATTGATTTCCTTTAGGATTGACTGGTTGGATATCCTTGCAGTCCAAGGGACTCTCAAAAGTCTTCTCCAACACCACAGTTCAAAAGCATTAATTCTTTGGCACTCAGCTTTCTTTATGGTCCAGCTCTCACATCCATACATGACTACTGGAAAAATCATAGCTTTGACTATATGGACTTTGGTGGTAAAGTAATGTCTCTGCTTTTTAATATGCTGTCTAGTTTGTTCATATTTTTTCTTCCAAGGAACAACCATCTTTTAATTTCATGGCTGCAGTCACTATCTTAACAGTTTTGGAGCCCAAGGGGAAAAATTGTCAGTGTTTCCATTGTTTCCCATCTATCTGCCATGTGGTAATGGGACCAGATACCAGGATCTTCATTTTTGAAATCCTGAGTTTTAAGTAAACTTTTTCACTCTCTTCTTTTCCCTTCATCAAAAGACTCTTTAGTTCCTCTTCACTTTCTGCCATAAGGGTGGTGTCATCCGCATATCTGAGGTTATTGATATTTCTCCTGGCAGTCTTATTTCTGGCTGGTGCTTCATTCTGCCTGGCATTTTGTGTGATGTACCCTATATATAAGTTAAATAAGAAAGGTGACAATATACAGTCTTGATGTACTCCTTTCCCAATATGGAACCA